>NC_143052.1:84356666-84659696 GCF_052426305.1 Pelodiscus sinensis
TTGCTTCTTCCCTCCATCTGTCTTTGGGTGCCTCAGAATAACGTGAGGCTAGTGCACGTGGAGGAAGCAGGAGGCTGTCAAAGTTCAGTATTTTTCCTGTCAGCACTATGCACATGCAAAGAGCAATAGTTTTTTCAAGATATGCAATACATATCCAACCCCCCAGCTTCAACCTCCAATGGCAGCAAGTCACCCGCCTGTGGCTTCAACACCCCCAGTTCCCACCCCGCCCGTCCATGACTTCAACTCCTATAGCAACAACTCACCCAGCTGCCATGTGTTGTAGGCCTGAATCACCATCTGCCCCACAATGCAGCCTCAGCCACAATGGCAGCAGGCCCCTAACATGGCACTGGCTGCCCGCCGCTTCTACACCATCCCCATCTGGTCCCCAGGCCATCCACAGCTTCAACACCCCCCACTCTGATCCTCAACCTGCCCCCCCAATGCAGCCCCGTCCCTACCCCCTTCAGCGGGAGCAACCACAACACTCACCTTCCAGGAGCTGGAGGAAAGCAAGGGCTGCTGCAGATGTGGGCTGGCTTAGATTTTTTGTGTGTGTTGCCGCATAGGCTCCTGTGTTACAATGGCACAGGCTGCTGTGGGAAGACAGGTGGGATTGAGCTCCCACCTCGTGTGCCAAGGACAATTGGCTCACATTCCACTTGTGGCACACGTGCCAGGGGTTGCCGACCCCTGATATAAATGACCAAAATGCAGTTATAGAATCATAGAACACAAGAACTGGAAGGGACCTCAAGAGTTGATCAAGTCCAGTCCCCTGCCCTCGTGGCAGGACCAAACACCTTCTAGACCATCCCTGATAAATTTGTATCCAACCTGCTCTTACATTTCGCCAGTGATGGAGATTCCATGGCCTCCCTAGGCAACTTATTCCAGGGTTTAACCAACCTGCCAGTTAGGAAGTTTTTCTAATCTAAACCTGTCCAATGTCCAATCTAAACCTCCCTTGCTGCAATTTAAGCCTGTTGCTTCTTGGCCTATCATCCATGGGCACCATTGGGGGCAGGCCTACGGGAGCAGTAGCCTCCCCTGATTTCCTACAGTAGCATGATATTACTCCTGCCTTCCCTCTCTAGCCAGGAATGAGAGGAACACAGGTAGTTTTCTTTGTTTATGCCTCTCCAGTGTTCCCTATAAGCTGTGTGGCTGCACAGGTGTTTTCTGAGACCCAGATCACTGGCTGGAGCAGGGCCATCTCACTAAGCAGCAGCTTCAAATAGAGCTGCTGTGTGCTTGAAATGGAGGAACTCCCAGAGCAGATAAGAGGGGAATAAGTGGTGAGGGAAAATAATTGGCTGGGGGTGGAGTCGGGAGTTTGGAGAGTACAAGCTGCATGAGGAGAGTGGGGGAGGGAAAGGGAGGGGAGCAGAGACATAGGCAGAAACCCAGCCTTTGCTTAAGCCTCCTGGTCTGGGAAGGGGGAGGTAAGGGGCTGATGACATGGAGTAGGTGGGGGAAAAAGGCTGGGCTTTGGGGTGAGGTGCTGGCTTTGGGGTGAGGTGGAGGTGGGGGGGAATTTGTGCTGTGTCTCCTGGGATGAGGGGGGGAAGGGTGGCAAGTTTGTGCTGTGTCTCTTGTAGGCTGTTTGTGCCTGCAAGTTTGAGACCGTATTTATATTCAGCTTCTAGCTGGGGGGGGGGGGGGGGGGGGGGGAGCATGGGTTGGTGCTTGCTGGGGTGTCCTGACTCACTTGCTGCAGTCCTCTGTGTGGGTTGGGGGGAGGGGTGCCAGGACATTTGCATAATTACATTTCAAACAAAGTTTACAGAGGTGTCAATGGCTTAAAGAAAGAAAATGATTCTTTTAACAGATTTTTTGGGGTGTTGCCAATATCTAAAAGTCTGATCTTAATGACTTTTTAAAATCCTGTTTTGCTAATTAATACATGGTATATTGTATTGCATTAAGGCCAGATCTTTGCTATGTGGTAAAGTTGTGGCTTTTGAGTCAGAAGTAGCAAGTACTAGGTGCGATGGTAGTTGTTTTGTAGGATGAAACCTTATTTCCAAGCTCTTTGAAACGTATCTGTCCACAAACACTGGAGCCATGTGTTAATTTGTTCTTTTTGAGTTGGTGATAGGCTCAAGGTGAAAGTTTCAAAGAAGGAGAACTTTTATCTGTTTTAAATGTCTCTTTCACTTGTTTTTGTACAGCACGGATCCTAAACATTCCTCAGAGAAACTGTGTGAGCCTTAAAGAACACATTTTACTCTCCTTTCCACTGTCAGTAAATATTGTATTAGTCATGCTCTTCTTGCAAATACTATTTCTAGTTCAGCTCATAGATTTGTTGAGCATTTTCAAACTGAGCTATATGTGAATAATATGCACACATTTTGGTGTGTTTACTAGCTTGAGTTGTGAGACAGGGGATGATGATAAATGTACTCCAAGGGTCATATTAATTTTCTTTTTTATTTGATTTCATATTAAATGTTGTAAGCATTGCTACTTGTTAACTATCCCTTATTTTAATATATTTTCTTCCACACATATGGACTGTTTAAAATATATATTGTGGCAGGGTCAGTTCCACTCCTGGGTCCCAGACCCCTGTTCTGCCCACTATATTGCAGTAAAGAGGCTGCGGTACAAGTCCCACTTGCCTTTTCTCTGCGTTTGGCCTTCTGTCCCTTGGCAAAACAAATGGGTGATGGGGCTGATGCCAGTCAGTGCTCCTCAGCCACTTGCTGACTTTTCTGGCCACCTAGGCAGAAAGGAGTCTCTAAACACTCCCTGTCAGAGCCCGTCACATCCCCTTGCAGCCTTTAACACTGCTGATTTTGTTCTGCTCAGCTCCTTTGACACTCAGCTCTAGACTACAGGATTTTTTCAAAAAAGTGGCCTTTTTTCAAAAAAACTTCACCTGCATCTAGACTGTTGCCATGTTCTTTTGAAATTAAATCGAAAACGCGGTGGTTTTTTCAACTATCAAAATGGCTCAGGCATAATTATGTAATTAACAGTAAGTTTCCATTAGCAACTGGTGGTCCATGGAAAGGTTTGCATTGAGCAAGGTGGGCCACTAGCCAAAAAGTTTCAGAATCACTGCCTTAGAGAAACACACCAGAAGCCTTCTTCCAATCTTTTGTATTTATTTATAACTATTTGCATAAACCATTCAGTGAAAATAAATAAACCCAAATCAAGATTTGGCTGACAACATTTGTTTGTTATAGATCTATGCTGCTAACATCCATCATTTAATTATACTCTTGATAGTGGTTCTTTTTAAAGGTATAGACGAATGTGGTAATAAAGAAATTGTTTAAATAAAAAGATTGGGTTGCTATTTTTTGTTTAAGTGACTGTGGACAATTAATTCAGTAGAAATCTGGCAATTCTATTTTTGCTGATTTCCCAGTCTGTTTGTTCATATAAATCCTACCTCATTGTGCGTTTTGCTTCAACGGGAAGTTTATTAGCTCACAATGCCAGTTCTTACATTGAAAGGGTCCCACATCTATACACACACACTGTTGGAATCTGGAAGAAGTCTGTTTTGGTTTCCTGTGCGCTCTGGTATTTTCTTTTAAACTGTGTGTCGTCATTTTGCTTCTTTTTTTTTTAACCACGACAGAGTAGGATGAATTACAGTAATTTCTAATCCCCATGTACTTGAAAAAAAGAATGAAATGAAATAAAATCAATTACCCTTTTCATAGTGGTTTGATATTTTTGTTTCATTAACTGCACAATGTAACACGGCACAATTCACTGCCATGGTGCCTCCTGCTGGTCACTTGGGAATTAGGTCATTTCAACCCTGGAGCGAGCCCCCTGTTGGCCAGTATCTCACCTCTTGTTACCGTTTATCCTCCACCATTTTGTGTTAGTACCCACATCCCTTCCAGATTGTGGCATCCTCTCCTCTGAATACTGCCCGGACACAGTGGCCCCACACTTCGGAGTCCTCGCCTTCAGGAAACCCCCAAACTCCTATACCAGGGGTGGGCAAGAGGTTGCCAGCGGGTGGATCTGGCCTGCCAAGCCACCAGATCTGACTTGTGGCCACCTCACTGGAATCCTTAGGCAGAGAACGGCTCATGCTTTCAACAGCCAGCTGCTCTCCATTTTGGGTGGCTGGGGAGGGAGGAGGGAATCTTTGCATACTGCCCCTGCCACCCCCAGCAAAATCTCTCAGCTCCCATTGGTCAGTTTCTGGCCAATAGGAGTGAAGACATTTTTCTGGGGGGCAGGGGCAGGGGCAGCATGGGAAACCTCCCTTCTTGTCTCCCATGTCCAGAGTGGAGACACATGGACCAATCAGCAGCCTTGAACTGCAGCAGTCTACCTCTGGTTTCTACACGGCTGCTGGCTGAGAGCCACCCTCCCTTACATCCCCTCCTACAGCCCCTCCCACAGGCCAGAATTCTCTCCTGAACTCTTACCTACTCCTGGACTTTGAACCCCCCAGCACCTGCCCCAAATCACAGCCTCCTCCTTCACCCAGACTCCCTCTCAGACCTCACACACCATCCTCCCTTACCCCAAGCTCCCTTGTGCACCCAACCTCCATCCCAGACCCCAAAGCCCCTCCACAGAAGTGCAGCCCTTGACCACTTGCCAAAATCTTGGAGTGGCCCCCATTAAAAATTGCCCATCCCGTCCTATACCCACCTTGTCTCAGTGACCCTACTGTCAGTCGTCATCTAGCCCCTTACCGCAGCAGCAAACTGCAGTCTGAAATAGCCAGTCACCATAGGCAAGAGGGTGTGGATGTGCTGCCCTGGATGCCTCCCTGAAGCTCTCATAGCCTCAGGCCTTGTGAGCAAGTATTCATGGTCCTATTGAAAGATACTGCAGTGTTGCCTTAGAAAAAATATTTAATATAATGCAAATATATCAGTAAAATACAATCTAAATAAAGCACACAAATAAAATAATAAGAATACAAGTTATTTTTTCCAGCATACAATGGCATCTGCATCATAAAACCAAAGGAATATATTATCATTTCTTAACAGAAAGACTCCTGGTGATGCCAACAAAAATTGTGATAATGAAGAACCAGCCTTGAAAACGTAAATGATTCCTCAAGGAACCCTGCCCTTCATTGAACACAGGAAAACAGACTGGATAGTGATTCCTGTGCCAATACATCAGTGGCCACTAACCACCCATCAAAGGATGTCCTGTGTCTCTGACACTACCAGTGGGGGCAGAAGATTGTGTTAAACCCAGTGTACCTCTTAATCACAGGAAAAATAACATCTCCATTGCTACAGATATTTCACTGCACAAAGATGAACAACCAGTACAGCCTCACATGGTTTCATACCCTTGTGCAAATCGATGGCATTTCAACTGTCGCCAGTTTTCTTTGTACACCTTTATTGAATACTCAGCTGCAGAAGAGTCTGTTTTTTACTTTCCATGCTGTTACTTTGCTTGTCAAACTAAACTTGGACCAGGAGAACAATTCAACAATAGAACTTTCATTGAGCACGGGTTTAAGACATGGAGAGATTTTCATACTTGGTTAAAACAACATTCACTCAATTCCAGGCATAAAGCAGCTTTAAATTCATTTACTTTTTCATTTTTTTTTACATTTTTATTTTACTTGCAAATTAGAATCAGTAATTCAAAAAGTGTCTTAAATTAACTTGTTTCCAGTCATCAGGCTGCCATAGCTGAAAAATTGACAGTATATTAAACACTCTTAAAGGTAACCATGCTCTATGCGAGACAGGGTATTGCTTTTCAGGAGCATGATGAAACATGTGACTCTACCAATAAAGGAAATTTCATTGAAATTCTTGAGCTGTTTGCTTCCACTGAGCCAGGCCTTTTGAATTGACTAAAAAGCAGGTATGGACACTACACCTCTCATCAGTGCCAGAATGATTTAATACATTCTGCTGCTAAAGTCCGGAGAGGAAGCATTGTTGAACAGGTCAGACAAACCATGTATTTCTCTGTCCTTGCTGATGAAACTAAAGATACATTAAAAAAAAAACCCAGCTGTCTCTCCTTTTACATTACCATCAAAAAGGATCAGAGGGGTCCATCTGAAGAAGTGGGCAGTGCCCAGGAAAGCTCATGATACCATCTACATGTTTTGTTAGACTTTAAAGTGCTACCAGACTATTTGTTGTTTAAGTTTTTCCATCAAAAATAAATAATTCAAGAAAGAATGCTGGGCTGCTTCTACACGGAAAATCTACATGCTGAATCTGTGTCAAGAAAGCTTTTTGAAGGAACTACAGCATTTGAAGCTTGATATTAATTACATGGTTACTCAATGCTATGATGGAGCTCGTGTGCTGAGTAGGCATTTGACAGGAGTGCAAAGTTCCCATTTAGGAGAGGATTACACATGCCATTCATGCGCACTGCCATGCTCACAGATTTAATCTTGTTATTGCAGATACATGTTTCAGCATAACCAAGTGTCAGGAAGTCCTTGCGTTTTTCAGGAGCTGTACATCTTCTTTAGCAGTAGTTACAAACACTGTGAACAATCTGGATAAACTGGAGAAATGGTCTGAGGTAAACAGAATGAAGTTTAATAAGGCAAATGCAAGATACTCCACTTAGGAAGGAATAATCAGTTTCACACATACAGAATGGGAAGTGATTGTCTAGGAAGGAGGACTCCTGAAAGGGATTTAGGGCTCATAGTGGAGGACAAGTTAAGCAAGAGTCAACAGTGTGACACCGTTGCAAAAAAAAAGCATTACTGGAGATGTTTAAGAACAGGTTAGACAGACGCCTGTTAGGGATGGTGCTTGGTTCTACTGTGAGGGTAGGGGACTGTACTCGATAACTTCTCGAGTTCCCTTCCAATTCTAGGAATCTATGATTCTATGAACTGTTTAAGGCACATCTAGAGCTAGGCCAGAAAGTACTTGAGCTAGGTAGATGATGTGAAACTCACTGGTCATGCTGGTATGACTCCCTCCGAAAACTGCATGCAAGATACGGAACAATATTGGAAACACTGAAAGCTATTTCAGTTCAGAGTGCTGATGGCCTTGGTCCATCGACTAGCACTGCAAAGGGCTTGATGGAAAGGCTAAAGACCTTTTCTCTTCTGCTGAGGCTTTTGGTTTTGAAAGAATCTTCAAGATTTTGAATAGAGCTTCAGAAGTCCTACAAAATGAAAATCTGAATCTACCAAGTGCCATGGAATTAGTAGCAGGCAAAGTTGCTGCTCTTTAAGAAATGAGAATGTCTTTAAGTAAATGGAAAGAGCTATGTAATGAAGCTGAAATCATTGCAAAGGAATTTGAAATTACTATTTCAGGTCAGGCAGTCACAGCTGCTGAGCACAACAATACAATGGCAAAAAGACCTAAAAAAAAAATAACCCCACAGGCTGGACTTGTATTTTGTTTTTAGTACCCTGGGTCAGCCATTTACACATGATGTTCTCAAGAGCATTCAAGAATCTATCAAATCTGATTTCTACTATCCTGTTCTGGAGAGAATTTTTGTGGAGCTTGATAAACGAGTCACCTCAAATTCCCATTTGTCTTCTGCATTAACTGCTTGTGACCCAATCAATTTTCTTGATTACGAGAAATTAAATATGCTTGCAGATCACTGAGTCAACAAGCACTAACTTGACAGTCTGGATGTGGAAGTCGAAGTTGCCAAGGAGCATATTGTACCAAAAAAATTGACCCCGGATTCTGAAATTCTGATTGTTCTTAGTGACTTATCAACAGTGTTGCAGCAGCTCCTGCCAGGTGTGTCAGCACAGCAGCTAGTCCTCCTGCAGTCTCCAGTCCTGCCAGTCCAGGGAGTGTTCCAGGGCACACAGGCAGATGATGTGCTCTTGCTGGAGGTCCTTGTGGGCTCGCCTGCACCTGCGAGGATGGCACGGGAGATGGGGATTTTGCCCCACTAGCAGCTGGCCCAGCTGTGGAGAACAAAGAGAAAGGTAGTCATCTCTGGAGACACTGCCAGACTCCAGCCCTCATCTGAGACCAAAATGTCTCGGGTCAGATGAAGGCAATGTGCTTTGAGCATAGACAGATGTCCCAGGGGAAGTCTTGCTCCCACTTATGTCCCGAGGACAAGCAGGCATGGGAAGGTACTGGTCAAACAGGGAGCCTGCAGGTGGGAGGGTGTCCATGGAATGGCTGGGCTTCCCACCATGCTGCACACACGCTGGGTCTGGTGGTAGTGCTGTCCTGCAGGACAAAGCTTTATATCCCTGCCCGCTGGAGGAGAGGGAGGCAGGATGTTGGGGGGAGGTGTGTGTGTGTGTGTATGTGTGCGTGTGCAGCAGATGCTCCTCTGCCTTGCCAAACTGTCCCCAGTAGCAGATGCTGCCCCAATAGTGCAGTCATGCCCATGTGCTATGTGCGGCACCATTATATATATGTGTTTCTATGTCCTCAGCCTCCTTCTAATGGTGGCTTGTGGTGGGAGGGTGTTTCACCCTGGTGTTGGGAGTAAGGCAGGCCTCTCCAGACACCCTGTGAGCAAGAGCACAAGGGCTTTCTGTTGCAGCCTCCAGGGACTGTGTGCTCTGGAATGGCACTGCATGTGCACCCACCTGCACAGGCTGCTGCATGATCCGCAGGCCAAGAAGGCCAAGCGAGGTGCACACGGCTGCCCCACGCTGCCCGCCACCTCCACCCGTGTGTTTCTAAGGAAAGTATTGGCACTCACCTGATGAGCCTTCCCTGGCTTCAGACGATACTTGGGAGACATCCTGGGTGGAGGGTACCAGTTCTAGGGTGAGAATGAACTCCTGGCTGGCAAGCATCGAGCTGGTGCTAGCCTCATCTGGCTCCTTCTTGGCACCAGCTCTGCCCCCTGGGAGGGCAACAACAGGCTTCTCTAGCCCTGAATCCACAACGACGAGGGAGGTGGGGGTGGGGACTGACCCATCCCCCAGGATGTGGAGGAGCTGAGCATAATATGGGCAGGTCTGTGGTGCCTCCCCGGAGTAGGAGCTGCGCTCCCTGGCCGTGGCATAGGCCTAAGTTCTTTAACTTTCATGAGCACCTATTCCTGGGTCCACATGTGGTCCTTGTTGCCCAGGCTATCAGCCATTTAGCCAGAGACATCCACATTCCTGCATTTGGTGCAGAGATCCTGGAGATTTGCCTCCTCTCTCCAGACCTCAGTGAGGTTCAGGATCTTTGCCCCAGACCAGGAAGACACATGCCTCTTTTGTCTCCGGGCAGGATCCTGGAAGCTGGCTGCTGGCTCTCTTGTAGCTGTGGAGGGCCCAGTGGGAGCAACCGGGTCACTCATGGCAGCAGGGACAGCTGTGCAGGCTGTTGCTCTATTGCTCATGGGTGTCAGGGCCTGCTGTGTGCCACAAACCCTTTTCCTTGTGGCTGAAGCTTTAAGGGATGCAGGGGAAGGGGAACTACAGAGTTCTGATGAGTGTGGAGAGAGTGGCCAGCAGGGCACTTGTGGGATTTCCTGGAGGCCTCATTCCGACATAATTCCAGCTGCCCCGTCTACACATGCTCTATTCCGAAATTGCTATTTTGGAATAGGTGTTATTCCTCGTAAAATGAGGGTTACAGAATCCTGAATAAGACACCCGTTATTTTGATATTATTTCAAAGTAAAGAGCTTGCTGTGTAGATGCTTACTTTATCTCAAAATAATGCTGCTATGTAGACATACCCTTAGTTATCACCAAAAGGGAGTTTTCAGCTGCCTAAACTGTGATCCCATTCCAGAGGCTAATTAAATTCCCCCTTCCCCCAAACTGAAATGGCGCCCTGCTATCATCAAAGGCCAAAGAGAACAAATTTTCTCCCTCCTCCTTGTAACACCCTTGTAGGTACAGTAAAACTCCATTGGTCCAGCATCCAATGATCCGGCACTCTTGATGGTCCAGCACCATCAGGAACCCGGAAGTACTCTGGCTGCTGGACAATTGGAGCTGCTCTGTGCCCAGCTTCCCCGATTCAGCAGCTGCTGAAACTGACCAGCAGCTGAATCGGGGAAGCCAGGGGCAGAGCAGCTGGGGTGCTGCCAGGTTGGTGCCGCAGCGCCGAGGGGCAGCGCTGCGGGACCAACTCAGCAGCACTCCAGCTGCTCTTCCCCAGGCGTCCCGGATTCAGCTGCTGCTGAAACTGACCACCAGCTGCTGAATCGGGGACACCTGGGGCATCCCCCCACCCCACCCCAGATCCCTCATAGCCCTCCCTTCTGATAGTCCGGCATATCTGATAATCTGGCACCCCCTGGGTCCTAAAGGTGCCGGATTATCGGAAGTTTACTGTACTTGAAAACTGCTATCACGTCCCTTTTCAGTCTTCTCTTTTCTAAACTAAACACGCCCAGTTCTGTTAGCGTTCGCTCATAGCTCGTCTTTTCTAGGCCTTTAATAATTTTTGTTGCTCTTCTCTGGACCTTCTCCAATTTCTCTACATCTTTCTTGAAATGTGGTGCCCAGAACTGCCCCCTATACTCCAATTGAGGCCTAATCAGTGCAGCATAGAGCGGAAGAATGACTTCTCATGTCTTGCTCACGACACTCCTGTTAATGCATCCCAGAATCATGTTTGCTTTTTTTGCAACAGTGTCACACTGTTGACTCATATTTAGCTTGTGGTCCACTATGACCCCTAGATCCCTTTCTGCCGTACTCCTTCCTAGACAATCACTTCCCATTCTGTATATTTGAAACTGATTGATTGTTCCTTCCTAAGTAGATTATTTTACATTTGTTCTTATTAAACTTCATCCTAGTTATCTTGTGGCATATTTGAGACTAAAAAATATATCATGGGCTTTTGTGGATAAAATTCATTTCATCAGATGAGTTGGAGTGGAAACTATTGAATCCAGAATATATATAACAGCAAAAAGAAATTACCTGTCAGGTGTAGGGACCAGTGTTATTGACACTATTTGAGTCAGGCTAGATGTGTCCCATTCATAGCTTTCGGTGTGTAAATATGAATATCAAAGGTAGAGGAAATTGCCTTTGTGTTAACCAGTTAATATCTTTATTCAATGTCTCATTGTAGCTTAATTGCCAGTGAGTCCGAGTTCCACACGTCAATCCAAAATAAACTAGTAGGGCCTTTTGAATGGTATCACCTACATCATTCATTCGTTATCTCATTTCCCTCAGTAGCTGGATCTTATCAAGGAAACTTCTCATTGGGCAAACTCATCCCTGACTTTGTGCTCCTGATAGCTATTCTAGAGAGCTATTCCAGAGACATGCTATTCTAGAGAGCAAGAAATAACCAGACAAAACATGCTTTGAAGATTTTTAAATTCATAGTACAGATACTGGCAAAAAGAGACAAATGTAAATATATGATGAAAGAAATTAATACTTTCTGAGCATCTGGTGGCAGCCATTCTTGAAGTAGAGCAAGAGATGCTTTTTAATGGTCAAGAAGGATAACTATAAGCATATTGAAAAATACTGACTTTAAAAAAAAAAAGAAATAGCTTCCACTTAATTGGATGCTTGGATTCCTGTGGAATTTGCAGGATATTCATCTCAGTATTTTTACCATTACCATTTTGGCTGTTATGAATTTCTGGTTTTATGATGAAAAATGTTTTCAGGGAATGGATTTTAATAAAGTTCTTAGCATGAAATCATGACCCTGCTGAAGTCAGTGCTAGTTTTGCCATGTCAAAGGAGGTACGTATCCCTATACTTGTTTTGATACCACCAAAATGTGGATGGCAGCATACACACTGTGGTGACCGAGTGTTGCTTATGGTGCATCCTATAGATTGGTGTGTGTGTGTGTGTGTGTAAACTAAAAATTTAGAATTTCCTACTAGAACTAAAAGAGAAGTCTTATCGCACCACAAAAAGTTTTGGTCCCCATGCACTTGCTAGGTGTGCAGTAAGATTTCTTGATACACGTGTGTTGGAATTCATTTATCTTCTAATCTAACAATATACCCATACTAAGAAAGTCACAAAAATGGAACCCGTGATAATAGGGATGTGAGCGGGTAATGCTGGGTGATGCTTACCAGGTAATTAGTTAACCAGTGCCTGGGAACAGCCTGTGGCCCACTACAGACGGAGAGGGCTTTTCCAGCCCAGTGCAAGGCCAGGAACCATCAGCCCCACAGACTAGAGGCTGCTCTAGCCGGATTGGAATGGTCCCTCATCAAAGATCCTGTTTAAATCTGATTTTACATCCCTAATTGATAGAAGCAGTTGCTAGATGTGCCTTAACCTGTCACTATTTCTGGTCTTGTCCTGCCACTTGAAATGAAGTAGTTGTCAAATATAACAATGAATCAGAATGTCGGTTTGGTGTTCTTCAGGGTTCCTCAGCACCCACATTACATTTCTGTAAAACTTTGTGGTATAACTTTGGCTCTATAGATCCACCAGCTTTGTACTAAGCGTCATGTACCATCTGGACAAGTTAATATTTGCTTGTAATCTGGAGGCTGCTTAATGGCAATGGCCAGGGATTTTTCAAAATTGATTAATAACCAGATCAATGTGCAGTGCTTCTTGCCTGACTTGATTAGTGATCAGCTGCAGTCCCATGTTGAATAAATTGAGCAATATTCTGAAGGCTAAATAAGGAAAATTAGGTATCCAAAACAGTTGAGAGACATGACTAGTTAACTTTAGATTGCAACGTTTGAAAGTAGTTTAAATTATTTTCTCTTGGGGGTGTGTGTGCGCGTGTGCGTGTGTTTTTGATTTTTACCATTTGTTGAACTATGATAAAGGTTATCTTCCAGAAGTTTACTGGAAGAAATGCAGAGAGGAAGGAGCAAGAAAGGAGGACCCCTGTTTCGAATGGAGAAGATAGGGCAATCAACTGGTTATCTGAAGAGTTTGTACACTAATGCGAGAAGCCTGGGCAACAAACAGGAAGAACTGGAAGCCCTGGCCCAGACCAAGAAATATGATTTAATTGGGATAACAGAGACTTGGTGGGATGACTCGCATGACTGGAGCACTGTCATGGAAGGGTATAGACTGTTCAGGAAGAACAGGCAAGGGAGAAAAGGAGGAGGAGTTGCACTATATTTAAGAGAGCACTACGATTACTCTGAACTCCAGTATAAAGAGGGAGAAAAACCTGTTGAAAGTCTATGGGTTAGGTTTAAAGGAGCAAACAACAGCAGTGATGTGGTTGGTGTCTGCTACAGGCCACCGAATCAGGTGGATGAGGTAGATGAGGCTTTCTTCGGACAACTGAGAAAGCTTCCAGATCGCAGGCCCTGGTTCTCGTGGGGGACTTTAATCACCCTGACATCCATAGGGAAACCAAGATGGCAGTACACAGGCAATCCAGGAAGTTTTTGGAGAATGTTGGGGATAACTTCTTGACACAAGTGCTGAAGGATCCGACCAGGGGCCATGCGCAGCTTGACCTTCTGCTCACAAACAGGGAGGAACTAATAGGGGAAGTGGAGGTGGGTGACAACCTGGGAAGCAGTGATCATGAGATGGTAGATTTCAGGATCCTGACCAAAGGAAGAAAAGAGAGTAGTAAAATACACACCTTGGACTTCAAAAAAGCAGATTTTGACTCCCTCAGAGATCTGATGGGCGGAATCCCCTGGGATGCTAACATGAAGGGGAAAGGAGTCCAGGACAGCTGGCAGTATTTTAAAGAAGCCTTATTGAAGGCACAGAAAGAAACCATCCCGACGAGTAGCAAGAGAGGCAAACATGGTAGGAGACCGGATTGGCTTACAGGGGAAATCCTTGGTGAACTTAAGCACAAAAAGGAAGCTTACAAAAAGTGGAAACTTGGACAAATGACCTATACCTTTAAAGGAGTTTAAAGGTATAGCTCGAGAATGCCGGGGGGTTATCAGGAAGGCGAAAGCGCAAATGGAATTGTGACTGGCTAAGGATGTGAAGGATAACAAGAAAGGTTTCTACAGGCATGTTAACAAGAAGGTGGTGATCAGAGAGGGTGTGCAGCCTCTAATGGATGAAGGAGGTAACCTAATGACAGATGATGTGGGGAAAGCTGAAGTACTCAATGCTTTCTTTGCCTATGTATTCACGGACAAGGTCGGCTCCTGGACTTCTGCGCTAAGTGACGCAAGATGGGATGAAGATGGACAGCCCGTGGTGGGTAAAGAACAGGTTAGGAACTATTTAGAAAAGCTAAAAGTACATAAATCCATGGGTCCGGACTTAGTGCATCCGAGGGTACTGAGGGAGTTGGCAAATGTCATTGAGGAGCCTTTGGCTATTATCTTTGAAAAGTCGTGGAGATCAGGAGAAATCCCGGATGATTGGAAAAAGGCAAATGTAGTGCTCATCTTCAAAAAAGGGAAGAAGGATGATCCAGAGAACTATAGGCCAGTCAGTCTTACCTCAGTTCCTGGAAAAATCATGGAAGGGATCCTTAAGTAATCCACTTGGATGAGAGCAAAGTGATTAGGAATAGTCAGCATGGATTCACAAAGGGCAAGTCATGCCTGACCAATCTGATTAGCTTCTATGATGAGGTAACTGGCTTTGTGGACATGGGAAAGTCAGTGGATGTTATGTACCTTGACTTTAGCAAGGCTTTTGATACCGTCTCCCACAATATTCTTGCCAGCAAGTTAAGGGGATGTGGATTGGATAAATGGACGGTAAGATGGATAGAAAGATGGCTAGAAGGCCAGGCCCAGCGGGTAGTGATTAACGGCTCAATGTCAGGATGGCGGTCGGTTTCTAGCGGAGTGCCCCAAGGTTCGGTTCTAGGACTGGTTTTGTTCAATATCTTTATTAATGACCTGGATGAGGGGATGGATTGCACCCTCAGCAAGTTTGCGGATGACACTAAGCTGGGGGGAGAGGTAGATATGCTTAAGGGCAGAGATAGGGTCCAGAATGACTCAGACAAATTGGAGGACTGGGCCACAAGAAATCTGATGAGGTTCAACAAGAACAAGTGTAGAGTCCTGCACTTGGGACGGAAGAATCCCAAGGAAAACCTGTCTTATGAAAGGAGACTCGAGCTTGGCTTGTTTACTTTAACCAAAAGAAGGCTGAGGGGGGACATGATTGCACTTTTTAAATATATTAGAGGGATAAATACCAGGGAGGGAGAGGAATTATTTAAGTTTAATACCAATGTGGACACAAGAACAAATGGATATAAGCTGGCTAGTAGGAAGTTTAGACTTGAGATGAGACGAAGGTTTCTAACCATTAGAGGAGTGAGGTTCTGGAACGGCCTCCCAAGGGAAGTAGTGGGGGCAAAAGATCTATCTGGTTTCAAGATTAAACTAGATGGGTTTATGAAGGGGATGGTTTGATGAGATAACATGATCTTGGTAACTAATTGACCATTCATTATTAGTGGGAAATAGGTCAATGGAGGGATGCTAGGAGTTACTATAGAGAACTTTCTGGGTGTCTGGCTGATGAGTCTTGCCCACATGCTCAGGGTTTAGCTGATCGCCATATTTGGGGTTGGGAAGGAATTTTCCTCCAGGGTAGATTGGCAGAGGCCCTGGAGGTTTTTCGCCTTTCTCTGTAGCATGGGGTACAGATCACAGCTGGAGGATTCTCTGAATCTTGGGGTCTTCAAAGTATTTGAGGGCATCAATTTCTGAGATATAGGTGAGAGGATTATTCTAGGAGGGGTGGGTGAGATTTTGTGGCCTGCACTGTGCAGGGGGTCAGACTAGATGATCATAATGGTCCCTTCTGACCTTAAAGTCTATGAGTCTATAGTTACAAGCTGGGGACCAACCGGTTAAGTAGTAGTTCTGCAGAAAAGGACCTGGGGGTTACAGTGGATGAGAAGCTGGATACGAGTCAACAGTGTGCCCTTGTAGCCAAGAAGTCTAATGGCATATTAGGTTGCATTAAGAGGAGCATTGCCAGCAGATCCAGAGATGTCATTATTCCCCTTTATTCAGCTTTGGTGAGGCCACATCTGGAGTATTGTGTCCAGTTCTGGGCCCCCCACTACAAAAAGGATGTGGATGCATTGGAGAGGATCCAGCGGAGGGCAACCAAAATAATTAGGGGGCTGGAGCATATGACTTATGAGGAGTGGCTGAGGGACTTGGGTCTGTTTAGTCTGCAGAAGCGAGGAGTGAGGGGGGATTTGATAGCAGCCTTCAACTTCTTGAAGGGAGGTTCCAAAGAGGATGGAGAGAGGCTGTTCTCAGTATTGACAGATGGCAGAACAAGGAGCAATGGTCTCAAGTTGTGGTGGGAGAGGTCCAGGTTGGATATTAGGAAGAAGTATTTCACTAGGAGGGTGGTGAAGCACTGGAATGGGTTACCTAGGGAAGTAGTGGAGTCTCCATCCCTAGAGGTGTTTAATTCTTGGCTTGACAAAGCCCTGGCCGGGTTGATTTAGTTGGAATTGGTCCTGCCTAGAGCAGGGGGCTGGACTTGATGACCTTCTGATGTCTCTTCCAGTTCTATGGTTCTATGATTGTTTGAAAGATAGCTGCAGGAGATGTAAGATAGGGTCACTGGCACTGACTTGGAATCATGGTACTCTTTGCCTTCTTCAGCACCAATCACTTTAGCAGGGGGCTCAGCACAATCATCAGTGCTGACTCTGATGCTGCCATCACTGGTGCTGACTCACCACCTGGCACCAGCCATTAGACCTGGCACCACGCTGTTGATGGTGCAGAAAACAGTGGATCAGGACATTGCTCTGATGTCATACTTAAGCCGACACTGCTCCAATTTCTTGACCAAGGGGATGTAGTGGTATCATCTGTACCCCACTTTCCACTCTTTGGCACTGACCAGTCACTAGGGCAAGTCTCTGTACATCCCCTGATGTCACCCATGCTCTGAGCCCTCAGAGACCCTGATGCTGAAAACCACATGAGCAGATTTTCCTCCCAGCACTCCTCACCCACTCAGTCAATTTCCATGGCAGTTACACCATTTAAAGTCTTATCATGTATCTCGGGTTAAACTGTGGTATGGTCAACCATGGCATTAACCACTCCCTCCTTATCTCATGTAGTAGCCTCCATGGGACCCCCGGGTGAGCTATAGGGGGCATTATACAGCCCCATCGACCCCAGTGAGGAGAGCTTTAACATCTTTATTGTCAGCTCCGAGTGTTCCTCCTATAGAGATGCAAGAGATGCAGGACCATGATGACATCTTGGAGAGTCAACCACTGGACATCTCCCCTTCTGACAACTTCTACAGCACCCTCAGTTTCTGATCTCAAACAGTTTCAGGAGCTTTTTTAAAAGTGTCACCACAAAGCACCACTCCAGGAAGTCTGGAAGAAGCAGCACAAACTGCTCCAGATCCTATAATCCACTGTGGCATCCAAGAATGCCCTGCCAATAGATGCCCTGGCATTATGGATGCATCAGCTGAAATATGGCAAACACTGGCCTCCATAATAGCGACAAGCAAACATCCCGACAGGAAATACTTCATCCTAGCAAAGGACATGGACTTCCTCTTCTCCCACCCCCAACCTAATTCCTTAGTTGTCGATGCTGTCCACTGTCCAAATAAGTAGCCCCAGTATAAGTCAGCCCCACAGGACAAAGACCACAAGAGACTTGATTTTTTTGGCCTTAAGATATGTTCTTCACCCACACTCCAACTCAGAGTAGCTACCTACTCGGCCCTTTAGTTAATCATGACTTTTCAAACTATCCTAAGATGGAAGAATTGTTGGAACATCTCCCTGAGCAAAAATGTCCCATTCTGAAATCCATCATTCAAGAGGGACAAACAATAGCTTGCATGTCTCTCCAATCAGCACTTCACCTGGCAGACTTGGCTGTTCATGCCACTGCAGCAGCCATAGTTATGCAACATGCTTCCTGGCTCCAGTCCTCCAGAATCCCCAATGAGCTGCAAATTAAACTATAAGACTTATAATTTGATAAAAATAAATTTTCTGCCAAAATAGATTAGGTTCTGTATACAATGAAGGACTCCCACACTACCCGCTATAGGCTTGGTATGTGCACAACCCCAGTCAAGTACAGATGTTGTACACCATACTAAAGGCCTAGAGACACCGTTTTAACCGTCAGCAATATTTGACACTATGATTCCAACAGATATAAGGCTAGAGCACTGGTTCTCTAAGTGCAGTCCATGGACCACTAGTGGTCTGTAGCTGCCTTGCAGGTGGGCCATAGCTGGAGGCTCAGCCCCCTCCCGGCAGTGGGGAGTCTGTGCTGGTTTTCACCCCCTCCCACATAAGCTTGGAGTACCAGCATAGGGCCTCCCACTGTGGGGAGGAAGTGCCCTAAGCCTCGTGGTATGGATCTGGCTTACAGGGGCTGCCATTCTGCTCCCCCAAAGTGGGGAAATGGCAGTGCAAAGAAGTCCTTCCTAGAGGCTTTTCCCACTGCTTCCATTGGCCAGAATCAAAGCCAGTGGGGGATAGGGGGGATGTGATCGGGGGAGCACAGAGCAAGGTAAACGCCTCCCAAGCCCTTATGCCCAGACCCTGCACCCCTATATCCATTATACACACCCCTGCTGAGACCCCGCACCCTGTCCCTGTACTTTCAGTCTGCTCCTGCACCCAACCTCCCACCCAACCCCCCATCCTTAGCCTGCTCCTGGTCCCAATAGGACTGACAGCCACCATGGTCCCTGGGGCAAGGTGCGAGAAGTGGCTCTGCACCCCTGGAAGAGGTGAGGCCAAGGGCAGTCAGTCTTTAGCTACACCCAGACTGCGAAGCTGGGCCCCCCAATCCTCAAAGCTGTGCAGAGTGGCACTGTAGTGATCCCGCGATGGTTCAAAGGAGCTCTGATCCCCTTTGAATGGCTGTACCCTACTTCTCTCTTAGATCCCACAGCCCCCCTCTCCTGCACCCATTTTGTCATCACGGGTGGTTGGTTGGCAATTCACCAAAAGGTTTGTGTTGAATTTGAGAACCACTGGTACAGATGATGCTTACTTCTCAAGACTAGGAGGAACACATGTACAGTCCAATAGGCCCTGCTACCAAACATCTCTGATTCCAGGTGCAGGGGGCACTGCCACACCTACTGTGGAGTAACCAATAGGGTCACACATCCTGAAGAACCTGAGTTACTGTACAGAGTAACTCTGTCATGTAGTTACCAATCCATGTTGTGTCAAAATCTCTACTGAACTCATTTATTGCCATTTACAGGGGATTTCAGTATTCTGTAGATATAAAAAATGAAATTTATGCTAAATCTCTCTAGTAGTTTACATTCTATAAGAAATTAATAAATGCAGTTTCCAGTTGACACGTTTACTTATACAGAGTTTGTGCTTCCATTCGAGTCACAGTTTTACTCAGCATTTTCTACTGCTTCTTTTAAGCAATATCAAAACTCCTCCATTATCAAAGAAAACCATTTAGCCAGGTTTTGTTCAGTGTTAATAGCACCATCATTCTTATTCTTTCTGCCTTCTGTACCAACAAGTAGTAGGAAAGATGGGACATCTCTCTTATCATCACTTTGGTCCTAGAGTTCAGGAACAACTAGCTGTCTTTTCTTCTTCCCTCCCTTGAGGGAACAAGTATGTATCCATATCTTTTCTTTGATTATAATTTTTTGTGAAAAGATGGTCCAAAATCTTTGGAAGATGATCCTGAAGCCATACTAGCAGAGGAATAGTAAGCTTTGGTAACTTGCTTACAATATTCTGTCTCCCTAATTTAGCTTTCATTTTTACTGTTGTTGGGATTCCGTCTGATGCTTATGCAGAACAACTCATAGATTTCTGATTGGTCTGTTATTTTTGTAACCATTCACTGTGTAGATCATGAACGACCCACAAGCTGCAAAGTATGCAAGTAAGCAAAGCTGCAGCTGCAAGCTCATCACATTTTACTCTTAATATTTCTCCTTCTTACTATTTCTTTATCTACTACCTACATGTTATTTTCAAGATTGATTGTGAGTTTGTTTTTATCAACTGTTAACCTTGGTTTCTTTATTTCTGTTCTCTTTCATTGTTCATGCAAGGTTCACAGCTGTTCCACTTGGAAACTGTTGACCAGACATCTTGTTTAAGTGAAGTTAAAACAATACTAAAAAAGTGCTGTGCAGTGTTGTCATTAATAGCAAGCAACTAATGATTAATGCTGCCAATTTGCACCCCCCATTACCAGCAACTGAAGGTCTGAAAAAAATTAATTGAACTTTAACTGCGAAAGCTTAAGAAACTGGAACAAAATCTGTGTCAGCAGGGGGCATAAATTATCCTTTCATTCATTTCTTCTTAGTATTACCATGAAAACAATCAAAATGTCCCTTGCTTATATTTTTTAATGGAAACCCCGCCCCCAGTAAGTAGAGCCCCAGCATGCATGTGCATGAATACACACAAAAAATATCACTACTTGTTACCCAGGTCGGGCACCATTCAATTCAGGACCAGTGACAGATAAGATTCAATATCTCATGATCCTTCAAGGTTTGAAATGAAAGATATGTACAGTTGGAAAAGGAGGATTCCATCTTCCTGATTGCACACTCAGTACTTGCGTCTAGTCCTCCTGAGCGATCTGATTTATTTTCAAGTTATAGAAAAACATTTTTATATATAATCAAGAGGTTTTAAAACTATTTTAGTTACAGTTCTCCTAAGCATTAGACAGCTGTAATGATGATCCTAAGGCACTTGGCTTTATAAATGGACAGATACACAAATATTGTGAATAAAATTGTTTCAATCATCACACTAGGTTGCTGGGGACACATAGGCACAAGGCAATGACTGGAACCACAGGACACTGGTGAAGACACACATGAACTCAAGATACCACACGCACTGCAGGTCATAGAATGCAGCACAGGTACATAGATAAGCTATTCCATTTTCTCTCGATGCAATATCTTTATTCTTGACACAATGTCTGGGCTGGAAGTAATACAGACACTGGGCTGTCGCTACGGTGGACAGCAACTGCTATAAGATGAACAAGTCTTACATTCCCCACTACTGCTGAGCAGATTAGTCACTTGACCTCCACCTTCCCACCACACAGGGAAAAGGTGCCAAGTCTTCTAATCAGAAGGCTCAAAATGGAGGGTAGATACCAACTTGTAAGAAACAAGATGTCCAAAGCAAAAATGTCCTTACAATAGTAGCTCATCCCATCTGCCAAAGCAGAACTACACAAAACCTGAACAGAAAGATTGGTGCACACACTCTTAGAAGCACTATAAAAATTGGCATGACTTCTTCAGCTGAATCCATTTTCATGTGTAGCATTCTCTAGTCTTTCTTCGGTGCTAGAGAAACGTTTGGAAGTCTTATGTAAAAGTATGTAATTTTGTTCTTGTCATCTCTTCATAGTGTAATGGGATCTGTCAGATATTGCAAGGTCCTCCAATACAGTCTCACTGGAGGCAGACAGTTGGTTATTATTTTCCCTCAGCAGCTCCTTGCATTTGGTACTGTGATGAATTTGGTCACATAAATCCCCTTGAGACGGTTACCTGGTGTGCTGAAAATAACCCTGAGCCTACCTACCTGCCTTTTGGGGCATCCCATCATCCTGTCTTACTGAGTAAGAACCTCTAGTTCCCCCAGCAATGTCATAGAGTTGGGGTAACGGCCCACAGCAGGCCATCACAGAAAGTGAGATCCACTCAGCTCAGGAAAGGCTCAACCAAAGGGACTTGATGCAGCACCCAGGTAGAGTGCCCTAGTGGGACCAACCCCTCCCCCCGCCCCCAATCAGTCTCACCATGCATAAAGTTTATACATAGTGAGCTCATAAATTGATCACTCTCTGATCAATGAAAGAGCAATGCACATCTCTTGTTCCCCTAGGTAACAATTATTTACACTGGGTTTATTAATGAACAAAAGTGATTTTAATAAGTATCAAAATTAGGATTGTAAATGATTGCAAGTAAGCAAAATAAAACATGCCAGCTAAGCTTAATTAGAAACTTATGACATGCAATTTCTTATCCTACCAGTAATTCTAATCACGTTTTCTCACAGCCTAAGCAGCCTCCAAGCTTGGGCATGATTCTTCCCCTGTACAATCTTAGATGTTTCCAGCAGTCATTTACGGGTGGTAACCATCAGCCCCTGTTTGGTTTCATGCCTTTATATAGAGTTGTGCCCAAGGCAGGAATCCTTTGTGTTCAGTTCAAAATTTTCTCATCTTGAATGAAAAATTATACTGTCCAAAGTGGCTTTCAGCATCAGGTGGTATAGTGACATAACTTTGTAGGACCAATCATAGTCCAGGCTCACACAAGATGCAAGACTATTCACAGGACCTTGTCTCACACACTAGGCCATTAAGTTCCTTAAGTACCATTAGTGGCCCTCACTTAGCAGGTCCAGATTAGTAAACAGATCTATGCTTCATATTTCTCACTTCAAATACAGGAATGATACATGCACACAAATAGACTATGCACATTTAGCAAATTATAATATTTTAAATATCAACATCAATCATCATCAACAACCATGGGCTCAACACCCGTTTGCCAGTCCAAGTATATCATATCGGTATCTCTCCATCTCCTTTCGAAGCAGCTCTAACTTTCTCATTGCCCACAGTGTTTGGACATTCTACATTCCAATTGATAGTATATGTGTTGGTTGTAGTTTCCTTTTGGTAGCCAACTTATTGATCCAATCACAATTGCTCGATTGGTATCACAGACCTTGTTTATCCGGGGGACGTCCGAGCCGGCATCTTTTATCAATTAATTGTACTGGCATCAGATTTAATTCGTATTGTTGTTTTACGATCAGCGCATCGACACTCATCTGACCAACCCTCCTCCGTTATCCAGGCTTGGGATGGGCATGAAACCCTTAGAGGCTTCATGGCGGAGTTATTTTAAATATGACACATGAAATATTTGGCATAAGGGATATTCAAGTGAAGCATATTCAAATGCATATTTCAATAAAGAATATGGGGGTGTGTGGACGAGTTCTGGGGTGCGATCGCCCCCTGCCGGCCGGCAGGAGGGTTCAGCGAACCCCGTCGTCCAACTCTGTGGCACCGGTCCGCTGGGTCTGGGCCCAGGCCAGAGCTGTTGTGTGCAATCACCCCTCTACAATGAGTCCAGGGGATCCGCGAACCCAGTAGCCGTCCCCCTCAATAGGGGCCTTTCTGTTAGGTCTAATGGAATGGTCCTTACTCACGGGGCCAAGGTGGCACCGACTCCCCAGGCGGTGTGGGGCAGGAAGGGGACCCAGGCCCACCCTCTCCTCCAAGTCCCAGCCCAGGTTCCCGAAACACATCTGTCCATGGACGCCAGAAGTGCCCCGCCCCGGGCTGCTTCCTCCCCTCCGTGTGTCCCCGTGCTCCCTTTGGGAGGTCTCCAGAGTCTACTGTGGTTCGGGAGTCCGGTGTCATGGGCGTCTCCACTCAGCATCTGTTCCTGGATTCGGTGGCAGGAGGTGTCCAGGGGAATCCTAGGTCTCCGCGGGGTTGCGCCCAGCCGCCGGCCACCCTTAGGGGCGGCACCGATCAGACTCCAGCCCAGGGCTCCTCTGTGGCTGGCCCTGGAGGCTGCCCCCCTCCTCTCTGCCGGCGGGCTCTTTTGAAATGGCCTGCCAGTCGTGACATTCCGTTGGGGCCCCGCCCCCTCCGGATGCGGCGGGCTCACCCGCCTCCCACCACCCATCAATCATCACGTCCTCCTCCCGTGGGCACACGCAGGGGGCGGGGCCAACTGCTGCTTGGCTGCGCAGACGTGGGGGAAGGCCCTGCCGCCGCCGCCGCCTGCTCCCAGTTGGACCGCTGCGTCTGGGAACCTCTGCCGGGGCCGCGGCTTCCTCCGGCCCCTCTCTGCCGACTAAAGTGCGGGTCACTTACGACCCGTCACAGGGTACAACATCACAGTTATATCTGTTTTGTCATTTTTTTCAAGATGGCTGCTGTGGCAGGGTGGTTTTGGAATTTAGAGAGGTTCACATGCTCTGGTATAATCAGGATCTTTTGTGACACTCAAGCAATGCAAAGGAGTTAGATTCTGACTGTACTCACTATATTGTAGTACGTTCTATGCAGGTTCTTACACTATATCCATCATGGTGATCAGTGAGCACCTTCTGGAAGTTCACTGAATAATGTGACTAGCATATGTTCCAAGGTTTTTTCTGTCTCCCTTTCTTCCTTTCTTTGCCCCAGGGAGAAAAGTGCATAGTCACCTTTTAAAATGTAAATATATATGTTTGGCTTTTTATTTTTATTAAGCAATATTAAGTCAAATACATGTGTCTTGTACTTAGAATGAAAAATGATAGATCTGTAGTAGTTCTTAGATGCTGTAGGAGTTCATTGTATTGTATTGTACCAGCTTCTGTGGTTGCTTACGGAGTACATACTATGGGTTTAAGAAACATTTCTAGGCTGCCCTAACTCATATATGGGCCAGGATTAATCTGGTACAGCCTACAGAATAAGGAGACTATACTTGCGTCTTGAGGAGATCAGGAACAATGGAATATCTGTCTATAGTTTTAAAACCTGTGTCAGATATAGAGGCAACTATTTTTTTTTGTTCCATTTCAGTGTTAAAGAATTCCTGTGACACTTTGCGTATGGCAGATGGCTGGTGTTTGAATTCCAGAGGAGATCACAAAAATGTTGCCTTGATTAAAAACCGATTTCATTATTTCCTCGAACAGTTCTAGGATGTGAATTATAATCTCTGTTACACTATTATGATGAAGCCAAGAACCTTCTAACAAATAGTGAAATCCTGATTACTGAGGCATCTGCTGGAAAAAAAAGTTTCACCAGGTCACAACATCTTGAATAAGCTGTAGAACAGTCCAGATTAATTCCTTTTGGTATACTGTGCAGTTTGGAGATAGCAGAAGAGGGGTGCTTGAAACGTAGGACCTCCCAAGTGCCGTGCCACTCCACCACTCCAAACATTTGGCTTTTGAATCACCTACAAGTAATAGTCATGAGCAAACACTTAAAGAAGAAAAAGCCGTTACTTACCTTCATAACTGTTGTTCTTCGAGGTATGTTGCTCACGTCCATTCCAAATTTCACCCACCTCCCCTTTGTCAGATTTCTGGCAAGAAGGAACTGAAGGGGTGGCAGGCAAGCAGGGGTATATATGCATGCATATGTAGGTGCCATGCTAGGGGGCTTTCCTGCCGGCCCAATGGGTAACGCTGAGGGAAAAACCTTCTGACAATCTGTAGTGGGGTCCGTCTGTCCAGCCTTACGGCTCCCCCCCTTTCTTAGTCTCTCCCGACAAGTTCCCGGCTCACTGTCACCGTCCCCCGGTCGTCAGTCGTGCCGCCAGCCTCCATGGGCTCCTTGGCTCCTTAGCGGCCCGTGCCAGGCCCGTCCAGGTTGGGCACCTGCTGCCGAACGGCTCCGTCCGTCCCCTCCACGCTTCCCGCCGGTATCCGCGGCTTCGTCCTGGAGGGTCGTTGCTTGTGGGTCCTTCCGTCCTCCGAGCGCCCCGTCTCCACCTGCAGGGTTTGAGAGCACCGCCAGGCCCTGCTCTCTCCCCCCCCTCCTGGTTCCCGCGTTCGCCCTTTTGGGCTTCCCGGGCGGCGTCCCGCCCTCCTCCGCCCCCTGCGCCAGGGAGCACCTCCTGGGCCCTAGTGCCCTCCCACCTGGTCTCCTGACTGCCTGCGGCTGTGCCGGCAGTCAGCTTCTGGCTGTCCGTGGCGGCTTTCTCCCCACGGGCGGGCAATGGCGGGCCGCCGGGGTTCGCTGGGACTCGGCTCTCCCCCTCCCCACCTGCTGCCCGGGGCTCCCCCATGGTCTCCTGGGCACCTGCTGTGGCCGTTTCCGGCCCTTCCCTGCTGCCGGCACCCGCCGGCCAGCCGGGCTGAGTTCAGGGATCGGCTTCCCCATCACACAATCCGTGCACACCTATATGGAATGGATATGAGCAACACATCTTGAAGAAAACAGTTACGAAAAGGTAAGTAACTGTTTGTTTTTTTCCAAAGGTGCTGGCAGTCGTAACTGCACACTTAAGGAGAAACAGTCTCATTATCTACCCTTTTCTGGACAATTGTTTCCTAAAGTTTTCAGCTCACTCACACATCCTCCAGGCAATGGCAATGACTATGTAGTGCATCCACAACCTGTGTCTACAAATAAACAGAGACAAATCTATATTAACCCCCCCCCCCAACACAGCTCGGGATTGCCTACAGCTATTGGGCTACATGGCCACCTCCGTGTTCTTAGTCTTCAGGGCCCGCCTACATATGAGATGCCTTCAGAGCTGGTTAGCTTCTATATACAAACCCATATGGCCCCGACTGCACAAACTTCTTACAATGCTTTCCATGGTCAAGAATTTGCTCATGTGATGGACCCTCCCTCACCACCTATGTGCAGGGGTCCCCTTCCAACAGGACTCTTCTTCAATCACCATCACAATAGACATATCCCTCACTGGATGGGAAGCACACTTGGGAACACATCACTACTCAGGAATTATGGTTCCCCTCAGAGACCACTCTTCGCATAAATCTTCTAGAACTCAGAGCCATACACTATGCCTGCTTCCATTTTCTCCCCATCACAGGTTGCAATATCAGACCCATAACTGACAAGGTGACATGCATGCTCTATGTCAACAGACAAGATGAAGCCCTCCCTGTGCATCAAGGCTATCAAGGTGTGGAATTGGTGTCTCCAAAACAATATCAATATATCTGATTCACTCAGAACTTCACTGTGTACAAGCTCAGCTGAGGTTTCAACCCCTCCCTGCCATTTCCAACAAGACCTTCCCTCGGGGCACCCGCTTCCCCCAACAGCAACTGTTAGGCCATGCTGCCTTGACCGTAAGCCTAATAGACCTTAAATCTGCTAAACTGTTATTAAGGTGGTATCACATCCCTGCCCCGAAGGAAGACTGGGTGTGCATACCACAAGACAGTCACCCTTAAGCTCCAGATGGGTTGGGCCAAGCTCATTCTCATTGGCCCGATGTGGCCGAGATAATGCTTGTTCTCCAACATCTCACACTGTCAATTCAGCCTCCCTTGCCAATTCCTCTCCATCCTGACCTGCTCACTGAGAATAACAGAGGAACCTTGCATCCTACCTTCCACTTTTTGCATCTCACAGTATGGCTGCTGCATAGCTAAATGAAGAGGAAAACCAGTGCTCTGCAGATGTCCAACAAGTCCTACGTGATAAGAATTCCTCTATCAGGATGGCCTTCTTAGTGAACTGGAAGACATTTCTGTTGTGGCCATGGGTCTGTAGAACCTAGCCAATGTAACTTCTATTCAGGACAACTTGGAATACCTGATACACCTTCAGAAGTCAGGGCTTGTGAGTAGTTCACTGAGAGTGCATTTGATAGTCATGTCAGCATTTCTTTCTCCTGTTTATGGAAAATAAATCTTTTTCAGTGCCATGGCGATGAGATTCCTGGAAAAGTTTCTCCAGCTACATCCTCCAGTCCAAGAGCTAGTCTCTTTGGAAAACCTAAACATGGTTCTTGTGGCTCTAATGTGTCCTCCATTCAAGCCCATAATATTTTGTCTACTTCCACTCTTGTATTAGAAAGCCATATCCTGGTAGCAATTAAATCTTCAAAGAGGGCTGTGACTTGCAGGCTTTAATAGTGGGGTCTCCTTTCATGGAATTCTCCAAAGATGAGGCAACCTTAGGACCAAAACCAAAATTTTTCTCTAAAGTGTCTCTGTCTCATTAATCTCCAGACGAGCACTGTCTACATACCATGGATGCAAGGCCATTTTCAAACTTTCTGGATAGAATGGAGCCACTTTGTGTTTTGCCTCATCTGTTCGCATCATGTGCAAACCACATGAAGGGTGAATTGATTTCTTCATAGGCCATCTCAAGATGGATAACATCCATAAGCCAAATACATAGGGGAGGACTGGAATCTCATTTCATCCACAAATTCAAATCACATACTAATGGACTCAATCAAGATATGGCTGGCTAGGACACTACCTACTTCATAACCCCTGAAGGTGCTAACAGCTCTGGGAGTGGCATCCTTCCTGTCTTAGCATCTATCTATTTACTTTGATCTGTTTAGGTTTAATTACCCATTCTCCAGATACTTAATGATGCCCTGTCTCTCATATGCCTTCCTTTTTCCTTTATTTATTTTTCTCCCTCTCCTTCCCCTCTCCTATTTATTTTGAGTTTTTCACATCCCCTACTCATAACTCCAGTCATCTGAAGAAGGGGCTGTGCCCATGAAAGCTCATGATACTATCTACATGTTTTGTTAGTCTATAAAGTGCTACCAGACCATCTGTTGTTTTAATCCTCTACTGAGGCAACCTATGACATAGCTTTGACTGTGCCTCTTCAGCAGACATGAGCTTAGACAATGAGAGAGCAAGCAATGTCAGTAATGCTCCTTCATGACATTTCCATATGGTATATTTACAGGCTGTCATGTGGTCATCAGTACATAAATGTACAGACCATTATCCATTACTTCATCTTCCAGAGCAGATGCGAACTTCAGAAGGGTGATCCTGAAATCCTTAGGTGATTCTCAAGAAATATCCCTCCCAGGAGGCGCAGCTCATAGTCTACCTAAGTGGAATGCATGGCTGCATCTAGCTGAAGAAGAAAAACATGGTTACTTTCTTATAATTGTGATTCTTTCAGATGTGACCCGAATTCCACAATCCACTCTCCCTCCCCTCTCCATTAAAGTCTCTCCTCTGGTGGGTATTCAGTGTGAAAGGAACTGAGGAGGTTTGGGGCACCACTGACTCATAGCTAGGGAAGGGGCCACAGCCACAAGCTTTGAGTACCACACCTCTACAGATATTGCTAAGCAAACACTGGCTTTGGTGTGCTGGGTACGTACATACCTAAGTGAAATACACCTCTACCTCACATCTCAATGAACCTCAGTTAAAGTCAGTAACCATGTCTTCCTATATTGCACTACATGGACATGTTTTTCCCTATTCTTTTCAGGCATCTACTAAGCATAATCGGAAATGCCTGTGACATGGCATTTTCCCATATTTGTGTGGTGGAAAACCTCAAAAAGCAGAACAAATCTTCTATTAAAGTTGTCTGTGGCATAATGAGTAGCCCCATAGAGGATTGTGCTCTGCAAATTTGGGCACATGTCCACAGTTTAAAGTAGTATTTAGTGGTGTTGGCAGAATTATTACTTATTGTTGAACGTTTTTATGTATCACAGGGAAAACATTATGTACAGAGGAGCTGACAAAACTACTCCAGTAGTGTTACTAGCAGCCCCAAACATACTTTCTTCACAGTAGAAATGGGCATCCACAGCCTTCAGTTCTAGGGTGGTATGGATTCTGTCTTTCCTTTGGCAAAACAGTTTTCTGAACAGGCTGAGTATTTGGGGGCTCTGAGTTCCTAAAGCTACATGGTACTTGAATGAAGTTGGGTGGCTCTTGTAAAATGATAGTATTTCATGTCCAAACGCAAGCTTCAGGATAGCTGATTTCAACGTTCTTTTTGCACACATTACTGATGTGGTTGTTGTGGCCTTGCATACTTTGGCAGTACCTCTTACTGGATTAGAGCCATAAACAAAGTGTCCCTCATTATAATGTTCCTCTTTCCACTAATTTTTTTCTTCAGTGTCAAAATGGAGACTATCAGAGCATAACCAGCCTAATAGTCTGTGATGGACTACAACTCAAATGATACTGAAACACTACGCCTGGTACAAAAATGATAGTCAATCAAACAAGCTTATATAAGTGAGAGAGATTAACAGAAAATACAATTAACATCTTTCTTTAAGCCTTCTCCTGATATTATTTTATAGATAGGTCTTTTAGACTGTCACATCTTTGGGGCAGAGTCTATTTCCATATTTCTCTTTTGTATATTCTGAAGCAAGTTGAAAGCATATAACACCAAATAATAGAGATGGGATTGAAAATTGTATTTTTTTTTTAAGTTTTGGCACTGCTTTTCATTTGTTGAATTTTCAATTGACTTTAGATTTTTTTCAAGTTTTAGAATGGCCTATTTAAATTTAAAATGACATTAATGATTATTCAGGTTAAGAAACCTTAACTTGCATTTCTTTTGATTTCTTTTATATAACGTTAGCAATTTTCATACTCAATTATTAAATGTGTAATTTTAAATTATAGTGAATTACAGAACAATGTCATTTGGAAACAGCATAGAACACTCACAACATATCGTTCTTTTTAGTGTTTGCTTGAATAGAAAAAGTACTGTAATTTAAACCTGGAAATATTTTGACATGTTTTCAGGCTGAGCGAAGTGAGGTTTTATACTCAATTCACCAGCATTTCTCCACCTGTAATGTGATAGCTTTTCAATGTTGCATTCCCTGAAGTCCAAAACTGGAGTGAATATTCTAGGCTTCAGTAGATGGAACTCTATATGGATTTTGGTGAAAATTAATACAACAGATCAGGGAAATGGACACAGAGCCCCTTGTGTTCTGTTAGCAGAGCTAGCTGTTCAAAGCATCCCAGAAATTGTCTGTGGATCAAATAACTGGGTGATGGCAGCCATTTACACCTTCCAGTTGTAGGCAATGCCTCACATAAAGGAGTAGGGGAGGTGGTGGCGCACAGAATGCTTATCAGAGAGAATGGGAGAGCAACAAAAATGACTTAATCAGTAACAAAGATAAGTAATTTCTTGGTTCTTAGGTTAGTCATGTAGGAACCGCCAAGGCTATTGAAGACATTGATTACAGCAATAAGTCACTATTCAATAATACAAACCTGAAAATCAGTCAGATTACAATTGGGGATGAAAGTACACATTCCTTCTGACATGGAGCTCATACATTGGCTGGTTCTGTGGGCAAATGGATCACCTATTGCGCTATTAACCCACTAAGCTATTAGCATATTGTTGTCTTTTTGCAAATGCCTGGAATGGTAGACCCTATTGACTGGAAGGCTGTATCCAATCAGTGCCTTGATTGGCTTACTGTTTCTCTACTAATTCTCTTAGGAGATATTGCCACTCGTTTTGCAGAATAGTTTGGATCTTTAACTCTGATGTATTACAGATATGTCACCAAAATGGGATATTGTTTTTTTCATTTTCTTTCTTTGCAGTCTCCTGTCTCCCACAAGTACCCTTACTCTGCAGAGTTCACGAGCTCAGCAGATTACCCGGCTCCCTCTGCCTTTCCTGATACAGCAGAATTTAGGATTTCCACAAATTCTCTAACTCCCTGGTCTTGCCTGTGAAGTTCAGGAGTTGTCTCCAGGGCTTTTGTTTTTCCTTGCTCTTCATACACTTCATAAATGACCCATCAAGTCATACAAATTTTATAAAATATCTATTGCTATGCCAAATAAGTCTTAGAAAATATTTCAGTTTTATCGGTTACGAGATACATTAAGTGTTACAGTCAAAGAATTTTTCACCGAGAGGGACCTAAAACAGTGTGGTACATTAGTAACATTTTTAAAGCGTCATTTTTAAGCATCAGTAACTTTTAAAATGCTTTGAACAAATGAGACCATTCCAAAACATTTGTAGAGTAAGCTGAAATAATCAAAAATGTTTTTCTTGTGTGAAATTAAGGGGAATTATCCTAGAGCGTTCATTGGAACCATGGTTGCAAATATAACGTATGGAGCAGCTGCTGGACAGCTGTGTGCAGGGTCATATTAAATTATCTGTAACTCATAAGCAGTTTGACAGTTTTCTTTTTCCTTTACAGAAAAGAACAGTCGGGTGCCATTCTAAAATGAAACCATTACTAGACACACGTAATTAGTAGGCAAACCACATAAACCTGCACAGCTGAAAAGCAAAGCCTAGTGTTTTAGCTCCTAAAATACTGATCCCCTGACTGAGCTCAGGGAAATTCTTTAAGTGCTGAAGTGCAGAACATTCTCTTTTGAAGTACAATCAGCCAGTAGTGAGCAAACTGTAATATGACCACTGCCCTCTACTTCAAATCTCTCGTCATGACCCACCTAAAGGAATCAGCCTACTAGTGATGAGAGGTAAAATTTAAATAAGGTGAGCTGAGTGGTGCAGCTCCCCTCTGCTAAATACAGTAGGAGAGCTTCCACTTTTCTCCCGCCCTCAGTGTTATGGAAGTCCCTCTCCTTGTTAGCTAGAGAAGGTGAGAGATCAGGTTTCTCAGGCTCCAACCTTTCCTATGAGTAGATGAATCAGCAGTATATCCTACTAGATGGAAAAAAATGCCTTACCCCAGGAGTCCCGGGTCTCCCCCTTTCTAAAGAAAGATGATATTCCATCCCTTACCACATCCCTCCAAAAGAAAAGATGGAGGAATACAGATATTTTTGCATAAAACCTCTTTTTAAAGTCCTGAAATATTGGAAAATTAAGGGGCATGAATAGAATATTTCGAAATATCATAGGGGAAAAATCTCTTATTTCTGCCTGTTTTTACATCTAAACAGATTATTCATCTTGCAGATTTCTAAAGGTGCACTTATAGAAATGAGGGTGAGTATAACACACATGTATGCACACACACACTTTTACACTTTATCATGTCTGATGCTTAAGGACATTAATTCCATTCAGAGACATTTTTGAGTACATAGATGCTCAGATTTCATGGCTAAAAGCATGAAAAAGTAGATATTTTATGTGAAAAAAATTGAAAAATGAAAAATTAGCAATTTCATTTTGTTTTAATATTTTCTGGAAATTTTCTGGGTTTTGAATGGATCCAGATTTTAGTGGATTTAAAAAAACAAACATTTTCAAAACTTTACTTTCTAAGACTTTTTCACAAAACTTTTCATTTTCAAAAATCCCACATTTTGTTGGAAAACTACTTCCATTTCTTTCTCCTAGTTGCACATTGTCACCAGGTATGATGGAACACCTGGGCTCCACATGAAGTGGACAGCTGTGATGGCAATCAACAAAATTGGTGAGCTGCCCCATCCCAATCTGATATACTTTGAACACTAGTTTAGGGGGCAAGATAAGGGATGATTGACATGAACTTAAACTATTTTATAATATTTAAAAAGAGAACCATATATCAAAAAGTGTCTGTTTAATTATATCTTTTTTTTTCCACACTCATATTTCACTTAGAATGTAAAGTTTGAGGAGGGGACTGTACCTTTGTATGCGTTTTTGTAACACATAGCACAATAGGGCCCTAATTCTTCCCAAGGTCTTCATGCTACTATAATATAAGCCCTAGATAATGTACAGTAATTAGATAAATATTTCATGACTTTGATTAATTACAACAAATTTTCTTCACACAAGTTTAAAGACAGTTAACTACTTGGGCAGTCTTAAAAGGTAACTAGTGCTTACAATGCATGAAAGAACACAGAGAACCATAAAATGCTAATTTCAATCTGTGTAATGTTTAATATCCTGTAACTCAAAAAATGTAAGGATTTTTTTTCTGATTTAGCTAATAATAATGGATTCTTCTTTGACTTGAGAGTAAACCTAGCAAATCTTATGTTCTACTAAGTTTACTAGTGAAAATTACTAGTGCTATGTGTGTGGAGGGGTTGGGGGGGAGGGTGGGGGTGGGTCTGGGCCTAAATAAAATTAGGTTTAGAACATACTCTAGTTGCAACCTTAAATAGACAACCTTAAATGCCAATTGTCCACAATAAGACATGCTGATGCTCATAATCACAGGAAATAATTAGGAATAAAGACTGATGACCTGTTAACTTCAATATCAAGTTCAAAACAACTTTAAAAATATCCATGAAAGTGACTGAAGATGAGAGAGAATTAGTGACTTGAAGATTGTAATAAGAAGCTGGAGAGCAACACTCTGGACTACTTAGGAATATAAAATATCAAGGAGATAAATTCAAGAACCTTGAACAGATCAAGAAATAGTAATATAGGGATTATAGGCCTCTACATGAATCCGTGAGAGACAGAGGGGTTGGAATTTGTAAAGGATGTAGTTATTTTTCAATTTTTCTGTTTCCTATTTGGGGTATTAGAGAAAAGAAAATTACAGTACACAACAATTCACTGTTAATTTCTCACTAAACTACATACTTTTACAGTACAAACACAAAAATGAGAAGTCATTGGATGGACACAGAAATCAATGAAAATAAAAATGACATGACATTTAAATGGATCTTCTCAGTTCAATTTACTGTATAAAGTTTGAATATTTCATACTGGGAGAAAAGGGAATCTTGCAAAAATTCATTTAAAAGTTCGAAATTAAGTAAATGAGCACTTTATAGTTGTGTCACATACACACAACACTTTTTACCTCACCTCAGAACACAAACAATAATTACATAATAAACTAAATTTAACACTTCCTCTCTAGCAATATGCTGCTTTTCATGTTCTCATTTTAATAATTCCCTCTGTCCCCCTCTTAATAATTATTGAGCATATTTTTGATAATGCCCGATGTACAGTCTTTATTCATGTGCTTGGATTTTGATATTCACATTTCTAATATGGTCGCATCACAACTTGAAGTGGAGGGAGGGAATTTGGCAGACTGCCTGAAGGAAGGAAACTGTGCTTTTGGTTGGTGGGGGGTGGGGATGGGAGAGAGAAGTCTCACTATTGTGAAAGGGGACAAGAGATGACAATCTCTTGGAATCTGGATGGGAGGAAGAATGTAGAAGGGGCAGCCTATGCACTAAAGCCCCTTTTTACATGGAGCAGGCTGAGGCAGCACTCACCCGTCCTTCTCTTAAGCTGGTGAAATATGAGGTTTGATCAAGACCTGGTGTGGGCATTGCCCTAGCCAGCTCTTTTTTAGCAAGGCTGGCAAGGAATTTTTCCTTTACCACCAGATTGACCAAGGTGGAGAGGTTATTTTCCTTCTCCATACCAGGTTCAGGGAGGTCTTTGTTCATGTATGGCATGAATGGAGGTAGGCTATGTTTTGCAACTCATTGTATAAGTGGGGGATGTCCAGTGCAGGTATTACATGCAGTAAGTTGCCACTAAAGGGACTTCAGGGAGATGTTGATTAAAGGAATGGAATGTGGGAAAAGGTGAGGTGGCTTCAGGGACTCCTATGATCAGTGTGGTGGGAGCCAACCCCCCTTTCTTAGAGTCCACTTGACTGGAATGGTAAAGTCGCAGAAATGGTTTGTCTGGGAAATCTGGATAGAAAAACGGGGGTTGCAGAAGCCCGTCTCCATTCGCGAAATGATATTGAATGAACATGGAGTTCACTTGCATTGTATACTTTTATTTTTTTGGTAGTCCAAGACATTTAATAATGAAGTCTGATTAAATCATATGTAATGTCTCCTATCCTTCTTTTGGTATAGCTAGGCAATGCACATAATGGAATGCACATACAAAATTTGCATGCATATTAGATGCATAATTGATGCTTTCTATTTTTTTAAACTTTTCAAAATGTTTTTTAATATTATTTCTGTTACAGTTGTGGGATAACTAGTGATGTTGCTCTTAATACAAATTTAAGTTAGTTTACAAATTAGCAAAAAATATGCTTATTGATAAAATTATGTTGACATATAATGCAGTTGATGCAAGTCTTTTTCTTTGTTTAGCACCTCCTAATTAATAGTTTGTTCACTAGCACTGGTAAGGATGAAAGCTAGAATTCCTTGCATATTCTATATCAGAGGATCAAGTTTCCTTTATCTTACCTCAGTAAAGAACTCCTGTCAAACTAGTTTGTGTTTTTGAATGACTTCTAGAGCATCTACTGCTTTAAAAAATGGGTAGTCTCTTTTTGGGTGAATGTTTTCCTTACTTCTGAATATTATGCATTATTAACTAAGTTATTCCTCTGTCTTTCTGTCCTTGCTGTCTGTCTTTTCTTATATATAACATTTTGAGAAATTTATTATGTTCTGGCAGGAGGCACCAGATGGTGCTGTTACACACAGACTTATATTATTTTCCTTAGCATGTGAACAAGTCTCTAGTATTTGAAGAATACTGAATTGTTGTTAGTTTTGTTCTGTATTCATTGGAGAGCAGCTGTGACTGATAGCAGAGTTTGCTCTCTGCTTTATTCACTATATTTGGAGACAATTATTGGAACAGAGAAATTCCCTGCAAACAATTTACTGGTGTGTGAATTGAAATTTCTGGAGGAAAGAAATTACTTGCATATTCTGTCTCTTTTCCAAGACTGGCGTATGCAGATCAAATAGATTACATTTAGGATCCGCCTAGACTCTGTGTACTGATTTCTCCTTCCCAAAAAGATGACTTGCAAAGCCCCAGAATTCTACTACTGCTTGACAAAGACTCATATTATTATTGCTGCTTCTTCTGAAACTAGTGTCCTGTTTCAGACAAGAATGGGGGAAATGACTTTGTGTCTCTTTTGTATTGTATACTTACATAGTACCCCAAAACCACTCCAAAATGTTGTCTGGTTCTAAAGATGGACTTTTAGGCTCTCTGGCTGAATATTACAATGCCCTTAATGCAGGAACATAGTCTCAGCGGTGTCTGGCATGGTCTGTGAAAAAGTAATTAATCACCCTCTTCTGGCTCTGCAACTCATTGTCCTCTCTGCTCTGTGTAGGTCCTTAAAATGTTAATTCCATCCTAGCAATTAAAAGTGTTAGCAGTAATAACTCATTATTTTCCCTCAAGTGTTGACTTAGGAGCTATGGACCTTTTCAGTGATTATTTTATCATCCTCTAAAATGCCATACAGTGTCTGCAAACGCTGTTTAATTCAAGTGTTGGAACATAGGCTGTTAGACCCTGCCCCAGAGAAAGCTCACAAATAGCTAAATATTATGTTTTTAATGTCTAAATTACCCAGTTTTTGCTAATCGCAGTGTGGCTTCAGGCTGTCATATACTCTAGTTGTGTAGCTATCATTTTGGGTTAATCGTTTCTGGTGAGTATCTGGTTTTACTGAGAACATGTATAAAACTACATTTGTGCTTACTGCATGTATTATTCTTTCATCTTCCTATAAAATCATCATGGCCCAGTGTGTGAAGCCCTTTCTCACTCTGGTGAGCAGTCTTTGTGACTAAACCCATGAAACTTAATAGAACTGTTTTGAGTGAGTAGACGCTCGCCATTGGGAGCAAGGGCTCTGGTAATACTTTTTGCTGCACTTGGTGCTGCTGAAGTTGCATTCTGATGGGTCGGATGAGTGGAATGTCATTTATATTTCACAAATAAACATTCTCTAACTAGGACCCAAGTAACTGAGCTCTATTGTTAGAGGTCTCACATAGTGGTTTTAAGATGGGGGAAAGGAGGCTTGTAAGGAGTTGGGCTGGGTATGTTCTACCTTTCACTTATTACTTTTGTGCTCATGCAGTGGACTGAATAACCTGGTATCTACATCATGTGAGTATTGCAAAAGGGTTTATGTAGCTGGCTGAAGGTCACTCCAGACAAGGCTAAAGTAATGCTGGGAGGTTTAGGTTAAAGAATGTTGCTGAGACAGATTAAGGTTTTGTGGAGCTCTGGGCCAAAGGAACTGGGTGCCCTCTCCCACTTTCCACCTGCTGTTCTCTCCCCCACCCCCGGCATGCCTGCCAGGAAAATGGGGTCAGGTTGCAGGGACAAGCCAGGCCTGGCACCCTGGATGGGGTGCAGAGGCTTCCCCTGCTCCCTAGTAGAAGTGCCAGAAGGGCAGAGCAGGGCAAGCCCCTATGCCCAATCCTCCTCCCTGGGAGGAGAGCTGGGCAGGACACAAGGGCACATATTTTTCTGGAGGTGCCCAATTGGCCAGGCCCAGTAGCTAATCTACCACCATTCTTAGTCCAAATATATTTCTTACACTATATATTGAAGGAGTTAGATAAGGTGTTACTTAGACATCACTTGGCCTATAAACATAAGTAGTAGTAAAATGAGTGTACTCTAATTTCATTGAATGCCCACAGCACTCAAGTGCTTTGATTTCTAAATTAACAAACACAAATAATAGTAATGATAGATGAGAATATTTCATTGAAGAGGCAGGATTATATTTAAAATATACTTAAAAGGGGCTAAAGAAAAAAAAAGCCAGCTATTTCTTTCTTTGTTCTCACTGTCTCCGTGTTCACACACTTTGGGGAGTTATTTGCTAATTTACAGCACAAACAAGTGTTAAAACTCCTGGCCTAGTGCCTTCCGCTAGACTCGGCCTTCTGTCTGCTCCCTAGTTACTTCTAACTATGTCTGAGCTCTACTAAAATTGGAATCTTCTGGCTGTTACAGCGCAGGAAGAGGTCACACTGAATTCCATAGCCAAAACAATAAAAGCCAAAAATAAAAAGTCCAAAAACAAAATGAAAAATAACGCACAAGCTGCATACAGCCTGATCAGCTAACTCAGTATAACTCACACAACTCCTGGCTGTTGTATACTGTCCCATCTAGTGGCACTGAGCCCATTTACAGAGGGAATAAGAAATCTGCTCTACAGACTTAGCTAATAGCCCACTGGTTTTTAGCTCATGTGATAGAGGCTCATGCACCAAGCTCCACAGGTCCAGGGTCTGCCATTGTTACAAAAGGGGGCTTGCCTGGGATTTCAGACGTGAAACCCCAATTTGTAACTTTCTGTGGGTTAGACTTCCCTTCATTGCCCTTCTCCAGTGTCTTAATAAAAACCCAACTCCTGTAGGATAATTGCTGAAGACTCAATCTCTAAGGATTTTCAGGAAGAATTGCACAGGGTCAACCTCCTCATATTCATGTCTCAAAAGGAACTATAGAAATCAATTAAATATGTTAATTAAAATCTAACGATGAAACAAGTCTAATTTTATAATATTACTTAGGTATTTTATAACCCACAGATACTATCTTCAATTTCAGTAAAGAAAAACAAATTACAATTTTCAGTTGAGTCCACACAGAACACAGTAAGAATAAACTGAAAGGTCAAAAGAAACTTAAGTTTAGTTCACCTAAGTCTTCAGTTAGTGTCTTTGATCACCAAATTTGCACAATTTGCTGAGTTTAAAACATCTTCCCTCCACTTGCTGGCAGTTGTAATCCATGCAGATTTTTCCTTTGTTGTGGATCATTGCTAGCCAGTCTGCTAACCGGTTAACCAATCCCTGGCTGCGTCTAGACTGGCATGATTTTGCGGAAATACTTTTAATGGAAAAGTTTTTCTGTTAAAAGTATTTCCGCAAAAGCGCGTCTAGATTGGCACGGATGCTTTTGCACAAAAGCATGCGTGGCCAGTCTAGACGCGATTTTGCGCAAGAAAGCCCCGATCGCCATTTTAGCCATTTTAGCTTTTTTACGTAAAACAGTTCTTCCCTGTCTACACTGGCCCTCTTTTGCAAGTGTTCTTGTACAAGAGGGCTTTTTCCCGAGCGGGAGCGTGAAAGTATTTGCACAAGAAGCACTGATTTTGTACATTACAGTGCTCTTGTGCAAATTCAAGTGGCCAGTTTGCACAAAATCTTGCCAGTCTAGATGCACCCACTCAGTAAAGTCCCAAATATATAGATTGAAAGAAAACCCTGCTGCAACATGCTTCAGAGTGAGGGACAACCGCTTGCCTTCTGCTCCTGGCTCAGCTTCTCACAACCCACACGGGATACATAGTCCTTAGTAAAGAAGGACGCCCTGACTGTTTGCCCTAATGGAGTCAGAGACAGAACCTATGGGAGCAGACCACCAAACTACCATACCCAATTCCATCTGAAGAAGTGGGCTGTGCCCATGAAAGCTCATGATACCATCTACATGGTTTGTTAGCTTTTAAGGTGCTGCAAAACTATTTGTTATTTTTTAAGGTTTTCCAGTTACAGACTAACTCGGCTACCTCTCTGAAATGCTCAATTCCAGAAGCTTCTGGGTGTTGAGTGCGAAATTTGCCTAGCAACAATTCCCCCACCATGGGTCTCTTAAAGAGATACCTCCCTATTAAGCACATGGATTACATAAGCATGTCTTCTTTTTAATACAACACATCCTTTTATTTAACGGTGGTGTCATCCTTACACATGAACCAGGATATCTTTCTCCCAGCATTTTAATCACACCACCAGTGAAGAAAGGAGGCTGCACGCCCTTGCTGTCAGGTGTGCCCTGACATTTTACCTGGAATGTACTAAGCTCTTGTACAGATGGACACAGCTTTTCATCGTGGGCAGGATGTAGGGCCTTCTGGTGTCTTCACAGAGGTTTTCCAAATGGATCACCTCTTGCAGCAGGACCTGTGAAGAGCTGGTTCAGGTCCTAAAACTTCCAATTTTGAGGGCCCATTCAACCAGAGCTCAGCCATCCATGGCTTCCTTCCTGGTGCATATTCCCATTCAGGACATTTGCAGTCACAATGTGGTCCTCAATTCACATGTTCACAGTGCGTTACACCATCACTCAGCTGGTCAGGGATGAGGGTGGGTACAGCAGAGCTATGTTGCAAATTGCTTGTCCATGAACTTCCATAGCTCTCTGTTGGAACTCCTTGGGAGTCACCTAATATGGAACGGACATAAGCAAGCGCTCAAAGAAAAGACAGTTACCTTTTTCTGTTATCGGTTCTTCGAAATGTGTTGCTCATGTCCATTCCATGACTTCCCCCATTGTCCCACTGTAGGAGTTTCTGACATGAAGGAACTGAGGATAGGAGGAACTGGCAGTGCCCCTTATACTGCGGCATTTGTGCACCACTCCAAGTGGCACCAGAGTCAGTCCTCTGCAGATACCAATGAGAGAGAAACTTGCGACACCGGTACATGTAGTGATCACACACCCCAATACGAAGTAGACATGAGAAACACATCTCAAAGAGTACAAGTTATGGAAAAATGTAACTGTCTTTTCTAGACTCCCACAGAGCACTTCCCCTCCCTTAGCTCGATGTTAAAGTGGTTCTATTATAGTTGCTCATCTGACATTCTGGTGACATGACAGTCCATTTCATCTGTGATGTCATCAACAGCATATGGATACTTGGAATGCCTGTCTGTACGAGAACCTCAGTATGCAGAACCTGGCCATGTCATATCCTCATCTGTTTCCTCAGATGCCCCATGTGAAAGTCATTCAGTTTCACAGCATAGCATTTGTAAACCATTCTGGTTTCATGTACATGCCTCTGCGCTCCCATGCATTTGCATGTAGTCTGCCAAAGGCCATGCTTGCTTTGGCAATTCTGATGTTGGTTTCATCATGGATGTAAACTTCATGTGACTGTGTATTGCTGAGGTGGGTGAACTTGTCCACTGCCTGGAGGGTTTGGCCATTCACTGGACAGTAGGCTGTACATAAGAGTTTCTCGGTGCAGTCTGGTACATCCTCATCCAGGAGGACCGTCAACAATTAAATGGGCCAAAATAGGACAAAAGTTTTATTAAATGTCCCATTCACTGATGGAGAACTACATGGAGAAGGCCTCACTCATCCCATTCGTTAGAATTCAGGCAGAGTGAAACAGAAATAGTTGACATGATGATTTTTTATCTCTTTGCTGTTTGAACTCTCACATGGCCAGAGATACTAAACTGAAATGAGAGGTCCCCCAGGGTTATCCATGGGTCTCCCCCGAAAGACTCTTTAAATTGACAATCACTATAACTCTGTCACTCATAGGATTTAGATAGCAGCTCATTTGTGTGTATATGTTTGCTTCTTTTAACCTGTAAGTAACTCTCTTTATTAATTAGAACAATGGAATAAGGACTAGAAGAGTCCCTGGCATTGCTTGGATCCATCAAAGCAGGACACTAGGGATGTGGGGGGGTGCAGGAGTCATGGAAGGGGGTTGGGATGTGCTCAGGGCAGGAGGCTACAGGTGTGTGTGGGGATGTGTGTGCAGGATTCAGATTTGGGGGGGGGGCAGGCAGGGCTCAGCACAGGAGGGTTACAGGAGTTGGAGTAAGAAGCCCATTATTTCTAATATATTCCAAAATATATTGCTGTGTAGACTTGCACTATGTTATTTTGGAATAGCTGATGTTGTTTTGGATTAATGCTGCTGTGTAGACATAGCCTGAATATTTTCTCTCAGACCACTTTTTATGCATGGAAAAGCTTCCAGTACAATTGACACTGCTGCTATCTTACCCACCTTCAAATCCCTCTTTGAGGTTCAGCTGGCTTATGACTAGAACTGGGTGATAATTTTCTGCCAAAATACATTTGGTGACTTTGAAAAGTTTCATAAATTTGTATTGGTTTTGCCAAATTGATCATATCAAAGACTCATCTAATCTTCCTTCAAAAAAAGGGAAAAAAATCTGTAATAATCAAAATGATTTGATTTTTATCCTCGAAATGACTTAATTTGAAATTTACTTCAAATTTATTTTTAATAAATTGAAAGTATTAAACTCTGAAATTGACTGAAAACATTTTGTTTAACACTAATAAATTTTTCCCTTTTTTTTTTTGAATTGCCAGTAGACCAAAAAAATCCATTATCTTCACAATTCTGCCTACAATGCCCTGCCAGCTGATCAGCTGGTAAGCTGTGTCTGCTGCTCAGAGTGTGGAACTTTCTTGTTACATTGTTACCTCATCCATCCCTTCCCACTCTTCTGTTCTGTGCATTCACCTGTTCTGTCTTGTCATAAAATAAGATAGTGATGTTTTTGTATCAGAAGGCTGGTCATACCTGCCCAGTACCTGGCATAATGGGATCCTGATGCCTGAGCCAGACTGGGGCCTCTGATGGCAGTCATTGGAATTGCCAGCCACCACAGCGAGCCTCTTTAGGCTTGTTGCCCTTCCCACCTTCCCTATCTCCTCCCCGCCACACACCCCTGCACACCAAATGAAGAAGCCTTTTTTAGTTTGAAAAAAAACCTGTCATTTTTTTATTTGGGGGATATAAAATGGAAGGGACTGGGGAAAGAATCTGACCTCATGGCTGGCTTGCCTGCTCCTCCTCCTCCTCATCCTCCTCCACAATCCCGCTCTTGTGGAGGCTGATGCCAGGTGTGTCCTGGCTGGAGTTGATGACGATGCAGCAGTGAGGTGATCGGCACCCCCCATGATGGTGTCCAACTGCTCATAAAAGCGGCAGGTGTGAAGTGCTGCCCTGTATCAGGAACTTTGCTTCCTGGCCTTTGTCTGGGCCTGCTGGAGTGCCTTAATTTTCATTTGGACCTCCTGGTGTGCCCTTTGTCTGTGAGGCTGATGGCCACCTGGTTGTATACCTCTGCACTGCGCCTCTTGGTGCAGAGATCCTGGATGTTGGTGTCCTCGCCCAAGACCTTGATAACATCCCGGATCTCTGCACCAGTCCAGGCTGGTGCCCTCTTTTGCCCCTGGTCATAGGCATCAGAGGTTGTTGAGGGTGCATGGGCAGCCACGGTGGGGGGAGCACAGAGGGAGTGCTGGGGTCAGCCATGGCATGGGTGCTGTATGGCACGGGCCTAGCAAGACTCACCTGGTGCCACAAGCCATTTCCCTTCTGCCTACAAATTTAAAGTCTACAGGAGAAGGGGAGGAGTGGTGTTGTCAGGAGTGTGGCCAGAGCAGCCTCAAGGACAGCTATGAGAGGCCTCTGGTGGCCAATCATTTTGAAACAAAAGCAGCTGAACATCCACACTAACTCTATTTTGAAATGGCAGTTTTGAAATAAGCATTGTTTCTCATGACAGGCAGGAGTTATTATTTCAAAATAACAAGCCCGTTATTTCAAAATAATGGGCTTGGTAGTGTCAAAGCTTCGCTTATTATTTCGAAATAAGGGGAATTATTTCAAAATAATTCCCTAGTATAGACCAGGGCTTAGAGACTAACCAAAATATATAGAATTATTCATCTGATGAAGTGGGTTTAACCTACAAAAGCTCATGATTCTGTATATTTTGGTTAGTCTCTAACGTACGTCTACACTGCACGCTTATTTTGAAATAAGCTATTCCAGAATAGTTTTTCCGAAATAGCTTAATTTGAAATACCACGTCTACACTGCAGAGAAGCCTCAAAATTACTCCAAAGCAGGCTCCCCTAATGTAGACATGCTATCTCGATTTGGAGCCTTTGGAGGCACTGGGGTGGAATAACTTAGAATGGCCCAGGTGAAGGGCTGTTTTAAAATAGCAGCAGTAGAGCGTCCACACAAGCCTTATTTCAAAATAGCTATTTTGGAATAGGTGTTACTCTTCATAGAATGAGGTTTATAGATTTTGGAATAAGCTGACCATTATTTTTGAAATAATGGATAATGCTAGTTATCTCGAAATAACGGTGCAATGTAAACACATCCTGAGGTGCTACAGAACCACTTGTTTTTAGCTGCAAAAGGGATTGAACATTGCCTGATCTGCTGTCTGCCAAGCACTGTGCAGGATGTGGTAATAATAGGTCTAGCAGAAGATTGGGGGTAGGACCATGGGAAGGCATCTACCCCCCCACACTAGATTTGACAAAAAGATGCAACATGTAAAGTAGTAACTAATAACTAATTATTATTTCTGTCATCAGCATGAATACAAGAAATTTTATGTGTTAAAGCCAGTGCTTATAGTGGGTTTTAAAGATATGTTAAAGTTCATGTAGGGTCTTTAAAAAATTATTTTTAATTTGTTTAATTGATTGTAGCAATAGATGTAGTCTTTATGTAAACTTGGCTTTAAACCCTGCACATATGCATGTGGGAACAGAAACACTATATACTACTATCTTTTGGCAACTAAACATCTGTCTTCAACTTTAATATAGTTGTCTGTTCTCATTTTATTTAAAACAGACAAAAGTACTAAATACCAATTTTGCTTTGTAAAACATATTATGTAAAACACTCTATTTTCCAAAGCTTGTCAGCCACCTATCTTGATAGGCTTTTTAAAGGTTGTGTGCCTGTTTTCTTTTTCCCATATTTTTATTGCCATGGATTAAAGTCAGGTTATTTTTATGCTCCCAGAACTCTGATTAGTTAGATGAACAGAGGTGCTTTTGGTATTGATGATACCATTATATACTACACTAAATCCATTAATAAATTAACAGTACAGCTTGCCTGTTTATAAATGATCTTTACTGGGGGTTGTTTAAAATGAAAAACACTGCTGATTGCTTGTAATCTAATCCAGTGAATTACACAGGTTTTTATGCATGCAAGGAAAAAACCATTAGCACTACCTGAGAGGTTTTTATTTTCCAGCAAGATTTTGAATGTAACAGAAATAAGGTTGTTAAAAATAGGAAGCTGGAAAAACTGATCACGAATTTTGTGTAGAATAACAATTTATATGACCTTACTCTCATCAGGGATTAAAATATGTGCCTATAGGCATAGTTATCCCTTTATCCCGTGTCTCTAAAAAGAGTAATAGGTATGTTTTTTAAAAACTGTGAATATCTATCATATTTGAAAGTTTACTTGCATATTGATGGCTTGTCCTATAAAGAAAAACTAGAATTTTCCTGAAACAATAAGAGTTGAAATTGAATTAGACAGCACAATTTCATAACAAAAGGCTGTAAACTGCAAAGTAGTGCAAGTCTTTATTTTTGTCTTTCCTTGTCAGCTTTTTGCATTGTTGATCGATTTGCTGTAGTGCTGTTGTCAGTAGTTCACCAATAGTCTGATAGGATCTCATGACTGGCATTTTGCCTTTTTAAAAACCATCTCCATTGCTACGGTAAAGAATTTGAACCTCTAAATCAGCTGTGATAGCTGCTAGCCTCTTTTATTATTATTAATGTGCTAGTAGGAGAGAAATATTGAACAGTAATTAGGAGCCAGTAAATTGCTACTGGAATAAACTTGAAAAGGTCAGTTTCCAGGCAAGAAGCCTTTCATATATGTTATCTTTATTTTATTTCTTATATCATAGTCATTGTTAATATAAAAAAAATCCTTGTCAATTATATTGACAAATAAGGATAAAAAAGTTACTTTAATGTATAGTCTAAAAGTAGCAGTAATTATGTAAGTCACAATGCAGCAAAGTGATTGCTACTAAATTTAATTTTAGCCTTTTAAATTTGTTGATAACTGTGAACTTCTAGTTTTTGTTAAGTGTGGGAAGAAATTTGGCTATTTTTAAACATGTTTATTAAGAAATGTGTGAAATGTGTTCTGTAAGTCATATATATAAACTTTAGACCATTTTTAAAGAGGCAGATTTAAATTTGTGCCAATTTTTTTTATAAAGCTGAGAACATTGATATGATGGAATGTGAAGGCAACTTTGAAAAAACTGACATTTTGGTTGATGGAAGACAATTTTAATGAATTCAAGAAAATATTCCCAGAGAGAGAATATTCTTATAGAGGGAATGGTGATGGTGTGGAAAACAGGAGAGTGTATGTATTTGGGGATCTTATCTAACACTTTGGACATTTAATCACTTGTATAATTTACTATATTCTTTCAACCCTTAGGTATTTATAAACAATAAATGGGACTTGGAAGTAAACAAAGTATTGAATTGCTTATCGCTTATTTTTCTAATAGGCATCCCTGCCAGGGTCTTGTTATGGACAATGCAAATTTTGGAGAAGTAGGCCAAGAATCAAATATATTTTCACATCAGCCTCTTTTGATCTTCCTAAGGTAAATTTTCTTTTCAATAATATTAGTCTGCGTATGTGTGAATAGCATATTTATCTATCTGAGGTGTATTTCTACTGATGTTTTTATATTTTAAGCACTCTTTGTACATTTCTCACTGATATAATCTTTGATGTCATCACAAATCTATACATTCAATATTAAATGAACACAATTTAAAAAAAATCATGTTTTCATTAGGCCTGTGAATCCTGGTTTTCTTTTCAAGGGAGGAGGGGAAAAAATTAATCAAGCTCTTGAGTTAACAAGATGCCAGCTAAACATCACTGCTCAATCACCTGCTTCTAATCTCTTTCCTAATTTTTGTTTATGCATTTTAAGCTCCTTAGGGAAGAGATATTGCCATATATGGATATGGGTATATAGAGTATCCACTACATATTTGGTGCTATGTAAATAGCATTATACTCAAAGGCAAAGCACGGAAGTACATATGCTTTGTTATATAACTTGTTAATTATAAAAATATCTTCCATTACTTTCCAGTGTTCATAAATCACACATATGTATGTGTACTGTGCTGTTAACTGTTGCTAGTGACTTTTGATTCCAAAATGTCAAAAATCCTGAGCTGTCAATAATACTTGGTATCTTATATCAAATATGCATTTGACTTAGGCTATGACAGTTGGAAAATTAAATAAGCTGATTAAACAAAACTTTCCTTGTGAGGAGACTTCCACTGAAAATCACTATGCAATAATTATTTTAAAGGCAATATAGAACACAAATTTAATATCTTATCTATAGTTGAGATATAAATCATACATTCTAAACCACATGGAAAATCCACGCCTTTCTAAAAACAGACATTGTACAGGTTGTACCTCCCTAAACCAGGACTCTCTGGTTTGGCAAAATCCATTGATGTTCCTGGACCAGAGAGCCCTGAAGCAAGGGTTGGGGAGACAGGGAGCCCCAAGGCACAGATGGGGAGTTTCAGCCCCAGTGGCAGTGGGATTGGCAGGGGCTCCAGGCCCGAAGGAGCTGGCAGCAGGGAGGGATGGCAGGCTGGGAAATGGTGGCAGGGGATCTCCTCTGGTCTGGCAAATTCCCTCATTCAAGACTGGTCAGATCCCGAAGGTTGCCAGACTATGGAGGTCCAACCTGTATTTTATGAAACTCATCACCCTTTATTGTGTAGTTTCAGCTGTCATCTCTTCTAGTGCAATAATGTCTTTTAACTACCAAAATCTTTAATCCAAGATGGGTTTCCCTTCCAAAACCTAGCAACATCATGTCTGGATCCATGCATTTGCTCTGTAATTTAAAACTTCACTGGTTATAGGCAACTCAGGTTTCCGCAGTAACCCAACTGAAAAAAACCCAACCAAACAACCCTTTTGAAAGGATTCCTTTTAGCCATTTTAATAGTGACTGCAGGAATTTTGCCTTGACAAAAGATGGACATAAAGAATATACCCTTATTTTACCATATTTTTTTCAAGGCACCTCCTGGTAGTTATGTGAAATCTTTAAATAAAGTGTGGAGTTCCTAAGCATTCTGTACAGCAATTTTATCTGAGGGATCTTCCAGTTGTAGCTGAAATATTTCAGGCTTGATTTCTATTCTTATCATGGATACGCTCTGATTGCAAGCACTAAGATATTCTGTAATATGTATGTATAAATTCACAGTTACAAGAAAGTGTCAGATAAGTGAATGAAAAAGATACCTATCTATTAGTAAATGAAAGCTTGCTACTGCATTAATCTGTTCAGATTCTTACCATTATTGATTCTTTTGTTTAGTGTCTGAGTATTACAAGTAACATCTTCTGGAGTTTTGGATTCTTCATTTCTACCCTGCCTTTAATCTAGCTAGCTAGCTAGCAAGCAATGACTATTTTCAGTAGGTTTGTGCCACTGTAGAATCTTGTAATCTGCAGTTATTAGCTGTTTCTTTAAAAACTCAGGGTTATATTTAATCCTCTTTTGCAATAAATTGAATCAGACCCTGAATGAAGGAATGCTTGAGAGAGAGAGAGACTGCTAAATGTCTATAAATATGGAAGGTACGATAGCATATTGTAATATAAAGGTTTTACTGATGTGACTTTTGGATAGGTGCATGGCTCACCACTGGGTGAATCCATGGTGGAATGATGCAGGTCAAAGCTGCCATCTTTTTTTTCCCTCTAGAATCTCACTTTTCTTTTTTTAAAGAGTAGTCTCTAAGGGTATCTACACAGTAGCAAATACCTTGAAATAAGCTAGGCACTTTGCGCAACGCAAATTGCGTAGCTTATTTTGAAATAGATTATTTTGAAATTTGCCACTGTCTACACAGTACTCATTTCAAAATAAATCACTATTCTGGCATCTTCCTTAAGCTACATGCAATGAGATTTACAGGAAGCCAGAATAAAAAGCCCGTTATTTCAAATGTACTTCAAAATAATGGACGTGCTGGTAAGACGCGCAGAACGCTATTTTGGGATAACATCTGTTATCCCAAAATCGCGCCACTGTGTAGATGTGCGTTAAATGTTATGAATGCAAATGTAAGCTTGAAAATGTGAACCAAGTATGACTTCTGAGAGATGTCTTACTATGTGTGCCCAGAGCTTGAAACAATACCACTGAGAAATGGGTAGTATTGGGGCCTGTTGGCAAAACGTAGATGTCAACACTATTATCTATTTAGAAGCTGATCAGATCATTTATAAAAGGAAAGGGAGGGTACTCTAAAGAACTGTATAATCTATTGAGAAGGCCATCTCATGATGGTGCCAGTAGCTGACCAGAATTGGGAGAATACTATCACTTCAAAATTGACGTGGCAAACTAAAACAGTGAGAGGAGAGGAATGGAGCCCCTGAGGGGCATCTCCATTTCAAAATGGCTAGAGTCATGGATCTGCTGTGATGGAGAAATGTAAGGCCTTCCTATCTTCCTATCTCTAGTGGCTGCTGCTTCCTCCATTAGACTGTCTGAAGGCTCAGACAGATATCTCTGCTGCAGTTATACCGTCACGCAATTCAAGCTTTCTTAGCAATCATGAGAGCCAATCTTACATTCTGATATCACATGAGTCTGAGTGAGAGGACTCTGTGCATATGCTGTGTCTCTCTTTTTTTAACCCAACCATGACCCTGGTTGTATATGAACATTACTAATAGGAACTGACGCTTGAGGAGCCAGCAGAGAATGTGTGATCACATTTTGAACATCTGCACAAGCTTTTGTGAATAACGTTTCATAGGTAGCAGGTTTAAAATAGACAAAAGGTAGTTTTTCTTCACCCAGCGCACAGTCTACTTGTGGAACTCCTTGCCAGAGGATGTTGTGAAGACTAGGGCTTTAACAGGGTTTTAAAAAGAACTAGATACATTCATGGAGGTTAGTTTCATCAATGGCTATTAGCCAGGATTAGTAGGATTGGTGTCCTGGGCTAGATGTACCTTTGGTCTAACCCAGTATGGCTATTCTTATATTCTTATGTGACATCCCAAGTAGGTGAAACTTGACTTGAGGGCAAGCCTGGTCAAAGTACTATAGTTTTATTTCCCAATTTGAGCTCTTCTACATGAGATAATTTAGGTAGGGATCCTTCTATCTGCAAGGGAGAAGGAAGAAAGTTTACCAAAACAAAATGTAGGGCAGGGTTTGAAATAGACCTGGTCAGAAAATAGGCTTTTTTAATAGAAATTTTCAGTTTTCTAGTGAAAATTCAAAAAAATTTCAGCTAAAGATCAAACTGTTTTGATTCAGATATATTGCAATGCTGCCTTCTGGGAATTGCTGTTTGTATATCGCATGTTTCCAATCCTCTCTGTAAGCCTGGCTCCCTAGTTGAACTATATCCACCATAAGGTATGATGTCTTCCACTGCCCACCTTTTCCCCACTCCAAGGAAGAAGCCTCTGCCTATGGTACACCTTTGAAGATGTAGTCTCAACCAGACATTGGCCTATAGGGAAGTGGTTGGAGGGTCAATGAATTAGAGGGTTATCACCTCTGTATCATGCTGAATTGGAGGGTGATTACCCCTGTGGCATGCTGATTTGTCTTGACTCACAAAATACTTTCTGAGGTACACGGGGTTTGGGCTTTCTGGGAAGTTGGAGACGTTTGGTTACAAAGAAGCTGGAAGAAGATGATGCACTTTGCAAGGAAGCTTTCACTGAGAGAGACCTACCTGTGGTAAAAGTTTGAATGTGGCCATTGATGAGGACATCTGTGTAGAGCCCTTGAGCTTCCACATAGGTTTAAGTGAGCAAGCCATCCTGCCCATTCTCTGTAGTAGGCGGGGGTGGGGGGGAGGAGGGAAGGAGAGAGAGAATACTGTGTATCCCTTTCCCTTATCTACTTGTAATAGGAAGATTAGGAGGAAAGTTTATTGAGTTACCGCTTGTGAGTTTTCTGCCCTGTAAGGTAGTTTTCTCAGTGTCAGAGTGAGTCTGGCTCTAAGTGGTTGCCTTTTCTTTCTTTTGTCTTTTATGCTCCTTTGAACTTTATTTTGGTAAAGTGGGTAGGTGGGAATTGTCTTTCCAAGTTATATAGTGCTTTTGGCATCATCTCTTTCTCTTCTTTTATTAACTAGAATTCATCATGAAACAGTATGAAAGCTATACTCTAGAGATGATAATAGACCCACACACTTTATGTGAGAAGTGATTAGACATCTCCTCTGAAGAACATTGACAGACATCACAATCATTCTTAATCTTTTTATTTTCATAAACTTACAAAATGGGGGAGAAATATTGGTGACTGTGTTAGCTTATACAATATTTTAATAAAGAAATGTCAGTAGTCACAGGTTTCTTGCAGAATTAAACATGAAGTCCTTTAAGCAACCATTAAACCATTTGTGTGTTAGAACTAATGAAGATTCATAAAGGCCCAAATAGCTGAGCCATATTGGATTATGATAACAGAATTCAATCCTTTAATAAACATCTCCCAATCAGGAAAGGTGATATGTGCTATATTTCGGCACTAGGGTCAGTTCTGGGGAGGCAATGAGATGGTTTGCTCGTCTCATAAGAGATATCTTTATTAGCTAGTGTGCCTTTGATAGAGAGGGGCCAAGCCTGTAGTGACTAATGAAGCTAGGATGGGGAGATGGCTCTGAATAAGTAACTGTGGTTATAATGGTGATGGTGGTGGTTGCTGTTATACGTTAAAACTGTTTGGCGACCTTGTGTTCCTGAAAAGATATAATTCTAGCTTTATGTTCCCTTCCAAATTAATGTCTCCTATTTACCCCTTTATAAAACAGCCAAAATTAAATCCTTGCCTCAGAAGTTGTCAAGATACTTAACTAGAAATGTGATTTAATTGATTTGAAATAACATAGATCTGGTTGAAAAATTAAAATCTATTTCTTTGAAAAGTTTCAACATTTGGAAGTTGTTTTCATGTTTAAAGTATTTCAAATGGATTCATTATTCATTACCAAAAGTTTTGTCAATTAATATCCTGTTTTGGGAAAACATCGATAGCATTACTAAAATGATTACCAAGTTATTAGTAAATGACGTATTTTGATAACCAATTTCAATAACATTTCTGATCAATCTTAAATAAAATAAGAAGAAGCCCAGTTTTGTTAAAATATGTATGTGTATTTGGGAAAAAAATATTTGACACACAAGAGCCTATTTATTATTAGAAAAATGTTTACATTTAACTTTCATTAAAGAGACTAGGTAAGCAGTCAGTCTAGAAATATAGTAAAAACATTTATTATTTTAATTCCTAGGATCATCCCAGTCTTTTCCTGTTGATACCTTAGTACTTCTCAATGCCAAAGTTTGTGACTTCCTGTGTAACTAATTATTTTCCTTTATATTAGCCATTTGCTGCCCTTGTATGTATATGTGAGATTACAAGATGTAACATTACTCTAAGGTTTTAAGACTCTAATATTGTGTCTCAAATTCAGGGCAAAGTAGTTTAGAGATATTGATCTACCTAAAACCATTCTCATCCACCATTGCTTTTTTGGAATAATCATCAACAGTTTAGATTCCCTGTTTTCTGGTTTGGCATCTCACAGCCATGTAGCTGCTCCCAGTGGCTGTGAACAGAGAATAATGGGGCCATACAGTTCAAACTTGGGTGCTTAAAGTGAGACATTTAAATAAGAATCAATTAGGTACCATAATTTGGATTTAGGTTTCTGACTTTAGGCACTCAGGTCTGAAATTCTGGGCCTTAGTACTTACATGACCATTTAAATGTGGAAGAGAGAAGAGGAATCTGGAACAGACCACTGTTTAAATCTGAGTCACATTGCCCTTCTTCGGACATTGATTCTAGAAGTTTCTATTATATTGCAGATTCTTTCTAGGAGTCTGTATAGGGTATGTCTACATTTCATTCCTCTTCCGAGAGAGGAATGCAAATGCAGATGACCCAAAAAAGGGTTATTTTGAGGGAAGGGTTTTATCTCGAAATAAACCTGTTTTTCTCTCAAAATAGCGCTATTTCAAAATAGCGCCATAACGCGATTATGCAAATGAAGCACGGGATATTTAAATCCCTGCTTCATTTGCAATTTCAGGTGTCTGCATTTGCATTCCTCTCTCGGAAGAGGAATGAATTGCAGACACACTATATGTGACTGTGGATATTATACTAAACATGTAGTATCTCTCAAGGTACCTTATCCTGCGTGTTTCTTTAATGTCACCTGTTTGATTGACATTGTACAAAATAAACCTGACCAATATCTTGTTAATGCCATCTCTTTCATTGTTGGCACTTGATTTTAAGAGATTATCAAGACAATATAGGTGGAAAAGAAGATTTTCTTTATGAAATCTTTGCGAATATGTGCAAACCTTTGATTTATTTCCCCCCCCCCCCCCCCCTAAATTCCAGCAAGGAAAATTCAGCATTTCTTTTGTACAGTGTAGTTTATTCTGGAGAATCTTGTGGATGAGATTTTTAAAAAAATTGAATTTTTGTCTACTACTAATGGGCATGAAAATCCCAAGAAACATTTAGAAAGAGTTTGAGTTTGCTCATATGCTTTTATCTAGTCTTTCCCTTCACTACTACACCCTACTCTGTCCCTCCAAATAGGAAGTGCCTGCTTTGTATCTTTGTTGTAGTGTGTTTTATAATTTCTGAAGTGCCTTAGAATCTTTCAGGATAAAAAGCATTATTTTAATATATAATATAATTTATTATTATTATTATTATTATTATTCTTTTATTTTATTTTATTTTTCATTTCTTGTAGTATTACCAGATAAATCCATCACGTTCCTGTCATCCATGCATTATTCAAAACTTATAATTTTGTAAGTCCTGTAATATGTTTTTCTAAATTGCATTATCCTTATTTCATACTATCCCCTACCATTTTTTTTGCTCTATTTGTGGATACGTGTAATGCCTTATATCTCTCTGAAAAAAATTCAGTAAACGTAATGAGGAAAAGATGTTGACTTCTGATGCCTGAACTACTGGCATTCTGAACCAAGGTGTCAGTTAATGTTCTTCTTTTGTTATACAAATTATTAATTGTCTTTAGATTATCTGCACTCCTGGCTGCAGTGCCTGGCCGGACCCACCAGTAAACAGTTTACATGGGGTTTTATATCCCTAATAGTGTGTGCATAACCATAATATCTGAGTATCTCATCACCACTTGACTGAATGATAGACCTCTGAGCATCTTAAGTATGGTTCTTGATCATGTACTTCTGATTAATGTTGTATGTGGAAATTATCTGTTTCTTAATGCTGAGGGTGATATCAACTATAATTCGTCCAGCAGGACATTTCTTGCTTCCTCTAATACAGCCACTGAGGGACATTTGAATTGTTATATTTGCTAGGACTACTCTTCCTGAGTCTACATTAGAGCGTATTTATGCAGTGGTAAGTAGGAACCTTCAGCTGGCGTGTGGCAGCCGACTTGGACTTACGGGGTCAGGCCACAGGGTTGTTTCATTGCAGTGTAGACTTCTGGGCTTGGACTGGAGCCTGGTCTCTTGGACCCTCCCACCTTTCTACCCCACTAAATGAAACTGAGCTCAGTTCTTCCATTCCAATCCTTGTTTTGGGCCAATTAAGGCATGAGACCGCACCTGGAGCTAAAAAGGGAATGTGTAAACTGCAGTTATACCGCATGGCTGGCCTTTGCCAGCTGACTCCAGCTCTCAGGGCTGAGGCTAAGGGTCTGTTTAGATGTGGAGTAGATGTTAATGCTTGGGCTTCAGCCTGAGCTCTGTGTCCTCCCACCTCTCAGAGTCCCAGAGCTTAGCCCAGAGCCTAAATGAGTACACTGCAGTTAAACAGCCCCTTAGTGCAAGCATGTGAACCTGAGTCAGCTGGCACAAGCCAGCCATGAGTTTTTCTTTGCAGTGTAGACACCTTTAGGGTGCATCTACAAATCACCCTTACCTCAAAATAAGCTCCTCTAGACCATAAGGGGGAGCCAGGAAGAAGACCACATGTTTTACAATTTTTGTTTGTTTTTCTGTGTTTCATTGAACTTGTGTGCCTAATGAACATTTATGAGAGTGGCTTTAGTTAAAGGCTTGACACACTTGCCCATTCAATTAAGGTATGAGAATTCATAATGCACATCTCTGATACCCTCAAAAAAATCCCTGTTAAAACCAGGGAAGACCAGATTCAACACTGGTGTATATAAGGTAAAAAGACAAGGAGGAAAAAAACCAAACTTGAATGGCTTCTTTATATACCATCAAGGAACAATAACAGGCATAAATCCAACTAAAAAAATCTGTCCAAGTAACCTTTAAGAAATTTAACTAATTGCTAAGATACCCCATTCCACAAACTGACTGCTAAAACTTACACAGCAGCTGGTTCCACCGGAAGCATATTTACTTTGCCAACTGCTTTGTGTATGCTACAATAACGTATTTGCGAAATGTTTCTCCAATCACAGCCATTCCCCCTGTTTGTATTGTTCTCTAATGATTTATGAAACTATTGTGACTCTCATTCAAGTTGGTGATTGGGTTAGTTAACTAGAAATTAATACTGGTGCAGAAGTCCAAGAGAGAGTTTGCATTGACTCTGTCTTATGCTGCTTCAACTTTAGAGTGAAAGATTGTTTGATTTTTCTGATTCCAAATTGGTAAGTAGAATCCCGATCTCCTTTTTATTTCTTTGCTTAATTATATTTAGAGTCAGTTAAAAACACCCACCTTATCTTAGCAGCTGATGAATATTTACTGTTCATTTGGTAAATTTCTCAGAACACAAAGTTTTAGTAAACAGGAATTTAGTCATACTAATCTGACTTCACTTAAAAACGTTAATACTTGTCTACTCACTTTTTAGCTAAGATATAAAAAAATGTCAGGGACCTTTGAGGACTTGGCTTGTATATATTTGTTTAGTTGTCTGTTTATCTTGAATATTTCTGTAGTGCTTGTCACTTAGTTATTTGTGTGTCTTACTGGAGCCTGTCCCTTCAGGTTAGTGTTCAGTACCTCTGAAAAATCTGGCTGTTTAATTAGATCTTTTGTATGGCCTGGATGGAAAGAAACTGCTGATTCTATTGTAAGTTGGGAAGCTTATCCCAATCACTGCCCAGCATGGGAGGTTTAGAAGACACTACTTTGTGTGTGCATCTTATAAGAGGTACACTTGCAAATGTTGTAAGAATGAACAGACACTAATCTTATAAAATGTGTAGTTCTTGTAAATTCTATTCTTGCTCAGTGCATATGCATGCAAGGTGTGGCCTCTTTGTTAGCTCCTGGACTTTAGAAGGTTGCGTACTGGCCTATAAGAAAATAACTATTTTTTCCTAGCTTGGGGTAAGAAAATAATGAAATCACTTTCATCTGTATAGAAAATTACATTATAGGGCACTGCATACCTCCCAGTGAATTAGTTTTAGGATACAGGACTTTTCAAGTGAGAGTCAGATTGTTCAAATATACTATACTATGAATTCTGGGCCACTGTTGTTGTTGTTGTTGTTGTTGTTATTTATTACTGTAGTGATTAGAGCCCCCAACGAAGATAAAAACTCACTGTGCTTAGCACAGTCCCATCACAAAGTGGCAAGTTGAAATAGAAAAAGAGGCGCAGAGAAATGAAGTGACTTGCTCAAGGACACCAAACAGGCAGTGGCAGAGCAAGGAATAGCACCCAGTGCAGTGCCCCATCCACTAAACCACACAGCCTCCCCCTACAGCTTTTTGCCCAGGCATTAATTTGCTATTGTTTAAATATGCTTAAAGAAAATAAGTCTGACCCCGGTTGGCAGTCAACATCCAGAGAACTGTGGTGGTCAAGGCATGATAAGTTTGGTGGACTCTGTCTTGTTTCTCATGCCAGCTTTTCCACAGATCTTCATTTCTGAAGTTGACCTTGTTAGCAGTTTGCCTTTCTTCCATCTCTGTAATGTGGATAAAACCCATTGTCCTCAGTCCTTCTCCCTTTTCTCCCAACCTCATTCCATTCTCCCACTCCACTTAGCTGTCTCCCTAATTGGCCAGAGGCAGTAGTGGTAGTAGTTGTTGTTCCAGGCAGGGGGAGAGAGGAAAGGAAGGTTGGTCAGCAGATGTTTTGCCTCTGACTCCAAAAGTGACAAACATAGCACCACAGGAACTACACTAAGTGCATCTGTAGGGAAAGCCCACACAAACTGCTGAAAACAGTCTCTGAGAGGGCTAGAAAAGGCTCTAGATGCTGTCTTGGCATCTTTGAGCTAGACTTTCTGGTGACTGTTCAGAATGGCAGGATGTAGACAAGAAAATGGCTGAAACCTAGGATGTCCTATAGAATGAAAGACCACAAAGGATACATCTCCACAGCAGGGCTAAAGTGGAATTAAACTAAACAACTTCAGCTACCTCAATTGCATAGCTTAAGTCGAAATAACTTAACTTTGCTTTAGGCACCGTCTACATGGCAGGAAGTTGAAGGAAGAACACTCTTCCTCTGACTTCCCTTACTCCTCATGAAATGAGAGTTACAGGAATTGGAATAAGAAGTCCTCTAGTTCAACATTATTTCAAAATAAAGGCTTTTTGTGTAGATATGGCCAGAGAATGGTAGATCCCCGTTGCCTCAAAGAGGCTAAGGATTTCAAGTGGAATGGGGAAACCAGAACAGTAATTTGAGCAGGCTTTTATGGCTATTAAACAATGAGGCCAATCTGGCACCTTTCCCAAACATGAAATTTGCTTTAAAATGGGGGAGACCTATAAAACTGACAGACAGCCCCTATTAAAATGTGTTGCCAGATCTCATGATTTCTGCATTTGGCCAGGCTAAAGCCAGACTCATGATAACATGAGAAGCTCCAGTCCCCTTGTTAATTTCAACTCTGCCTGGGCCAAGTTCCCCTTTTATAGGCTGCCCTTTCGGAGGCAGGTGGGTGGAGATTAAGATCCAGTGATGCCCCAGACCTTTGGGTGCCCTTTTGGAATTGTGAATTCTGCATATGGGTAAGGATAGCTCTGTACCTTTCCCACTGCCTCACTTCCTGGGGGAGATGTAGCCCATCAGAGCTGCTGCAGGAAGGAGGCAGAGCTCTCTTTGCCTCCCATGAGAAGTAGGCATCCTCATAGCAGAGGAGAAAGGAGCAGGAAAAGCCCAGCAGTTCAGAGGGCCTCTGTTTCCACGTCGCCTCTCCCCTCTTAGAAACAGGCAGTTTCTCTCTGCTCCTTCTCCTTCCCCACCCTCTTCCCCTGCAACCACATGGCCTGGGAAGAAGTGGGGGTGACAAGGAAGGGTGGGGGCGATGAGGAAGGGTGGTGATCATCCCCTGAAGCTGCTGTCCTTCTAGAAGAGGGATGGGGAACCTCACCGTAGTCCCCTCAGGCATGTGGAGGGAGGGGGGATAGTGAAGAGCTTTTGGAGGAGCTGAGGTGAGAGGGGGAAGTGGAATTGATGTGGGGGAAGAATTGAAAAGTAATTGGGGTCACAGCATTGATGGGAGCAGATGTGCAGATGAAAGCTACAGAAGCAGGGTCAGTTTAATATATCTGGGAGCATTGGCAATACACACACACTGTCTGGGTGGAGGCAGGGGACTTAAAAATCGAAAGACAGGCCAAAGCACAATATAATGGTCCAAAAATTAATGAAATTAGTTTTGGTTTAATCTCATGATCTGGGGTGTCTGCTTCATGTTTCTTGAACTTTGGGGCTGGCAATGTGGGAGTAAAGTGGAATGTTATTGATAAAACACATTAGCTAACCTGAGGGTGGGTGGTAAGAAATAAGCTTTGAGAGAGTCAGCAGTAAACCCCCAAACAAATAAGCAACCAAAAATGTCAAGAATAATGCAGTATTAAAGTTATTCAGTACGGAAAAGGTAAGATGAGTAGGGAATAAAATAGAATTATTACAGGGCAAGTAAACCATAGCATGGATAGTTTGTTCTTTTGCACATTGTGCTGAAGTAAGGAAACAATATCAACAACCCCAAAAGTTCAAAAATATGAATCACTCCTCTCAAAATTATGCATCTGGTTCCCAAATCATGTGATCCTTTTAAAAATATATTTTTGATCTGTCTTTTCACATTTGGGCTCACCCTGCTGATCTCCAGTGTGTGTGAGACAATTACAGTGAGGCCAGCTCTTACAAACATTTAGTGGATAATGCCATATTGGCCCCCAATGCTGCAGCTCTTGCTGTTATATCCAGCTGAGATTGGTAAGGCACTGCCCCTGGAAGGGGGTTGCATCACATCTGTTTAAAGCTTGACCTTTCTAAGTCTTCTAAAATTGAATCGCTTAGTTGGATTTCTTTGAAATTTGCTGTGCCTTAGGATGGTGCAGGATAGGGTTAGTGATCCAAATACAAAGTCATTTAAGTCAGATATTTCGGAGCTATAACCTCCTCCCCCATAGCCATTTAAAAAACGCTTCTAGGGATGTGTGTGTGCAGAGCTAGAGAACAAATTGCTGATGAGATGCATGTCAGAATGGTCTCAATCTGTTGATTTTTTTTCTCTAAGTAGTGCATGACATCCATTGAATCTTTGAAGAACCCAAGCTGAGAACAGTATTTTTTTGAAGCGTACATTTTTGAAAATGGCTAGAGGGTTTCCATTCACAGCATTTTATTTGCTTTAAGCTAAATTGTTGTGAGTTCTCTAAAATCCAAATGGTTAATCAGATTGTTATTAGATGGCTTTGAAATTTGATGTGCCTCATAGGGGCACAGGTAAATATTAGCGTGTTATGCTTGGGGTCATTTGATCAAGGCGTTCCTGAGTTAAAGTGCATATCCCACAATGGTTTTTTTGTGTTGACTTTACTGTTAAACTGAGAGGTACTGGATGAATAATCATAGACCCCTGGATGGTTGTGAAATTCAGCCATCAATTAATATAATTAAGGATACGTTTAATCACAAACGCCCACACATCAGATAAAAGGAGTTTTGAACCAAGTGGCTGGAGGCTGCTACACCGTTTGTGAGTTATGAGTGGCAGTTTTATTTTGGAGAAAATGTAATCAAAATATTTTTGGGAAATAATAGGCATATGAATACTTGCTGGGAGGGGAGGAGTATTAGCAACCTGAGGAGTGAGGGAGTAGGGGGAGAGGAGTTTGGGGCTGCCATGAGGGAAGGGTGATATCTGGGGGGGAGGGAGAGAAAAATCAGGTGAGGGAGGTGTTGCTCCTAGCAGCTCAGTTAGTGCGCTGCAGCCTCCCAGCACCCCCCTGCCCTACAAATGTGCTCCAACCAATCTGCAGCCTTAGTCCTACCCATGCACCCCATCCTTCTGCACCTTTAGCTCTTCCACTGAATTCCAGTTCCTTTCAACCCAATGCCCTGCACTCTGTTAGTGCACCCCAAAGTCTCTGGGGGAAAATTAGACGTAAGAATGCTTCCTGGGAGGGGCATAATGAAGAGGTCGAGGAGTGGGGGAATTAGAGGGCCAGGGATTTGGGACTGCAGTGAGGGGAGTGGGGATGGGTGGGGTATAAACAGGGATGATGGCAGGCTAGAGAGTAGCTCAGATGAGGGGAGTTAGGGGAAGTGGAGAAGTGAGCCACTAGCAAGAGAGACGGGGTGAGTGGCCAGGAGACTTAGCGAGACTAGGGCAAGAGCTCCTGTCAGCCCCACATTCTCCTCTCTTGTGTGTGTCCAGGTATGGGGGGCTTTTGCTCCCTAGGGGAGGTCTCTGCACCCCAGTTGAGCTGAGATATGGAAGATCTTGATTTTTTGGTGTGTCTGAGCCCTTCTCACTGTCTCTTTGTGTGTGTGTGTGTGTGTGTGTGTGTGTGTGTGTGTGTGTGCGCGCACCCATATAACGGAGTGGGAGCCCCCCAATGTAAGCCTGGTTCTAGCCCCCTTTTAGGAGGATCTGAAGTTCCCTAAGCCCCATGTGATCAAGGATGGGAAAATCCTGCTCCTTTTGTACGTGGATCTGAGTAAGGGCACTTTATGTATATCTGTGTCTCTAAAGCTGTCAGGAGGAGGATGGGAACACTCACTGTAGGGAGCAGTTCACATGTCTCAGAGCTATTGTTCCAGTTTTTGTGTTCTGCTCTCTGGGGTGTTCTCATTCATCTGAGAATATCACATTGAGATGGCGTGCCACTTTACACCTTCCTGAGCCTTCCATGCTGCAAACCCCTGTGCAGTGGAGCCTTTTCCCTCTGTTACCCCTTGCTCATTCTTGTTTAAAGGAGGACTCTTGTGAGTGCTCTAAAATGTTTTTGAAATTTATTGTGCCTCATGGGAGTGCAAGGTAGGGTTAGCGACCAATTGAAGATAGGAGTTCTGGGGATATAAAGCATGGGAAAACAAACCATTTTTCAAAGTGCTTCTAGGTCATGGGAGGGAATGGGGTTGCACAAAGCTAAAGGCATGATGATCTGTGGCTTATGCAACCTACACAATTGTGCATAGAAACAATGCATGTTGCATCTGAAGGTATCCAAGAACCTCTTCTCTAAGTCACATTGCTACTCATTCACATTTGGCCCAGCCATTCCTGTTACAACAGAAGGGCAGCTAGCCCCAAATGTCTGGTGATGTAACCTAGTGTACCAGCTTGCACTACTTGGAGCAGCGGGACAGGAGACTGAGAAGCCAGAACTGCAGGGTGAGTGTTGTATTTTCTGAGATTGTTTTAAAAAAATTATTTTGTGTTATTTCACATTTCCAAAAACTACAGGGCTGTAGTTACCACTTTTTCTTGCAACATCAGAATAGGCTGGATTAAATTAATTGTGTTCCTGTGAATCCAGAAATTCCTGTCTACACCTCAAGTTAAGTTCTACATAAATTCTTCTAGCAAGATTTTTCCTCTTGTAATGTCAGCAGACCCTGGTTGCCTGTGGGTGGAATTGTGAACCTGGGACTTCTGGAGCTTAGTGCAAGAGCCTCCATAATATGAGCTAAAGGTCAGCTGGCTCTCAGCTTAAAGCTGTAGAGTGGACTCATTATTTTCTCTGTACATGGTCCCATGATCTGGGTTGCTCAGGTCATGTGTGTCCCACTTGAATGTCTTTTTGTGGCTTCTCCTTCTTAGTGCTCTGCTTCAGCCAGTAGGTGGCCAATTGAGGCATTTCAAGCAATTGCTCATTTCTCTCCTTTCCTTGTGAGAATATAGCCTGCATTAGGGGTCAGCCTTGATGTCCAAGGCAGTGGCTCCAAAGGGTGACTATTCCTTCCCTCTGGGGGCTAACTCTGGTGGTCACTCACAAGAGCAATCAGTTGTGACTGGGATGTGTGGCATTGGTGATGTATTGGTGACTTCTCCTTTGCTCCCTGGCTAGTTTGTCGGTTGTGGTGACAGCTTTACAGAGATGGCTGAGATTCTTAAAATCCAATAATATCTTATTTATTGCTCCCTGCTACAGGGTAGGGGCAATGCTGGAGGCAGAATACCACACTTGATGTGTAATAACACAGCAGACACCTATGAAACTTAATTTCTACAATTTCACTTTATTTTATATATATATATATATAAAATGTTGTTTATTTATTTATTTTATTATTAAAAATTACCATAGTATCTAGAAGGCCTAATCAAACACCAGGACCCTGTTATGCTTATCAGGAACATTTTTTTTCAAAATTACCTTTACCAATATTAACGTTAGAGCAAGTTCTACAAAACAAAACAAAAAAATTTCAAGGGGCTAAGTAAGAAATTTAAATTGGCTCAAGTTTTTGCATGACTAGTGTGTCTTCTCTGCCTCAGACAAGGACAGGGGAATCAGAGGTCAACATAAAGCACCTCATTTATATGATAATTACAAATAAGCAGTGGCTAGTGATTCATGATACAAATCATTTGTTCCTATGAGACTTGTATGTTTACTAGACAGGAAGTATGTGATTATGTTGTGCTAATTAGTTTCCAGGTGACAGAAATAATGTAGTGCAAAGGAAACCAAATTCAGTAATTGTATACTATAAAGTCTTACTGTTTCTTTATTATGAAGTTATTTTAATTGAATTGCTAGTCTTCATTAAGGCAAACGCTTAATAGACTGACTTACTGTATGTATTTTATGTATATGCATTAAGGATTTAAATTGATATGTTTATTTTTAATTAATTATTTCTAATTAGGTGAATGTTGCTGAGATAGTACTGTGGATGAACCATACAAGATTAATAATACAAATGGAAGAACAATATACAGCTAAATAAAAAAAGAGGAAATAGTTTGAGAATTACACAGTTGGACAGTACTCTAAGTCAAGGAGACAGAGGGATCAGAGAGCAAAAACCCACATTCTGAAATAATGGAGTGATACTTACTGGCAAATAGAAAGTGGACTAAAATAGAAAGTGAATAAAGAATGAGGGTGAAAAAGAAGATGCAGTGTTATAGAATAGACAGGGAAGGACAGAAGAAAAGTGAAAAATAATGAGAGAGTTTATTGTAAGAGAAGTCTATTATTAATCCAGGACAGTGATGGGAACCCAGACTAATAAATTTGTGTCCCACCTTTTTTTAAATCTTCATGGTATCTAGAAATCCTAATTTAAAGGTGCAGACAGAAAGTCATTATTATTTGAAACAGAACAAGAAACAGAATTGGAGCAATCACCACTTTTTACTGCTGTATAGTCATAGATGCATTTATCTTCTAGGCAGATGTTTCCTGCATATGTATGACAGGGTATTTCTGACAAATAATGATATAGTTAGTTATATTTCTAGAAATGTGAGAAATTCTTGGTAACATGGAACCTGACGGCATCTGGATATTAGTAATGTAGAGAGAAAATTGCCTCTGAGACTGCAGATTTTGTTATACTAAACCCTGGGGAGGAAATATGGGTATTATGACAACTCGGACTAAGAATTCAAAGGTTAGATGGTTTGTGATCTAAAACAACCAAACTGTAATAGAAAATTAAGATTTGCAAAGGGAAGAATGTGTATTTTTTTAAATTAGAATACCTAAGCTTTTCTATAGTGTTTTTCCTCAGTAGGTCTCAAAGCTAATTGTATAATATAGTGTATATTTTGGCAGGCTGGCAGACTGGCTTATTATTTTGTCTTAAACAGCATACAGAAATGTAATGAAGAGCCTGAGGTTGTCAAGTTTTTTAATACTATTTTCCTCATAGCACTCTGCATCCAGGTCAAGATCAACTCAGAGGATTTTTTAGTATCATGACAAATGAGTATCATAAGCTGGGAAGTGTAAAATATTCCAAATTTTTCTCAGGTGCAAATTGCTAACCAAACCATTGTGGGAATATGGCTATATTACTTAAAAGGCCAAAAAAACTGTAGCTTTGTGCATATGGCACAACTGCTTTACCAAGTGGAGATCTATGCAAATAGTAAAGCCGAATTCTGGTGTAGCGATTCACTTGCATACTAAAAGTTCCAGGTTGAGGGCCTATAATTAATTTATTTGACAAAATCAAAATCAAAGCTCATCTGTTTCAATATATTTCCACATTAAATGCAGACAAACAAAACAAACAAAATGATCCATCATTTGTGCTGAACAATTAAAATCAGAAAAAAAAATAAAGGTGCCAAGGGTGATATAAGTGGCAACGGAGAAGGCCAGAAAGCAACACCCTCACTCTACCCCAGCTGACAGGGAAGTTATGTGGTTGGATCCTCTGGGGCACACAGTTTTCTCACCAGTTTTGGATTTCCAACCATCAGGCATTATTGGCTAAATTTGACTTTTTTCTTGATGGCAAATTAGAGGACTTTATGGACAAAACTTCCCCAGCAAGAGAATGCCTGTTTTCAGGCTTTCTTGGAGGAGGGCAAGTTGGTTGCGAGAATGTCCCTCCAGTTCAGTGGATGCGGTGGAAAACTCTTTGCATACAATGGTCATGGGGATTGTCAGGCAGAGGAAATAGTGTCTGCAAAGGGGAGCACTAGAACACTTTTCTCAGACCTGTCAGGACACAGGATTCTATTCCACTTATTTCCTAGTACTCAAGAAGGAGGACTGGAAAGACTAGACCTCCATTGCCTCAACTGGTTCACATGCAAATGAAGTTTTGTATGGTTACCTCAGCCGCCTTCATTCCATCTCTAGAAAGAGGCAGGTGGTTTATGGCTCTTGACGTTCAGGATGCCTATTTTCACGTAGGCGTGCTCCAACCCACAGAAGGTTCTTATTATTCATAGTAGGCCCTCAGCACTTCCAATACACTGTCTTATTGTTTGGACTCAGCACTGCTCCAAGGGTCTTCACCAAAACATTCTCTGTAGTAACAGCGCACCTCTGGGATCAGAGGTCCCATTTGTTCCCTTGTCTTGACAGAATAATCGAAAGGAGGGGCTCGAGCCTCAGTCTCCATGTTGTTTGAACTCCTTTCTTCCCTTCTCATGAGGATAAATAATTAAAAATACAAGTCAGCTTTGGATTCTGCACAGTCTCTAGAATTCACTAGACTCGATTTCCACAATCAGTGTGGTCTTGGCATTGGGCTATCTATTGAGGGACAGATTCTAGATCCTGCTCCCCAGAAACAAGGATCATTACAGATACTCAGCTGATGGGGTCCCCACAGAGGTGATAATGTGACACTGGAAGTGTGGACTAGTTGGGAATCCAGGACACATATCAATATTCTGGTGGCTTTGGGCAGAATGTTGAACATCCAATTGCTCCTGTCATGTCCTCATCATGTCCATCTATGTCATGGCCTTTTCTTACATCAACAAACAAGGAGGTGTGTGGTTGCCAGCACTTTGTGCAGAAATGGTTCATTTATGAGATTGGTGCATTGCTCACAAGATCTGGCTGTTGGTAGCCTATCTTTCAGGGACTCAGAACATAATTGCAGAAACAAAAAACAGGACTATGTAGCACTTTAAAGACTAAAAGATGGTTTATTAGGTGATGAGCTTTTGTGGGCCAGACCCACTTCCTCAGATCAAATAGTGGAAGAAAATTGTCACAACTGTATATACCAAAGGATACAATTAAAAAAAAATGAACACATATGAACACGGCTATATTTCTATAATTGCAGAATCTTTCATCAATACATTTATGCCTGGCAACTACCTCTGAGGGAATTTCTGCACCAAAAAAATTCTGTGCACAATATTTTAAAATACTGCATATTTTATTTGTCCATAAATAAATGTGGAGACTCCAGCATGACAGTGGGCAGCACAGGCCACTGGTTGCATGCGGATTATTCTTTACTCCCTCCCCCACTTTCCGGGGCACAGACTTAGTGGTAAGCTGCGACCAATTCTGACACAGGACTAGGCCAAAGCCCACCTCAGGAACACCTCAGAGCCCAGTCCCTCTGTGTCATGCACACTAAGATAGTAAATAAGAGTGACAGAGTCTCACACGCATGCTCAGCTCTGGGCTCCGATCTGCCTGTGGGGCAGACAGGCACTAAGTGTGGAGAGGCTTGTGGGGGAAACAAAATGTGAGGTGAGAGGGCTCTGTGTGGAGCGATCTGTGTGCAGGCAACTTGATGGAGAGTCCAGATGCAAGGGAGATCTGGATGCACAGGGGCTTGTTGGTAGGTTCTCAGGGCAGGGGGAATAGGGATATGCAGAGGGGTCCAGGTGAAGATGGTTAGAGCTCAGCAGAGGAGATGTAGGTGTGGGGTGATGCACTCATCAGGGAGGTCTAGGTGTGGGGAATAGGGCTCACTGGAGAGTCCAGTGGAGGGGGTGGTCTGGGTGCTGGAGGAGTGGGTCTGTGTGGTGTGAGGGTATAGGTGGGGGGTGCATGCCAAGATGGTCCAGGTGAATGAGAGGTGGGGCTTGTTGAGGTAGGGATTTGAGTGTTTGGGGATCAGCAAGGGATGGTCGGGCTGTAACATTGGGGATTCGTATGCAGGGGAAGGGGTTCAGCAGGGATCTGGATGGAAGGAGGTGGGACTCAGTAGGGGATCTGGGTGAGAGATGCTAGTGGGCTCTGGATGTAGGGGGTGAGGCATGGCAGGGTGAGATTTTGGATGCAGGGAATTTGGTGGAGGTTCTAGGGAAGAAATGCTCAGTGAACTCAGCTGATCTTTTTAGGGGAGAGGAAGTCTCACCCTCTCTATCCCCCAACAAGAAGCTAGGACTATCAGCTGAACCTAGAACAGTGGAGGAGCAAGTGGCCGGGGGTTCCCAGTCCCTTCCCACTTGCATGGTAATTTGTGCCTCTGTGGGCTGCTCTGGGTACTCAAAACAATGCACCTTTGCTGTTAGGAGGGGCATATGATCACTTGGCAGCATCCCTCTGCTTCCCCATCAGAAGTTGTTTTTCTGCAGGGAAGCAAAAAGAGCCTGTAGCGAACATGAATTCTGCATGAGTGCAGTAGTGCAGAAGTCTCCCAGGAGTAGACTATGAATGGGAGCTCCATGACACCATAGTCAGTGACATTTCAGCCAATAGGGCAATCTGACCAGGACTCTCTTTTCCTCCTGTGCCCACAACAAGAGCATGGTGTATTGCTTCACAGGGAATCTTGGCACCTCTTCCTAAGGCGATGGCTTTGTCCTCTGACAGTCAGACCAGATCACTTATGCATTTCCTCTTTAATTGCTGCAGATCCTCTGACCTGCCTGATTTTTAGAGATTAATTAATTTGGATAATATAGTTTATAGCCTATCCAATTAATCTGTTCAGACTGTAATAAGGTTCTTGTCTTAGAATCAGAATATAGAGTTTGCAGAGACCCGTGTGTGTGTGAGAGAGAGAAAGACAAGGACACTCACCCTGAGACAAATGTAGCCTTAAAGACTTTTATGTTATTGAGATAAATGAAATAGTACACAAATAGTAATCAAATGGAAAAATAATCACTGTTACAAATGCAGTTTATTGTTCTAGAGACACGTGATATTATACACTATGAATCTTTGATTTTAATATACTCACACCCTTCCTTGATGACCTGGTGATAAGAGACAAAGGACCAGCCTTGCCTCTGGCATGCCAGAAGATTTCAGGTCCAGTTTATTCAATTCTTGAATTGGAGGTGCAGAGCTTAGGCAAAACAAAGAGCTATCTAAGCTAACTTAGAGTTCTACTTAACTAACTTAAACTTACATTCAAGAACTAAGAGACTAATAGATTAATAAGCAAATATGCCTTAAAACTTAGAAGCTTTGGAACTCAGAAGCATAGTGAAACTGGAATTTAAAAGTTCAGAAGTTTCTTTGGCATGGTGGGTTATGCCCAGAGGTGAAAGTAAGCTGGTACACTCCAGTGCTGTGTAGCTCAGGCTCAAGCAGGAGCTTGAGGTCTAAGGTACAGGGGAGAGCTTCAGAGCCTAATTGGCAGACTGAGCCTGAACTTCTACACCATTATTTTTAGCACCATACCATGAGCCTGAGTCTGTCAACCTGGGCTCTTAGGCCTGGTCTACACAAGATGGGGCAGGTCAGCTTAAGGTACACCATCCAGCAATGCAAAATGCATAGCTGGATTCAGCTTACTTAAAGCTGAGTGGCTGCAACATCTGCACTGCAGGAAGGTGATGGGAACATATACTCTCATGAGCTTCCCTTACTCCTCACAGAATGAGGAGTGTAGGAAGCCAGTGGGGGCTCCCCTCAGTGTTTGATTTAGGGGTCTATACTAGACCCACTAAATTGAACGCTAGAAGATTGACCTCCAGAGGGTCGATCTTCTCCATAGTGTAGACATGCCCTTATATTTGCTGCTCTGGAATCCTGCTCGCTGTGTAGGCATATTCAGAGTTACACTGGGAGCTCATGTTCAGCTGCTTATCCACCAGGATCAAAAGTCTTTTGGGGGCATTGCTTTGCAAGATCTCTGCAGGACCACACTAGAAACACACCTGCTCAATGATAATTCCCTGCTTACAGCTATATCTTAAAGCCTGTTAGCCAGTTTGTAATGTGTTCCATGTTAATTTTATATTATTCTAGTTTTTTAAGCAAAATGCTTTTTGGCACCAAGTCTGTAGCTAAATATATTGCATCAACACCAAATTCATCAGAAAAGGTATTAAGTTAACTTGATAGGATCAGTTTTCCATAAACCCATGTTTATTTGCATTGATTACATTTCCCTTCTTTAATTCTTGATTAATTGAGTTCTATGTCAGTCACTCCATTATTTTGTCTGGGATTGATGTCAGAGTGACAGACTATAATTACTCAGGTCACCAAGTTTGTCCTTTTTAAAAACTGCCTTACAGAAGTTTATTACATCAGCACTATTACCTTTATCAATCAAACATGTAAACTCATAAAATTTAGTTGCATAAATCTACTTTCCATAAGCACATGTTTATTCACATTAATTATATTACTTTCCTTTTAATTCTTTGTTAATCAAGTCCCCTATCATCCATTCCATTATTTTGTCCTGGATTGGTGTCAGGCTGACAGTCCTATAATTAACCAGGTTGTCCAAGTTAACCTTTTAAAAATATTGGCATAGTCTTAGCTTCCTTGCAATGTTCCAGGACATATTGAAAATCGACATTAGTCATCAAATGAGCTCCATGGATAGCTCTTGTAAAACTTTTGGTTGAAAGTTTTCCAGACTGGCTGATTGAACAATGTTTATGTTTAGTCCCTTCTGTTTAACATTTTCCTGGATTACTACTGGAGTTAAGAGTTAGTTTATCACCAGATGATGATGATATGACTATATCATCTAGTTTTCCTATAAATATTTATTGACCACTTCTGACTTTTTCTGCATTGTTGCTGATGATTGTACCATTTCCATCCAGTAATGAACAATGTCGTGTTAAGATTCTTTTTGTTCTTAATAATTTGAAACATTCCCTTTCATTGTCCTTAACTCTGCCGGCCATAGATTTTCCTTATGTTGTTGTGCTTCCTTTATCGATTTTCTACAATTCCCAGCTTCTGATTCATATTCTTTTCTATCCATTTCCCCTGGCTCACAGTTGTGATATAGTTAGCTGCCTTCTCTTCCTCTCTAAGCCCACTTAATGTTTTAACCAGTGTGATCTTCCTTCTTGATTGTACGATTGTGGCTTTTTGACATCTAGTAAAATGTTCTTAAATCCCAAATTATTTCACATTTTTCTGTTGGAATTTTTCTCTCAGCTGATTTGACTTATAAATATTTTCAGATTTATGGAACTGTCCCTTTTAAAGCAACACACACACACACACACTCTCTCTCTCTGTCTCTCTCTGTCTCTCTCTCTCTCTCTCTCTCTCTCTCTCTCCCTCAAGTTAGCACTAGTTTGTAATTCTGATGTATTTTCCTCTTTGTCTGTGAGGACGAGTTCTAATATAGAATTCCCCTAAGCTGGATGCAACATTTTGTTGTTAGGACATTGTTATTGTCTATAATATTTAGACATTGTAAAGGATGTTTTGTACTGACATCATGAGACCTCTAGAATATGTCACTCAGATTGAAATACCTTATGATTATTCAGCTCCCCACTATACTTTAGAAATAGGATGACTTGCTCCTTAAGCATCTGTTTCCTAGTGTGATATGGTGGTTTCTAGTACAGACCAATTAGCACTTCATCTTGTGCTGTATCTGTTAGGACATTGATCCAGAAGTATTCAGAATAATTTTCTTCGGAGTTGTCAGTGACTTGGGAAAAAGCAATGTCATTTTTTATATTGAATATCACTCCCTCTCCTCTTTTTCCTGGTCAATTCTTCCTAAGTAGGTTATAACCATTGATTTTAACATTCCAATCATGTGACTCTTCCCACCTGGTTTCAGTAATACTAACTAGATTGAATTTGTGCTAATAAATGTTCGATTCCAATTCTTATTTGTGATCTAGGGAATTCAAGAATTTATTTTGTTCATATTCTTTGGTGTCTTGATTAATTCTGTTCTCTACTTCTTGATTTTATGCTAAATGAGTTCTCTTTGCCCATGTCTTTTGCTAGTTGTTTACTACTCTCCAGATCATTCTAACTAGTCCACCCCAGAGAAGACTGGTTCCCTTCTACTGATACGGGTACATCCAAATCACATATGGATGAATGTTACATAACGCCAAACACATTTAACTTTTACCACATACCTAGCCAGGGGTACACTCCCAGAATCCTCTGCCTTCTTTTGTTGTGGGACAGGAAAGATTTCTGGGAATATCACTTAACCATTCTTCTCCATCAACTCTCTGAGTTCCTGAAGTCATCTACATTCTGTGTGAGATCTTGTGCCTCATCATCTTGTCTGTCAACTTCAGAAATCTGTCCAGTTTTAGAGTGATGTGTCATCTCTGGGCTCGAAGAAGCTTTCCATTCTTAGTATAGAGTCCCCTACAAGGATTGGTCTGTCTTGGCCACTTGGAGATCTTTGTGAACTGTATGTTTGATTTTTCTTACAGGTTGGGCTGAGAAACCATCCACAGGTACATCTCCACAGCTTTCCAGACCATTCAAACAGCTAAGTCCTCAGACATATATTCTACAGATTCCATGTTTAGGACAAAGCAGTGATTGGCTATTTCTGGCTGTGTGGAATGGTGACTGGTCCTCTTTTCTTCTGGTGGCCTCAGCCTGACCATCTTCATCTGTCTTCAGTCACATAGAATACTGCCTCATCCTGTTTCTTTTGCTATGGAATACCAAAGTAATGCAGATTGGAACTGTGATGTGGCATCTGCCCCGCACTGGCCCTTTAAGAGTAAAATCCTAGCCCGGGGAGAGGGCTGGGTGCAAAGCCCACAGCTGTGGCAGATAGTAGTCAATTAGAGCCCGCTGGGGCTACATAAATAAGGACTCCAAGAGGAAGAGGGGAAGACTTACTCTTGCTCTGGCTGGAAAGCAGGAGGGATCTGGCTGCCTGGGAAGCAGGAGTTTTCCTAGAGATAGAGCAGTGCTGGGGCATGAAGACTGTGCTGGGGAGATCTGGCCTGACCTCACCCTCAGGCTGCAGGGAACTGAGGTAAGGTCTGAGAGTACTAGGGCTGCAGGGGGGCAGCCAGAATAGGAAAAGGCAGCAGGTCCATACCCCCTTGCCGATGATGAGTGGCCATTTCAGACTGCAGTTTGCCCCTGAGGCAGGGGCTAGATGAAGACTGGCAGTGGGTCACTGAAGAAGGAGGATACAGAGGAACTGGGTGTTCCCTGGGAGGGGAAGACCCCAGAGTACGGAGACTGATAAACATCCCCCCCAGAAGAGGGCTGAGACACACTGGAGTGGACACTGCCGGAAGGTAGTGTCCTGAAGAGGACACTGTGGTCCAAGAGGGACGTGGGTCCCAACAGGAGAGGAAAGTGACAGGGAGACACCAGCCAGAGGGAGGTGTCCAGAGAGCAGACAAAAGCTAATTCCCAGTGCTACTGGCAGGAGGCACCATGGCGGTGAGTCCACCGCGTGACAGGAATATATAATCTCAACTATACATATCCAATGATGGATTGAAATAAGTTATCACACGAGAAAGATCTTGGAGTCATTGTGGATAGTTTTCTGAAAACATCCACTCAAGATGTGGCAGCAGTCAAAAAAAGTGACCAGAATGTTGGGAATGATTAGGGAAGGGACAAATAATAAATCTGATCACTCCACCTCAAAAAATATATATTGGAATTGGAAAATGTATGGACAAGGACAACAACAATTATTGGGTATATGGAACAGCTTCCATATGAGGAGAGATTAATAAAACTGGGACTTCTTAGCTTGGAAAAGAAATGACTGTGGGAGGTGTGTGTGTAGGGGTGGGGGGATAGGATAGAGGTCCAAAAATCATGATTGGTGTGGAGAAAGTAAATAAGGAAGTGTTGTTTACCCCTTCTCATAAGCCAAGAACTAGGGAGTTACCAAATGAAATGAATAAGCAGCTGAATAAATTAAACACTGACACTCATCACTTTGCATCAGAAGCCTTGGAATCTCTCCTTTCCCCTAGTATGTAGCACGCATTTGTATCACAATCAGTATGAGACATTTAACTTGTCCAAGCATGTTCTGGCAGGGTTTCCTAGGTTTTGTTAGTGAGGGTTTTGTTTTATTTTGTTTTCAGTGGTGGTTGTGTGAAACTTTGCAGAAGTGTTTGAGAAGTCACAAGTGAGATGATTTAATGGACAAAGTGCCGGTGAGGAACTCAAAGATGCTTGATAAATGCACTTTATAAATATTATTTATTTATGTATCAGTATTACAATAGTGCTTTCGATGTCGAGTCATGGACCAGGATCCCTTTGTGGTAGGTGCTATACAAAGAACAACCAAAAAAAAAAACCCCACCTGTGTGATGTGTGTGTGTGTGTGTGTGTGTGTGTGTGTGTGTGTTTAAATGAAAATTATTTAGAATAAAACCATATATTGTAAGACAGACTTACTTCCATTGAAAACTTTTCACATTGAATTGTTCTTGAGGGAAATTGTTTTTAAAGTTTATATCTCCATTCAAGGGAAATATTTTATAAACATTTACATGAAGAGATGATATTTTGCATTCTGAGATGTATATTACCTGCTGAGTGAAACTGATGGAAAAGTTAGATTAATTTGTTATTTGAGTGGTGGCATCTTACCTCAGTGAAAGGATGTTTCAGTAAGGCACTAGGTATTGTGATATAATGCAGGTTTACTTACTAATGCTGGAGAAGTCTGATGAATCCTATAGTGATCATAGTTACATTTGTTTTGTGTTATATAATAGTTACTTCTCATCTGCATTAGCCCTTTATCATTTTATGAACTGCACACCAGGATCAAAATAACAATGAAATATACATGATGAATGCTTTGCCAAAGACTTTCAAATAAACAGCATTTTACATATCAGTGGTCTATTTAAGCACCTTATCTGAATGAATAAATAGCTACATAAAATGCAATATAGAACCCTTGCTACAATGATAATTTTGAAAGCTTATCAAGCTTCTGTACACTTCCTACTTATCAGCAAGTTGCTACTATTAAATGAGAACAAACCATAGGGGCAGTGTGAGAGCTCCAAATACTCTGATGAGTTGCATTTTCATATAGGCAGGTTGTCTGGTTAACTTTGAAAGGCCAATTCAAGTTGCTATATTTTTACATTTCCATGCCTGACTTGGTGCTGATCTCTGAAACTGATCTCTGGAGAGGCCTCATTCAGGGTCGTGTTAGAAAACTTAATCCTCTTGAAGCACTTCCATGCAATTTATGTTTCGAGACATTTTTAAAGCTCAATTTTTATGGATAGTTGTTAAGATCTATACAGTGTTTATACTGTATTTAGTAAAATCAGATGAGCTGACAGGCTTGCTGGTCCCCTGGGTAAGATGGTGGGATAGGTCTACACTCCTGGAAGGGGCAAGTGCTTGGGCAGAAGGAGCAGGGATGGGCAGCTGGCCCTCAGCACCACCTGGACTCGCCCTCCCCTCCCAGTGCTGTCCAGAGCGCGCTGCCCAGGTTTTCTGGTGGCAATTTGGTTATTTAAAGATCCCAGAACTCTGGCTACTGCAGTAACAGCGGCAGTGACCAGAAATCCCGAGCCCCTTTGAATCTTTGGGCCCTGGTGCAGTTGTCCTCTTCACCCCTTTTCCCTCAGTCAGCCTGATTGAAATTCAACTTTGGGAATCAGTTCAGTAATAATTAACCCCTGCTGCTTTGAATTCTCACAGCCTCCATGAACCTCTGAGGCTGTTTAACAAGAAGGGATGGTACTGATTCCTTGGGGGAAGTTCGTTAAAGATTTGGGCACTTTGAGAAACTTATTATCTTCAGTGATATTATTAAGTTGGGAGAAGGAGTGAATGTGGGGCTGACTGGCCTGGAAACCTGACTCCTATTTTTTCTTCTTCCCTCACCATATAAGCAGACCTCCTTCCTTGGAGTGGGCTATGAGACGAGCATAGGCACTCCAGCAAAACACTTGAATTTCAGTTTAGATTTTTTTTTTTGTAAAAGTCCCAATTAGAATCTGTGTATAAAATCAAAACCAACAAAGCAGTTTACCAACCAAACATTTTAAAATACAAAATTACCTGAAATTCAACAAAATGTTGTTCTTTTCCTATTGAAATTTTAATTAAAAATATATTTATTTTTAAAGCTGCTGAATTATGACCAAAATCTGCTGTTTTAATACAAGACTGTAGGCACTGAAATTCTGAAAAATCTTTGGAGTCTCCTAAAACAGGAGGGCACAAGAAGATGAGTAATTAAACACCATACATCATACACATCATAACACAAATGTAGTACGATGTCATTTATATCAAAATTTTAAAATATACTAATCAGTTACTGATAAACAATATATCAAGGGCAAATCAGTGTTCTAAGCATCGGGAAAAGAAGAGCTCATTTCAGGGATCTATCTCTGACCTGGCTTTTTGCTGCTTGCCCATATAAACCATATGCATGTGTTCAATACAGTTTGACCTAAATAAGGTGGTCTGCTAAAGACCAAGGATTCATGAGTTTCCTTGTTTTCACCTGGTGAATGTCACTAAAAGTATGTTCTACTGAGCAGTGTGCTTAAAAGGAAAACTCATTTTACCAGCTTGCTGATGTTTTATCAACTTTTAAGAGATGGCATTTTCATTTAATTGTAGAGGTTAATATATAAAAAACTTTATACTGTAAAACATCTAGTAAAGTAATGTAAATTCATTTTTTTCCCTGTCTTGCCCCAGAAAGACAGGACCATTAACCACTTGCAATTAGCTTTGCTTATAATGCCTTAAGTAATTCTTTAATTTGTTACAATCTTCTTCCCTGTTGTCAGATTGCTCCCCTGCCTTGTCCTGTTCCCTTCATTTAGCACACCCAGTCAGCCAGATTGCCACTGTGACACATCCTCGCTAGTTTTAAAAAATATCAATTACTTTGCTGTACAGTGTATGATTTTAATGAAGAAATAAAAGGAGTTTAGCCCTCTTGCTTGTATTTTTGATCATAGGTATTATCATAGTAAAGCAAACCTGTAGTTTGTCTAATCCAGTATTCTGCACAAAACTTAGTTTTCAGAGTAAGGAGTAAAACCTTGGTAATGGACAATTAGGCAATAGCATGCCCATGGGAAGAATTTCTTCTCAGCTAAGGGCTTCTAGTGGTTGGTTTCTGTCTTGAAACATGAGGGCCATATCATTTATAAGTGTTCATACTGTCAAATGATACTGCAGGTATTATTATCAATATAAATGTCTGGGTTTTTGTTTGTTTGGTTAGTTGTTTTTTTACATTTTGCTAAGCACGCTGTCTCAATAGCATTTTGTTGCAGTGAATGCACAGGCTAACTGCTTTGTGTTTAAAAATAAAAACGTTTTTTCTATAATCCTTTTTCATATTTAATTACCTTTCTAATTTATTTGCATGACCCATTATTCTTGTAGAGGGGACACATGGGAGTTGGTCATGTAATAGGTATTATGTCACCCATCTTGTCTTGCAAATATACTGTGACCAACAGGACTACAACAACTCTTATTCTCGTATTATCTGAGTATAAGTAGGTCACCTTGTTGACCACCTTTGTATCATATTCTGTTTTCTCTATGGTGGTTGTTACCCCTTGTGCAAATAAAGATGTCTTTAAAGGAAGCCTTTCCACGTCTCTAAGTACTTGCTCATCTTTTGGACTTTTTCCATTTCTGCTATTGTATATTATTTTTAGGGAGGACTAACCAGTGCTCCATGTTGAAAATGAGAATGGATGTTGATTTATACAAACATATTATAATATTTTCATTTTTCTTTATCATTTTCTTAATACAGTTCTATATTTTCTTTGTTTTTCTTTACTCATTGAGCAGATATTTTGATTAAGCTGTTCACAGTGTTGCCTACATAATTTTCTTGAGCATTTGTCATTTATTTAGAATCCATCAAAAGTAACAATAATTAAAATTGCTCCTCTAGCTTGCACAACTTTGCAGTTGTAGACAATAACAAACATTTCTTCTGTCACTCTGTTGCCAAGTCCAGTGATTCTGTTAGGTCCTTCTAAAGTTTCTGTGTCTCTTCTAGTTAGAATAATTTTGTTATTTTACACATTTTGTGATTTGTTCAAAGAATTCTGAAGGATAGGAATGTTGATTTAGGGGAGTTCAGCTGGGGAGTTAAAATTCAGATTAAGATCCTGGTCAGGGAAACAGTTGATATATGCATTTCAATTGTCCTCATCTCCTCAAAATTCAAAAGCATTGGTGGCTTTAAAAATCTTGAATAATATTTTAAAAGCACCTAAGAGACTGATGAGCCTAAATCCCATCGACTTTTATCTCTGTCCTATAGCAGAATTAATGTCACAGAATGTAGACTTTTTCCTAATAAATGACATGGAGTTTTGCTGGAATAACATGGCCATCACCACTACCTCATCAAATATGCATTTAATTAGCTTTAATTATTTTTGCCAGACTTTTGTAAGTGTGCTGGGGTCTGGGAAAAGCAATATATATGTCTTTAGTAGCTAATTTTTCCTATGTCTTTAGCTGCTTTCAAGATTTTCTCTTTATCTCTAACTTAGGATAACGCTAACAAAATTGTTCCTCTTGATCTAATCTTGTTGTAGCAGAAGGTTAACAGAAATCACTTTGAAAATTGACAGTGATTTTCTAGCATGGACAAAATATAGTATAGATGGGGCAGATGATGTGTTACTGGTACTTCTTGGGATGAGGATTTAGTTTACAAGGTAATGAAATAAAGAGGTGTATTATTAAGGGGTCAAAGTACTTTATAACTTAATTGTGAGTTTTTTTGTGAGGTATAGCACTTGTTATTCTTCTAAATTAAAATTTGGGTTGCAAAACACATGGTATAATTGAAAAACAAAGCAGAGAAGGTCATTGATTTCATTTTCTGGCACAGTGGTTAAACATTATATGTAATAAAGCTTTTATCGGTAATATTACAGAGCCCTGAAGATCTTACAGTTGAAATAGAGAGTCTGAATATGAGCTATAAATAATAATAAAATAAAAGCAGAGCAGTGATTTGCAACAATATGTTGGTCCTACATTTCTTTCTTTTAGTTGATTTGATATTTGTCTGAAATAATTTTGTGATGGCTTTTCACTTTTAGCTAAACAAAAATATAGTAAAATGAAGAACTGGGTAAGTGTGAGTCAGAGGGAGATAAAAATGGGAAAAGGAGGAGGAAATAAAGAAAGGAAGGGAAAATGGAAGGCAATTGGGTGAGATTGAAATTAAGAGACTGAGGGAGGTTAAGGCAGCCGCTAATTAGAAGAGGCTTTTCAAAGCAAAAACTGCAAAATAATCTGATGACTTCGTCAGTGTCTGAAGGTCCCTGTTGAGTCTACCTCTGTGTTAGTTCCTGCTGCCTTGAGTTTCTTTGGCCCCTAGGGCTCACTCTATATCTCTCCAGCCCCCTCCCACACTGTGGCTAGCTGTATCTAAGAGTATTTCTTCCCCAAACACGTGTCTAGGATAGGTTGGGGACGGGATGGATGGGGAAAGAAAGATCTCTCTACCACAGTTCTGAGTCTGGAGGGTGCTGGGGTGGAGGAAGAAGTAGCTCTGGCTAGACCAAATCTTTTGCTACAGTCCCTGCTGAGAATGCTTTTGGACTTACCTATGAAATTATCATGTCTGGTGTACTCAAATCTCTCATGCGTTTGCATTGCAGATTTATTTTATCCACACACATAGCAGTTTGATATGAGAACCGTATTTCAAATGCACCATATGTGCATGAAGTAGAGTAATCAACAAATCATAACTCTGTAAAATCAAAATAAATTTTTGTTGGACTAGTGACATGTACTTCTATGTGAGGAGTGTACACTAGAGATATGAATGGTTAACTTAATAGGTGAGGCTCACTGGTTCCAGTTAACTAGTGGGGGCTCCAGCTTGGCCCTCCCTAGCCCCTCTTTAGTCGGTGAACCAGTTAAACATTTAAATGGGATATTATATCCCTAGTATATACATATCAAATTTAAACTTTCTATCACTTACATTTGGCCTGCAGAGCTGTTTAACCCCCCTCTGTTAACACACACACACACACACACACACACACACACACACAATTGTTTTGCAAAGGGAAAATGTGCTTTCACTCGGCTCCTGATTAATATGATTGAAACGTTTGAATTTGGCTCAAATTTTACAAAGGTGTTTACTTGTTGGCTAGGAAAATTTCAGCATGAAAGATAAGTTAAAGTCCTTTAGGGGAGTTAGAAAGGCAACACACATTCATCACACACTTTTGCTATGTTCGTGTTTTATAAGGTACACAGGTGCTAAGAAACACAGTCATATCTTGATAATTTCCCATGATGGATGTACAATGACAAGCTTTTGGCCAGTATGGCATAAAAATGATATAAGTCAAGTGACTGAATTTCATTTTGTATTGGATTTGTATTATCTAATCTACATATAATAGTGAAAAACTGAATATATTGCTACATAGGATAGGGACACAATCAGCAGCCTATGAGCAAAAGAAGTTATATAGAGAAAACAAGTAACTCTGTCTCTCTTTTCTATTAATGTCATGTGATCTGCTTATCAGTGGGTTACTGCAGCATCCAGAGTCACTGGAATTATGACATAAGCACAGGGACTTGTGAAGGGAAGTTGAAATATGACAGGACCATAAAAGTCTTTTTTTTACTTGCTATTTTTTCCCATCCTTATTGGTTTATTATCCCAAATAGAATGGTGAAGGGGGCCCTTTTAGGATTCTGAATGGTGTGGTTAGATCCCAAATTTATGTTTTGTAAGTTTCATTGACAGACACACTGAAACAGGGGAGGATGTTATGGAAGTTATTTTAGAAAAGTTGAAAAAAAGATGGTTTTGATATAGCTGATTGCAGGGGCCAAAATCATGACAGCAGAGCTAACATGACTGTAGCATAGAAAGATGTTCAAAATCAAAAGCAAGTAAATCAGTATCTGTCTTCCATCCTATGTGCTATCCATTTGCTGAAGCATGTTGGAAAAGCTACGGTAATGGTTGTTTCTAGGACCATAGTTTAGTCTATTGTTTGAAGTTTTTTTATACTCTGTTTTCCACTTCTACAGAAGTGGGCTGCAGTGAGAAAAGCACATTAGCATTACATTAAAATGCCAGAGCATGACAAGACAGTCAGCAAAGAATAGAGTCAATCTATCTGCTATTAAATCAAGTTGAGGGTGTATTTGTTGGTTTGTGAGATCAAGGCTTCATGCAATCTCATGTCAGAATGTAGGTTGGAAGCTGGTAACTTGCAGACAAACATTTCAATGATGCTTTTTCTTCCTTTGGCCAAGATATGCTATGTTATCAAAATTAGTATTGTGAGCAAACAAACTGCAGAATCCTGATCTTGACATTTAGATGGATCACGGTTTATTTGGTGCCCTTGGAGATGTTTTATCAGAATTATGGTCTTGTTTTGTTGCATGTAAGGAGTCTGTTACTTCACAGACTACAATTTAGGAATATCCATGCAGTTCAAACAGAAACAACCTTGAAGGGGGAAAGTAACGCCACATGAATTTGCAAATCATGAAAGGCCAACAGATCCGAAAAAAGTTTAAATTGGACAATAAGAGGCATAAGTATGAAGGACTTGGAGAAAGATTTGCAGTTTTAATGGGAGAGAAACTGAAAAGTCTTACGAGTGAAGATCTAAAGAGGCAGGGCATATGTGAACTTTAGCAAGTATCTACCCTGAGGATTTAAACTCTGAGAATTTCGCAAATAAGATTAAGCTCTTTGCTAGTTTTTGCAAGCAAATCTTTAAGGATAATTTGGAAATTAAAGTGTCCATTGACTTCCTTAGGTACAATCACAAAAGGTCTTTAGATGCATCTTTCCCTAAAACAGAAACAGCACTATGTATTTTTGCTGACTTGCTGTAACTTACATAAATCCTTCTAAACTTCAAAAAAGGGTCTGATTCCTTTTCAGATTTAGAAAGAGGTTGAGGCCATGTCTTTATTTAATGACATTGATTTGTGAATCATTCTCCAGATTTATATAGTACTATAAATATACATGGTGACATCCAAATCTAGAATATAAAAAGTCCCTGCTCTGAAGAGTTTATCATCACCAAAATATATACATCACACAGTTGTAGGTTACTTACCCCAAATGTGATGGCCAAATTCTGTTTTCTCATCTGGTCAACCTCACTGAAATCGATATGTTTACATGTGTTTAATGTAGATCAGAATTTGGCCCAACAATTTTTATGCATTTTTTTTCTTTCATCGAATTAAAAAATCCACTGCTAAATATATCTAATTGTATGAAAATGTTACATACTATGGAAAACAAAATAAAAATATGTATTTTATTACAATTTTTTTTGAATTCTAAATCTACTTTAGCTCGTTCCCTCCCCTCAATCACTTTGGGCATCTTTCTCAGAAAGATGCAACAATGTATTTATAGTACTATTCACTAAAACCCCAGTTAAATAGTTGCCAGTTATGTCCCCTGGGTTGCCCTGTAAGTCCTCTGACTACTCTAATCCTGACAATACCTTCACTGCTAGGGCTGGAGGAGTCCTCAAGCTTCTAAAATATTATTAGGAGGAGAGGAGTAATGGAGCAGCACAGAAGGGCTAAGCTTTACAATGCATTATACTTTGTCCTGTCCTTCAGGGAGCAGGCCAGCAACACCCTGAAGTCAAAGTTTGAGGTTGAAGGGCTATGAATGCAGTGTATATTATGGGGCCTGTTTGCATTCTGTTTTATTTGTTATTAAAATCACCCTTAGGGCTTCTGTACATGGGGACATTGAGGAAAATAATCAACATTAACTAAAGGTGAGACTTTAAAGTAGATTAGTTAAATTATATTAAACCTCTATGTGAGAACTTTCATTCAGGATTAAAGTTGGCAGAGTTTTAGTTTAATTTATCCACTTTAAATTTACATGGTTCATTAATTTGGTGTCTTGTAGACTCCTAGACAAGCCCTTTAATAACAATGTGTCAGTGCTAAAGTATTTTCAATACATGTGGCATAAAACAGCTAGAAATATGCCCAACATTTTCAAGTGAGAGTCACCTTAACAAAATAAATCTAGTGTTCCAAAATGTTTATTTTGGTAATTTTTGTCTGAATCTTTTATAAGGTTATTGACAAGCATATTTTCTAGGTTTTTCATTCTAATTCTTGTTTTTCTTAATAGCAATCTTAGTTTTATTTAATTACAGTCATATGTTTCATTTTCACATTTCATTTTTGTATGTTCTGACAGAAAGAGAAGAGGTTGCAATAGTGAAACACAAAGAATGTATTATATATATTTTACAATAATTGTATACAACATTCAGTTCTCTAAAATAATATGCTTTTTAAACCCACACCACTTATAATACATCTTGCAGACAATGGAAAGGAAATCTAGAATAGTTCGTTTTTGTATCTATATGACTTCAAAAAATCTTCCACCCCATTTTGATCAGTACCTCATGTTGAAAAGGTTTTTGTCTACAGGGTTTTTAATATAGTGTGACTGATGCACTGGGAAGGGGTTTCAGACCCCCAAATCCTATTTTGTGGTCAGCTAACTCTGCTAAATAAGCTAGGGTGCTAACCTGAGGCTTCAGAGATCTAGCTAAAATTTCTTATTCTTCCACGGACTTCGTGTGACCCTGGGCCAGTCACTTATTCTGTCTGTACCTCAGCTCCATCTGTAAAATGGTAATAATCATCTTGACCTTCCTCACAGTGTGTTGATTAAAATATTGGGAGGTTTTTGGATACTACAGTTTGTCAATTTGTTCTATACAGATTGCAAGGGGATCTGGCATTTTTGTTTCTTGTTTTAGTAAAGAGAGGGAAAGAGTAGTAGTAATCAGGAATGGAGTGGACATCAGGGCTATGTCTACGTGTTTTTTTGGAAGAGGCAATGCAAACGAAGCGCTGATTAGCATTTTGTTGTGCTTCATTTGCATAATGTATTCCGATCTGTTTTTGCACAAGAGGCTTTTGCTCAAAACCATGCAGTGTGGACATCTGTTTTGTGCAAACCCCCCTTTTTGTGCAGATCCTTATGCCTCTCTGGGGGAAAAAAGGGGTTTTTGCGCAAAACAGACACGTCCACATTGCATGGTTTTGCGCAAAAACCTTTTGCGCACAACCAGATTGGAATAGATTATGCAAATGAAGCATGACAAAATGCTAATCAATGCTTCATTTGCATTACCTCTTTCGAAAAAACACATAGGGTGTGTCTAAACTACATGGCTCTGTCGACAGACACATGTAGATTAGGGAGGACGGCAAAGGGAAACAAAGCAGCAATTTAAATAATCACCACGTCATTTAAATCAAAATGACCGCCGCGCTGTGCCGATCAGCTGATTGTCGGCACAGCGTGGCAGTCTAGACTGGGATCTGCCGACCTCAGAACCCTTCGTCGGCAGATCCTTTATGCCTCGTGAAACGACAACCAGCTGATTGGCACAGCGCGGCAGCCATTTTGATTTAAATGATGTGGCAATTATTTAAATAGCCACTTCATTTCCCTTGTTCGAGTAAACTAATCAACAGTAACTAAAGGTGAGACTTTAAAGTAGATTAATTAAATTATATTAAACCTCTATGTGAGAACTTTCATTCAGGATTAAAGTTGCCAGAGTTTTAGTTTAATTTATCCACTTTAAATTTACATGGTTCATAGTTTAGATGTATTCATAGTGTAGACATAGCCCAGCTGTTGAAGACTGAACAGAAAGAGTGAGTTTGGAGGGTAGACTGAGACACTGGAAGAAAGAGATCATTTCAGCTGCGGGTGCCTTGTGGGGGATGTTTTATTAACCTGCATTCAGTTTCATTATTTGCTAAGTTGAATAAGTGGAACTTCATTAAAGGACTGTGCATGTAAAGTCCTTGTGACTGAGTTGTTTCCACCCTAACTCCCCACATTCCCTAATTTCATGGTGTCCTCTCAATAACAGTCCCACCAAAACAAGGGCCTAGAACTCTTATTCTATTGATCATGGTGCTGGGGAGAAAGAGACAAAGAAAGAACAAGACAAGAAGACTGGGCAAAGTGTAAAATGAGAGGTAAAGCAGAAGAATATGAGGACAGTGATACTCTCAGGCAAAGTAATGTTAGTTAAATAAGAGGAAAAAGATTTTAGGAGACAGAGTATATCTTAATTATCTAAGAGTCATCAGGGTCAAATTAACCAACATGTGGTAGTATCTTGACAGAATATTTTCTATTATTATATCTGTCAGGCACATGTATAATTTAATAGTATAGGATTTCAAAAAATATCTTCACACACATTAAATATCTACATTTTGTCAGTTTTACTTCTGTAATGTACAATAAGCATACATATGGGAATAAGAGAACATAATATGAACAGGAAATGAAATTTAGTGGAAATGATGCTAATGTAAAGTAAAATCCTGGGCACTATGGAACTGGGCAGGCAAAATCTGATGCGAAGAGTATTCATTTGCCTATGGACTATAGGAGTGGGTTCTGAAGTACTACAGCTTTAGTGTACTGTGTATCCTGGGATGAGATATGCTGGAAAGAACTTGGGAAACACATTACTTAGAGCCTCATGAAATAAAAGTAACTATAGCTTTTTAACCATGACTTCAAGATTTTTGCCACTTGTGCTTGGAGCAGTCAGGGTACAGGGTGGATAGAAATATGGTGCTCCATTAGCCAGCCCACAAAGTTGAGTATTTGTGGTGATGTATAATTCTTTGGGCTAATTGTGCTTTTTGCTCCTCTTTTTTTTTTCCTGTGCAAAATACAGTTGATCAGTAAGGGTATAATTTTTTGAAACCAATATAAAACAAAAGGGGATTCACATCCATGTACCAAATTACAACAATAAGCTTCCCTTTTTTCATCCCTCAGTACCCGCCCCCGCCTCCCCAAATTGGAGAAGGTCATTGGATAAATACTTCTGATTTTGTACCAGCCCTAATTTTTAAAGTAAAATCTTGTTAAATCACAGATGGTGAACTGAGACTTCAATCCAGCAGTCTGATCCATGCAGGCATATCTCCATGCCTGTGAAGAACAAAATCAAAGTCTGTGTCTCCAAGAGTGTGCAAGCCTCGCCTTCATAGAATAGATCACAAAAGCAGGGGAATACTTAATAAAATTAAGTAATTTGCACTTTATCTCCCAATTAGTGTGAATGTGTAAGGTTCTACTTGTTGCTTTAAACTTCTTTGACTCTTCACAATGTGTCTCTCATCCTTCCAAAAGTGATGCATAAATTCATGAATGTACAATACACACATGGATTGAAACGTTAAAAATGAAAATATTTTGGAATTATCTGAGTTGAAAAATATCTTAACTGTGTATTTAAAACCAAAAGCATTTTCTTGTTCCAATAACTCAAATAGTTGAAAAGATATACTGTCAATTTACACACACATGCACCAAAATATCACCTATGGGCTGAACAAGCACAACAAATTTCATCCTGAAAAGTAATTTTTTTTTTTAAAGAAAATTGAAAGCCTCTGAAAATAGGGGCTTGAGTGGAATGGCCATCTCGACCTTAACTACAGTATATAGTATCACTGCTGCAACACTATAATAAAAAGGTAAGCACAGAGGATATTTGTTAGATTACTTTCACCACGGTTGACAGTAATACCATGATTGCTTTTCACAGGAATCTATGAGCAGAAAAGTAATGTTTATAACTTGACTTCTTATAATGGGACTTCAAACTGAATTTTAGCACATATGTTGGGTAGGAAAATCATGCCATTGGCATTCCAGAAATAAGGAAATTTTGCTTTTAGTTTGCATCTGTATTTAATTTCTTTGGTAAGCCATACAATGGAATCTGAAGGCATTTGTCCTTTATGGTGAACTACTTCTGTACATCCCCCATTGCAGGAGTCTCAAGCTGTACCTTGGGAGTCCCAGAACCATTGCATGCCAATAACCATTAGGGCGATGAACATATCAGTTGAAGGTTTTGAATGTTTTGATGGGTAAAAGACCCATCCCCATATAGCCCAGTTTCCTCTCCTTTCTGCTCTCAGCTGCAGTTTGCAGAAACATGTGTCTTGTCATTTGATCTATTTCTGAATTATCTCTTGAAATATGTTTTTACAGAATTTAGTGCTTATGGTAGATTAGCAATTTCTTGTTGTGTTAGTGGGTCATTCAAGATAGGTAACCTGGAGAAGAAATCCTGATACAAGTTATGGTGCATTCTTATATGGCCGCCAACACACCTACTCAGTCCATGTCATCTGGCAAAGGCCATTGGAGTCAAGCCTATTCAGTTTGTGCCGCATTCATCTGTAGAGCTCTCTGTGCAGAAGGTTGCAGGTGAATTCTCTTGCAGCAGTTGGACTCAGCTCTGATAATTCTGCTCCACGGGGCTCAGGGCAAAAACGATGATAGCTCAGATCATAGTATCTTTGCTCTACTTAGGATGACATGCAGTGAGTGTGAAAAATCAGGACAACGATGGGAGTAATAAGCACTTATAAGGGATCCTTCAACTGATATGTTCATCTGCCTGATGGTGACCTATAAAATCAGGTCAACTGGTCACCCTAGTTCTACTAAGAATCTTTGATGACTTCAAGTTTTGTCTTGGGGGGGGGGGGGGGGGGGGGGGGGGAAGCATTCCTTATTGGAGAGGTCTGAGAAGAACAGCACCAAATTATCTCATTTAAAGGACAGATACATGAAACTTATTGAGTGAATTTACAACAGAGGTAATTGATTTTGATGTGCCTAAGTGCCTGATGAACCACTCTGACTGGGGATGGTCCTCAGTTTTGTGGGGACTCAAACTCTGAGTCATAAAGTCAGTGATTTATTTCCCTTGACGTTGGTAAATTATATAATGGTTTGTTATGGTATATCTTGAGTGGTAAGGACATTTGCAAGAGAATTCTGATATTTCATTCCATTTTGTGACACCAGAATATCCAGAAACAGCAATGAGGCAAAGTTCAGGACAACTCAGAACAAAATAACGTTTTCCTTTAGATGGACTACTCAAGTTACTATGCAGATTTCTCACAACAGGAGCTTGTCATTAAGAATGCATTTAGTAGTCTGAGACATATGGAAGCCATAATACATACAGTCCCTAATGCCAAATTGTGTGTGAAGCATTATTGGTCTTTTTTCATTCCCAAATGTTACCTTCTGTGATTGAGAACTAAAGGGTCTATAATGCTTCACAATATGTTGATAGTGGTGTATATCATCATATAATCTGTCTGTGTTTTATCCTTTTATCTAATGATGTTTAACAACTGATAATCCCAAGGAGGGCTGGGAACACAATACTTGGATCAGTAAAAACTTCAGAGAAATGTTCACCTTCCTTGCGATATTTCAGTAGGTTTGATAGCATTAAGGCAATCTCACATACTTTTGCATTCCCATTTTGTGTGGTAAAATGGAGTCAAAACTGAGAATACGTATTTGTGATTTAAGGGTAAAAGACAGTATAGGGATGTTGTATTGATCCTGGAACAATAGTGTTTTAAACCCAGGAAATCCAATTAAAATTGAGTTAAAATCCACAAAGCTTAAAGTATGGAGATGCAGTTAAACCCAAACAGTGTTAACTTTGCCCAATAGCAATGCCATAAAATAAACATATGATTAAGCTGAATGCATTTTTCTATATGTGGTCCTAGAATGTATACAATCTGATTTTTTTTATATAGATAGATAGATAGATATGTCCGATTTTCTGCCTCATGACATCCCTAGAGGCAGAGGGGCAGCATTATGATTGCCTTGTAACTGTGTGTTTCTTGATGGCATGCTGCTATAATAATTAGAGGGATCAGGTCAAGGTCTTCCAGAACCATATCATATTGACAGATCCTGATCTTGATAAATATTTGGTCTAAGCTGGCTGCTCAAAAGAAGTATCTACTGAGGTCTACTGCTGGATACCCTGCCTCAGAAAAGGCAACAGAGAAATCATCCAGGCAGGCAGTTCCTCTTTGGAGCTCAAGCTATGTAGATTGAGGGACTGGCTGACTACCTTGGATGGCTTTGTTTGGGGAGCATGTTGCAGACCAGGCTGAAGCCCAGGGTAGACTGTTGAAGACTAGGAATGTTATATGTACTCATATACATGGTTAATCGATATGCCTGGGCCAATCAGTTAACCCACACAGTTACATGCATGCTGGAGGCAGTGGGGGTGGGGAGAGGCAGAGCTGCTATATGTGGGGAGGCTCCCCATGCGTGCTAGCTTCCATGGAGTCACCTACCCCCACTACTGCCTCCCACAGAGGCAACAGCACAGGAGACAGGCGGGAGCCAGTACTCACAGGGAAGCAGCTTGAAAGCCATTTCCCATGGAGTTACCTGCTCCTCTCCTGCACTGCTGCGTTTAATACAGAGGCAGCAGTGTGTGTCTGGGGAAGGAGGTGGACAGGCAGGAGCTGGTACATGTGGGAAGCCAGTTTTTGAGCCAGCCCCCCACAGAGCCACCTGCCCCCATTGCTGTCTTTCAGAAGCACCAGTGTAATGCAGAGGGGAGCCAGTGTTCATGGGGAAGGGCTTAAAAGCCAGCTCCCTGCGAGCACAATCTCCTGCTTGCTCCCCTGCATGTAAATGTGTATCCACTTCAGTGGTTACACAATTACAAAAATAAATGTTTTTTAACATCCCTACTGAAGACTGGATGTGGCTGGTAGGAAGAGTTGCAGAACCCGGGAATAGGGTGCTGCTGAGACTTTGAGATAAAGCCCTGAGGTGAGGGCAAGAATGGTGCAGACCCATGGGGAAGTGGCCCAGGATGGTAGGATAGTGGTGAAACCTCAAGGATTGGCACGTAGCAAACAACTACAGTTTACAGGGTCCCGAGGTTGAGCTCCAGAGGAGTGGTCTACTGGAGAGGAAGAAAGAAACCTAACAGGCATTTAGAGGAGGGCTATCTGGGACACCATCCAGTCCTGGAGTGAAGGAGAAGGAGGAGTATGTAAACACACATGCCCTTGTGTGAAGGGGGCACTCAACAAGAAGGGTGAACCCATAACAAGGAGATACTGCAAATGTGGAACTTCAGCTGAAAACTTTGTTGTTGACATAGGGAATGCCCATCTGTTGCCTTGAACAACAATCTTTACTCCTTCATTCTAAAAGGAGAGTAGTGTGGTCAAGTAGTTACAGAAGGTGACTGGAAGGAGTATTATTCACAGATCTTTCACTGGCTTATTGTGTGAACGTAAACAAGTTACTCAACGCCTTCCTACTTGTTTTAGTTACTCATACTTGTTTTTGCTCTGAAAAGGGATACAACATGACTTTAATGTTGATGTTGTGAGATTTAAATGTTTGTGAAGGATTTCAGGCAGCTTTGAAGTATATTTAAGTCAGGGTATTATTCCTCAGCTGTGGAAAATGAACTATGCAGACAGCAGTAGTGTATAAAAGCTGGACATAACTTTAATTTCCAGTTCAAGAGAAATTTTGACATATTGAAATTTGTTTTTTGTCTCTTTTGGATCAAAAACCAAATATTTGCAAAATTTTCTTCAAAGAGAAACTTCCTTAAAAAAAGATTTATTGAGAGTTTTTTAAAATTCAAAAAATTTACTTCAGAATATTTTTCCATAGGAATGTTTGTCAAATTGATATCAAGTCTGAAATGTTTCCAGTTAAATGAAAGTAACATTTTTGCTGTAAAAAAGTTTCAGCTAAAAGTTTCAAACTAGTTGTAGTGCATATATCACTGATGTGCAATGTGAACGTCTGTTTTCTGCAATGGATCAATCAGTTTGTTCAATCATCAAAGGACCTGTCATCCGGATGGGAGAAAAGTCAGCATTGTTTCTGATCTTAAACAGTGGGAGCCCATAGACCTTGCTGTGTAAGAATGAACACTGCCTCTTTTGAAAAGCTGATGCCAGCTCACAATAGGAGTCAGTGTCAGTTTGAAGAAAACAACCAGGAATGGAGGATTGGGGTTCTAAAGTCAACAGGAGTAAGAAATTGGAATGAATGGCAAGGAATTGATCACTTGATGATTACCTGTTCCGTTAATTCCTTCTGGGGTTCCTGGGACTACCCGCCCACTCCTCTGGGTCCCAGCCCAGATACCCTGTAAATAGCAGTTTGTTGAGTGCCAATCCTTGAGGTTTCACTGCTATTAGAATCATAGAATACTAGGACTGGAAGGGACCTTGAGAGGTCATTGAGTCCAGTCTCCTGCCCACATAGCAGGATCCAGTACTGTCTAGACCATCCCCAATAGACATTTATCTAACCTACTCTTAAATATCTCCAGAGATGGAGATTCCACAACCACCCTAGGCAATTTATTCCAGTATTTAACCACCCTGACAGTTAGGAACTTTTTCGTAATGTCCAACATAAACCTCCCTTGCTGCAATTTAAGCCCATTGCTTCTTGTTCTAGCCTCAGAGGGCAGGAAGAACAATTTTTCTCCCTTCTCCTTGTGACACCCTTTTAGATATCTGAAAACCACTATCATGTCCCCTCTCAATCGTCTCTTTTCCAAACTAAAAAAGCCCAGTTCTTTCATTCTTCATTCAAAGGTCATGTTCTCTAGACCTTTAATCATTCTTGTTGCTTTTCTCTGGACCTTCTCCAATTTCTCCACATCTTTCTTGAAATGTGGTGCCCAGAACTGGACACAATACCCCAACTGAGGCCTAATCAGCACAGAGTAGAGTGGAAGAATGACCTCTCTTGTCTTGCTCACAGCACACCTGTTAATGCATCCTAGAATCATGTTGGCTTTTTTTGCAACAGCGTTACACTGTTGACTCTCATTTAGCTTGTGGTCCACTATAATCTCTAGACGGGGGCGGCCCGTGAGGCGAGGCAAACTAGGCAGTTGCCTAGGGCGCTACCGGCCTGGGTACCTGATGATGATGTCACGGGGCACTAGGACGCCCCGTGATTGTGTCACGGCCATTGATGGCCGTGCAGGCGGGGGCACTGATCGCGCCTTCTGCCTGGGGTGCCAGCTGCTGCAGCCGGCCTCAGGCCGCTCCTGTGTCTAGATCCCTTTCTGCCGTACTGCTTTCTAGGCAGTCGCTTCCCATTCTGTATGTGTGAAACTGATTGTTCTTTCCTAAGTGGAGCACTTTGCGTTTGTCCTTATTAAACTTCATCCTGTTTACCTCAGACCATTTCTCCAATTTGTCCGGATCAATTTTGAATTATGATCCTATCCTCCAAAGCAGTTGCAACCCCTCCCAGCTTGGTATCATCTGCAAACTTAATAAGCATAATCTGTATGCCACTTTCTAAATCATTGATGAAGATATTGAACAGAATTGGTCCCAAAACAGACCCCTTCGGAACCCCACTTGTTACGCCTTTCCAGCAGGTTTGTGAACCGTTGTTAACTACTCTCTGGGAATGGTTATCTAGACAGTTATACCACCTTACAGTAGTCCCATCTAAGTTGTATTTGCCTAGTTTATTGATAAGAATATCATGAGAGACCATATCAAATGCCTTACTAAAGTCTAGGTATACCATGTCCACCGCTTTTCCCTTATCCACAAGACTTGTTATCCTATCAAAGAAAGCTATCAGATTGGTTTGACATGATTTGTTCTTTACAAATCCATGCTGGCTGTTCCCTATCACCTTATTATCTTCCAAGTGTTTGCAGATGATTTCCTTAATTAAGACAGTGTACTGGGCTAGATGAACCTTTAGTCTGACCCAGTATGACCGTTCTTATGTTATGTTTTAAATTTAGTTTTGGTGCAATAAATACTTAAACTAATCAAGTACAGAATGGTCACAGGGACAATATCCGTTATAAAATGTTTCTGGAAGAGAAGGCATGAAAATAGCACACTACACTGTTGGAGAAACTGAAACGAATCTTGTAATATTATGCTGCAATTGCCTTCACATTTAGTTCATAATTCAAATGACATCATTTATTCTCGTATCATATTTATATATGTATTCAGAAGGCCGCTGTAGTATCATCTGTGATTTCACCTTGACCGTGGGCATTTCTTCTGCCCTTCTGCCAGTGTTTTGTGGCCTCAGTGTGTATACAGTTTGGACTCATAGATTCATAGACTTTAAGGACAGAAAGTGCCGCTGTGATCATCTGTTACGACCGTCTGTAGAGTGCAGACTCTTGACATAGTAACTTATCCAGGGGCTATGAGACTGAAGTCTTCAAATCATGATTTAAAGTATCAAGTTACAGAGAATCCACCATTTACTCTAGGTTAAACTATCAAATGAGTGGTGCGTCATGCTGTGAAGGAAGATGAAAACACCCATGGTCTCTGCTAGTCTGATCGGAGGGAGAATTCCTTCTCAACTGCAAGTATTGTGATCAGTTAGGTTTTGCCAACACGATCAGGTTCTAATAGCCAAACACGTAGGAAATAATTCACTGTAGTCATTCATAACCCTACTCTCTAGTGTCCCATCTTTAGCCATTGGAGATGTTTGCAGCTAAAAGTTGCAGATGGACCACCTGCCATCATAGGCAATCCCATCATACCGTCCCCTCCATAAATTGATCATGCTCAGCATGGAAACCAATTATATTATTTTTCCCTCCACGGCTCCTCTTGGAAGTCTGTTCTAGAACTTGCTTCTCAAGAGGTGATAGCCATGTCAACAAGAGTGGCCCTCCTGTTGAAAAGTCTGAGGGGTAGTCATATTAGTTTGTAATTGAAAAAACTTAAACAACAAATGGTCCTGCAGCACCTTAGAGACTAACAAAAAACGTAGATGGTATCATGAGCTTTCATGGGCACAATCCACAGTGCTGTTTACATCCGGTGCGAGGTCAGTATATCTATGTTGCTCAGGGGTAGCAGTGTAAACAAAGCATCAGTCGCTGATGTAGCTTTTATTGCATTATCATCTCCTTTTTGAAGACCACTCTAAAGGTCACTTTCTTATAAAAAAGACTTACAAAGAATCCACAGTTTTAATTCATGAATTCACAGTCCTTGAAGTTCTTCATAATATTAGCTACATTTTTCTTGTGCGGCTTATTATTTGACCTACTATTTGTCATAGTGTCACAATAATATAAATTTTTAATAGACCAATTTTTTTGAGAAATCATTCAGAGATTTCCATGTTAATCATATAATGAAGTGATTTCTTTTTTGGAGATAAATGTTAATAGGATTAGCCCAAATATAGAAGAGGTGTTTATTTGCCTAAGTCTAATGTAGTTGATATGCATATTAAACTAATCTATGTAATAGGATTCTAAAGAAGAAAAACATACATTGGACCACAATGTATTATGTCAATGTGGTCTTCCCCTCTCTTACTGCTTCTTCTTGCTGATATGGAAGTGTGAAGCTGGCTCAGTGATCAAAATAGTCCTAAGTGTAACTTTGTTTAACTTTGCTTATTAAATGACTAATACATGGATAATCCTTTTTTAATATAGCTATTCTAAATTCTGTACTGTGCAAAGGTAACATTAGTGCTACTATATGTTATGGAGTCAAAATAGTGGTCCACAGTCAAGTCTGTACAGTATAACTGTTTTCAATATAACCCTGATTTTTTATACTTTCCTACTTTGATCGCTTTGAGGATTTGGGAAGCTCCTTTCTGCACAAAATTTGACAAGTGTAGTCTCGGGAGAAAAGAGTTTAGTGTGAGGATACTAGGACAATGTGTTTGAGTAATGAGACTTTAAAATTGATGGTTTATCACTTCCAAAAATTGTTTTTTTTTTAAATCTACTCATAACTCAAAAACAACTGCACATAAAAACATCAAACTGGGTTTATAATCTAATCCTCTATCATCCTCGGCCTGTTGGGACAAATTTATCATGGCATAACTCTACTGATGGTGATGGAATGATATCAGAAATTAATTCAGATCACTCCAGTATTATTTGAGACTTTTGTTTTGTTTCTGTCTAACTATTATTGTTGTTGTTATTGATTTATTTTAGATTTTGGGCTTTAAAGGGAAGCAGAGCTGATGGATTACTTCACCCATGAGCAAAGATGCTTCTGAATCTCTTCTCTAACAGTGCTTCTTGCTGTAATATTCTTATCATCCCAATTATTTTTTTATGTGCAGCCTTTGGCATCAATGCATTACCAGTGCATAGCAGTCAACTTGGTTCAAATTTCTATTCATTTACAGAAAATGTTCATAATCTATTTTGGTTTAAAGTGCAATTCAGGTTTGAAATGTGGTGAGGACGGAAGCACTTTTTTTGCATAACAAATGTGTACCTTTTGTGAATCATACCTACTTTATTTACCAAAATTATTTCCCACCACGTTTTATACCTATTGGGCCTTCAGAACCAACATAGCTGAAAGGAAGTGAATTGGATTTTGATTCATGTACATCATTTACTAGGCTTATTTATAAAGCTGCATGTAATTGATCATGTTTGAGAGGGGAAAAAAATCCACTTCTCTTTTAGATCCTGGATTAAGTTTGAAGGGCTGGTGCTTTTTAAAAATATATATATCTATATAGACATGCAGGTTGGACCAATTGGTCGAGCACCCTTGGGACCTGACTGGTCCCAGATGAAAGATTTTGCTGAACCAAGGAAAGTCATTTCTGGCTCTCCTGCTGCCTGCTCAATCCCCTGCCCTGCCGCTCCACCAGGCTTCCTAGCTCCCCTGGCAGCCCAGCAGGGTTGCACGCTGGGCTTCCTCTCTTTCCTCTCCCCCGAGTTCCCTCCCAGTCCAGCTTAGCTGCATACATTGCTCCCCTGTTCCCCCAATAGTCCAGCTGGGTTGTGCGCACTGGGCTTCCCTCTGCAGCTCAGCTGGGCCACACACCGGCCTTCCCAGTTCCCATCCTCCTCCCCTACATTGCTCTGGGCTCCCCCCCTCTCCTCTGCATTGCCTCTGGGCTCCCCCCACTGCATCATGCCGGCCTCCTGGCCCCCCACTCTCTGCAGTGTGCTGGGACTCTCTGTTCCTGGAACATTAATGGTCCTGCCAGACCATGGATGTTGCTGGATCAGAGAGTTCCAGCTTGTATAGCTGCAATCTCTACCATCTTTACAATTGTAAATAGTTAATGTAAAAACATTTAAGAGCCAATAAATTACAATTCTGTCTGTGACATTTTTAGTTATGTTGTGCAATGGAACTGCACTTAATAAAAATGGTTAAAATAAACCATAATGAACTATTCTTCATCATGAATTTTAGAGACTGTCTGGGTAGTGGTTGTCTGTATGATCACTTTAAGGTAAATGGGCTTTTTTAATTGTTTTTACTAGTGGGGCTTAGTTTCTGACCTGGTAATTACACAACTGGTAGTTGCTATAAGCAACACTGGGTATGTAGAAATAGTGATAATAAGTGACTCCTCAAATGGGAGCCTCGTAGGGGACAGAAGCTTTCCAAGTTCTCAGCAAAGTTTTAAAAAAAGTTTGTTGCTGTTCACATTGGATACAGAGCTGTTGCTCCCTATCTTTTGAGGGTTTGTGGAAATTACATGCTCTGCCAATTAAGTTTGTATGTATTGTCAACCCTCCTATAAAATCCAAGAGCTACTAAGGTTACAAGGAAAATCCATTCAACCATTTCAGTTATATAAGCAATGGGGAAAGTACATTAATTCTGGTTTAATAAAAATAAAGCAAAACAAACAAAAACAAAATTCCAGACATAAAACTTAGCTAAGATAGAGTTAAGGCGAAACTATATTGCCCTTTGAAACAATGTTAATAGAATTTTATAGTCTAAAAACTCTTCTAAACTCGCTGGGTCAGCTTCTCAGCTGATATAAAGCAGCAAAGCTCCATTGCTTTCAAATGAAGTAAACCTATTTACACCAGAATAATGAGCTGATCTTGGGAATTTGACGAACTTACATTTGATAAATACAGTTTTCACTCTCTCATTCTATACCTGCCTTCTTCTACCAATAGATCATGGTCATGTTGCTCTGCCAACTCTTATTTAATTTTATCAGCTTCAGAGGGGTAGCTGAGTTAGTCTGTAACAGGAAAACTTTAAAAAACAACAAATAGTATAGTAGTACTTTAAAGACTAACAAAACATGTAGATGGTATTGTGAGCTTTCGTGGGCACAGCCCACTTCTTCAGTACACTCTACTGTACTCAGGGGCAGCCCGTGAGCCTAGGCAGACTAGGCGGTCGCCTAGGGCGTCACCGGCCCGGGCACCCTGTGATTACACCGTGGCCATTGACGGCTGGCCTCGGGCCGATCCTGACTGTACTCGTCTCAAAAACCTTAGGGGGGGATGTGGCAGGGGATGCTGTAATCCCTTCCCCTTGGCCCAAACATGTGGGTGGAAGAGCTGTACTTTTTCTCTGGCTGACCCCTAGACAAGATGTGTCTTAAAATAGACGAGAGTAAAGGGGGCCTTTCCATTGCCAAAAGTAGAAGGTTCCACAGTATAGACCCCTAAATCAAATGCTGAGAGCAGCCCCTGCTGGTGTCCGGTACTCCTTGTTCTGCGAGGATTAAGGGAAGCCGACTGGAGCATGTGCTCCCGTTAGCCCCCCACAATGTAGACACTGCTGTGGCTCAGCTTAAGGTAAGCCGATTCCAGTTACACATTTTGCTTAGCTGGATGACGTAGCTTAAGCTGACATGGTTGATCTAATATAGACCAGGCCTGAGAGTAAAGTGGGAGAGTGTTTAAGAAGTTCCTTTGCTAAGCCTGTATGTTGTTTGCTTCCTTTGCCATGTGTTCCCTGAAGAGCTAAACAGTAAATCGGAGAGCCCGTATGCATAAGCAACCAGGGCCTTGAGAAAGTGTAAGTGGGTAACCATGGGTCCTACTGCAAACAGGGGATTTCAAAACCAGGGTTTGCACCTGGGGAGTGTTCCTGAGAGGCCCTGACCAAGTATTGGTCAGTTCCTAGATCAAGAGAGCTTAGCAGCTTCTGGTTCCAGTGCAGCTGTCTGGTGACCTTTCACAACGGGCAACTCAGCCAGGCTCTAACAGAATAACTGAAGGAGGTGCAACAGCAAGCACCTCTCTGACAGAATAGCCTATAAAGATGTGGGGTGGGCAGAGAGTGAAACTGAGGGGAGATAAATACACCACAAACTTATTTTCATAGGTGCAAGAATTGGGATTGTGGGATTGCTGCAGCACCCCCAAGTTTTAGCCAGGACTGCGCTGCCAGCCCTGTGCCCTGTCTTTCTGGCCACCACATCATACCCAGCATCCCAGCAGCCCTGGGGCTCTGCTCCTGGCCCCATCCCCACTCCCAGATTGGGCCAGGGGACATGGACAGAGTTAAGGAGCTGGTTTTCAGCACCTCCACTACTGAAAAAGTTCCCTCATCATTGCTTATTTTGAACATTTATTTCATTACTGGTGACAGACTAGCTGCTATGAAGTGATATGCTAGAAAAAAACCAGTTACTTCAGTCATGTAAAGATGTAATTGTAGAATTTATGTTCATAAGAGAAAACACATTCAGGTTCCCATCAGGAAATACATCTGTGACTTAGTCACAACAAACCCACATCGTCTCTGCATATCTTGCAATTCCATCAGCTGTACTCTTTTCTCTTCCTCATTCCCCTTTCCTGCCCTTATACTTCAGCACTTCTTGGGTGTTTGAAGTACTTGGTTGTTAGTGCTCTGCCTCATAATGGTTCAAGTCTTGTACATTTTTCATACAACTAAACATGCACATGCTCTAATTGATAGCTAAAGAGATTGAAATTTTAAAAGCTTTTCAAGCATGTTCAGTCTATCCCCAGGATTGTATCTGAAATGCAAGTAATGCTTGTGTATATAAAGAATGATAAACTTCTTGTCAAAGTCTCAAGTGTGATTTTTTTTTTTTAAGAAAGGAAATCTCCATCTTGTATGTATAGGGGGCTCTTTGCCAAGAATTCTCAGCTTCCCTCAGCTGGAAAGTGTGAAATGACAGCAATTTTCTGTAGCTTTGGTGATTGTGCTGTCTGTATCATAAGAGGGTGATACTGAAGGTCATGTCATTGGTAATTTTGAAGAAGATTTCTCAGGCCATGCGATTGGCCATGATGGAAAGGATACAGAGCCTCTCATCTCTCCAGCACAAAACATCTTTGTGCAGGCTTGCACACAACCTACTATCTTCTGCAGCTACTGAAATTGTAGGGATTAATCTCTGTCCTTTGAAAATAGTCCATCAGGGTTACAAGAAGCTCGTACTTTGAAACTAGCAATTTCCAATGACTGTAAATAGTTAAGAAAAAATTAAACCGAAATAGGAAAAGGTGTATCATTATAACATACATATCTACTGATATAATTTTGTTCCAAGGGAGGATTGTACCACTTTAACTATACAAGTATAAGTTTCTTGCGTAGGCAAGTCTTAGACTGATAAAAGCAGGGACTCTCTCCTTATTTATATGTGTACTGGAGCACCAAAAATATTTTTTGGCATTTATCAGATAATACATATTATACAAAATACAGGACTATGTAGCACTTTAAAGACTAAACAAGATGGTTTATTAGATGATGAGCTTTCATGGGCCAGACCCACTTCCTCAGATCAAATAGTGGAAGAAAATAGCCACAACCATATATACCAAAGGATACAATTAAAAAAAATGAACACATATGAAAAGGACAAATCACATTTCAGAACAGAAGGGGGATGCGGGCGGGCGGGGGGGGGAAGGAAGGTAAATGCCTGTGAGTTAATGATATTAGAGGTGGGGAAGGGTAGATGTCTGTGAGTTAATAGTATTAGAAGTGATAATTGGGGAAGCTATCTTTGTAATGGGTAAGGTAGTTGGGGGTCTTTGTTCAGCCCCCCGCGGAGAGTGTCAAATTTTAGCATGAATGCTAGTTCAGAGGATTCCCTTTCAATCTGAACTGGCATTCATGCTAAAATTCGACACTCTCCGCGGGGGGGGGGAGGGGGCGAACAAAGACCCCAACTACCTTACCCATTACAAAGATAGCTTCCCCAATTATCACCTCTAATACTATTAACTCACAGACATCTACCCTTCCCCACCTCTAATATCATTAACTCTCAGGCATTTACTTTCCTTCCCCCCCCCCCCCCCCCCCCCGCATTCCCATTCTGTTCTGCAATGTGATTTGTCCTTTTCATATGTGTTCATTTTTTTAAATTGTATCCTTTGGTATATATGGTTGTGACTATTTTCTTCCACTATTTGATCTGAGGAAGTGGGTCTGGCCCACGAAAGCTCATCATCTAATAAACCATCTTGTTAGTCTTTAAAGTGCTACATAGTCCTGTATTTTGTTTCAGCTACACCAGACTAACACGACTACATTTCTATCACTATTCTACATATTATACAGAAGAGAATCAGCCTTCATTTAATCTTATATTAAGGAAACTGAATTTTCTGCTATCAGTGTAATGTGTCATAGAGCCAGCTGAGTTCTTAACCGGGATTTTCACTCTATAATAAATTACTTTAATGGTAAATTGTAATAGAACTGCAGCCATTATGATATAAAAAGTAACATGCCATCTTTTGGATCAGGAAATTCTTGAATATTTTTACTAGAAGCTTATTTCAGCAAATGTTCTCCTTTCATGCATTTTAAGTGAAATGTATTAATGTTTGTGTTATATGGACTAGTGTAACTGAAAATGGAAAGGTAGCAACATGTTGAGGAAATGCATAAAACTCAAGCATCTAACCTGTTAAATATGGAATAATTTGTGCAAAAACTTCCACATTTTAAAAAAAAATGTCCTCTGGATGTAAAGAATCTTTTTTCATTATCTGTAGAAGCATGTGATGTTCACATGCGGCACTCATGGTGCATAATCATGCTTTGATTATCTTCTTCACATTTCCATTTCTTCATTACTTGGTGAGATTTGTTTATTTACTTATTTATCATTGTGTGATTCACTGTGTTCTTTCTTTATGTTAGTCCATTATTTCATTAATCTTCTGATCCAGAATGAAATATTTGCTGATTTTGAGAGAGAAGGGAGAAAAAAAAACCAGGTTCAATTTGGGGAGATACCCTGATGATCAAGGAGAGATGCGATCTGTGAACCGTGAAAGATAAGAACTTGGAAAACTATGAAATTCATGACCTTGGTTTATATAGAATGAAGAAAATATCATTAGACATGTCTGCTTTCCAATCATAAACTAAAAGTACATTTTAGAAAAATCATTATTTGATAAGTAAGAGAAAAATGAGTTAAAAGAGAAAAAATTCTAGTCACTATGAATGAGGGAAAATAATCACAAGTCATAATTCCTATATTCATATTACGTGTAATATAAGAAAGAGTTGATATACTGCATGTTTATAATATTATAGCAGTGAACATGAACACTTAATTACTTTTCATTTAAACATAGATGTTAGACACAATAATGTTTTTCTGGTATTTTAAAATACATGCATATGTGCGCTGTAATTCACAGAACTTTGTTAATAAAATAAGTGTTCTTTTGCAAAGGGTCTCATACTTCAACACAATGTTATTTGTTTACACTGTAGATCAAATATGCAGCATTAAAATGCATCATAACACGGCTACTAATTATGTGACAGAAGTATGCCAGTGAAATTAAAAAAAAAAAGACAAAAGATTTCCTTACCTCTAAGTTGGATAGGAGCAGCTGTTTGGATAATTCCACAGAGGGGCAACAATGACCAACTGACTTGCACATTTTAAAGAAAAAATGATATCTAATCCTTTGAGGATGCCATATGTTCTGTGCTTTGAGGCAAGCTGCCTAAAGTACATAGCAATTAGACAGAGACTGGAGACTGTGCTAAAATTTTATCCAAAATGCCAGTAGAGAAGAATTTCTCCTAATAGAATTTAATCACTAATAGAGAGACATACCTACATTTCCATTATTTATTGCAAAATAAATTGGTTAAAATGCAAATTCTTTCAATCCTTTTCCCTTCAGTATGCTGGATAAAAACTAAATAGGTTTATTTGTGTGTGTGTATTTTGTTTGTTTGTTTTGTTTAAATTATTATTGGAATTACTGCTGCCCTTTTGTTATAGAAAATTTGTCAATGATTAACCTTGTCTGGAATTTATTGAGACTCTTAGCTTTATGCATCATTTTTTCATTGAATTGTGAATTAGATATGAAGTGTATTAGTTGTTCCAAAGTAGCTGGTATAAATATTCATCACGGTTTGGGGTGGAATTTACAATTGACAGCTGAAGCTAGATAGCAGAGCTATAGTTTTGTATTAAACTTCTAAAAGCACAAGTAATATTTGTTGTCTCGGTTTAGCAATCCCTACCTGTTTAGGAAAGCACACGATTAAATGCTTTGCTGAACTGGGGCATATATAAAAATGTATACTGATATTTTGGGGATACAGCATCCATAAAAGTTTGGCTAGTTAACTTAAGATATGTATCACTGTAGAATTATTGGGAGTCATTGGAGAGCATAAAGGCCTATTGGCCCAGCCTGACACACAGAGATGTTCTGGCCTTGAAATAGTCTCCAAAGACCTGTCAGGACATATAACCCTGAGATAATGAGCTAAAACATTTTGTCTAAGGATACCTACCCCTCCCCCAAAATGTGCCCTTTAAAGTATGAGTCAAGAATGAGCTTATTCTGCTTTGTGGTATGTAATACTTCTAGGTTTAATAACATAGATCTTAGTCCAATAAAGCACTTCACAAGCACATGGTCATGTCTAAAGTCAAAGGAAACTACTCCTGTTCAGTTGTATAAACACAGGGAGGTCCATATCATCAATGAAGTGATTGGCTTGTTTACAATTGAACATATGGACATTTATGCTTTTCTATACATAATGTTGCCAGTTTGAAGTCTGGTACATCATGCTCTACAAAGACTAAATGAAATGTTTTTTTTCTCAGCTGGGAAAAGCAGTGGTGAGAATTCCATCTAGTGGCATGTAGCTCACATGTTTGTCACTAACACTTTGTGAGATAACACAATGTAAACCTGGAATTAACATTACCCATTTTAGCTTCCAAGCCATGAGATTTTAGGATGGATTTTACATTTGGGACAATCAAAAAATGATCTTTGACTACAGCCTGATATTGGAAGGTTTATATTTAAAATTAACCATAATTCATATGATAGCGTATGCTTAAAGAAGGGGTAACTGACCATTAAAACTATAATAGGCTTTGCAGAAATTCTGAGGCCCATAGGACTTGGTAGTTAGCAGAAGATCTAACTAGCTAGCAACAATACTTGGCCTTGTTCTAAGATTTAGCAAGATGTATTTTGTGATACACAAGTAAATTGCAAAAGAGCCTTTTATACTTGAAGTAATGGAGTTTTGGGCTTTTTCATATTTTAACCATAAAACAAAACCTTATTAATATATCCTAAACATTTGGTAATGTGGTGACATAATTAACTTATGATAGTAGTAGGAACCTTAATTATGGCCTCCTGGAATAACAAAAATGATCAAAGGACTGAAACCATCAAATACCATCCCAGATATAAAGGAATATACAAACAATAAGGTTATAAAAGATGATCAGACCATCCTCTAGCTGGAGATAGCAGGATGTCAGAATGATGAAAACTGGATCATCACTCTCTCATAGTGCTTCCTACACTTAATACTTTTTCTATCTTCACTTTAATGTCTCCATAGAATAGTGAGTATGAACAGTTCAGTGGGAGTTACTCTGCTTTTGGTTGCTTGGCTATATTTATTTCTGTATCTATATTTCTATTTATTTTTCTGTGATTGCAATTATACTTGTTTATATTGAACTAAATGAAGTCCCTGTGTTTCTGTTTAAGTGACTCACCAATCTCATTATGCACATAACACATTTACATAATGAATAAAGAACCTGTGGTGAGTGACTTGTGCAGTTTGCACCCAAATTAATCAAAAAGCTACAGAAGAAAGAAAAATATTTTTCTAGTAGGTTTTGGTTTTTTTCTTTTTCTTTTAGTTTTCTGTTTGTTTGTCTTAGAGGCATCTGTTTAAAGCTGCTTATTAGTTTGGTATGTTAAAAGTAGTCCAAGTGAAGATGGTTTTCTGAGCATACTGCAAGTAAATTAGTTAAAGGTTCATAATAAATTCAATTTAGTATATGGATCTACAGTTAAACGTATTTATACTGCATTTGGTACACATGCATTTAATATATATATATGTATATAGCTATGTAAATTGCACACATCGGTATAATACTGTAGATATGGACAACATCTATAAGATATATACACATAAATAAAATAGTGTGTGCGTGCGCACACGGGGTATGTAGTATATTATGTCTGTAGTTTTCTAGATGACTCCTTCTACCCAGTCAAATATTTACTTAATGTAAAAGGCAGGACTTTAACTTGTATATTATGGACTTGTACATTTTCTTCTTGTTTTCTCATATGTAGCTGGACTTGCAATTTCTTGCTAAACCAGAACATGCTGGTACCTTAGAGATGTGATTCACTCCCGCAACAATGTCACTATTTCATGGCAACTAATGGAAGAGGATCTTGGAGACATCAGGTCTGAGGGCACCATCTGCCATGGCTCAATAGGAAAATATTAGCCTTTCTGCTTTTGTGAAGAAGGCCATGGGAGGATCTATCTGCCCTAAAATAGAAATATAATTTTGGAAGCAGATGAAAAAGAAATACTGAGAGAAAGGAGAGAAGGAATCACTCATGTGAACATTTGCCATTTGGATTGAAAAAGTGACAGCCACACTTTCAACCCTTTAAAAATTGTGTGCCTGCATGTTTTACTCCAGATCACATGCACACATGGCCAACTATTTGGTTCTAAACTGAGCTGACTTCAGGTGTCCTATTTTGATTACACTTCAGAGGTCTTTCCCACCAAAATGAAACAGTCTAGACCCCTTACACACAAGCATTTTACTTTTAGAAATTAAACTAGTAGAGCCTGATTTACCAAATAAGTGCTTCAAAGTTTATCAAGTGATAGTCCTAGCCAGACCTGGCTCATACAGAAATGAGAAGTTGTTCTCTTTCATAGTAAATGTTGGAAGTGCAAAGAGAAATAGGTAATTAAGAAATTACCAGTAATTCTGTAGTAAAAGTGACTGGGAACCTGCCAGACCAACTGTGTTTCACTTAAAGTAATAGGAGTTACAGGTGCTATAGACTCTGAGGATTTGACCTCATGTCAGTAAAACAGTGGGCTATTACGGCAACAAAAAGATGCATGCATCTAACCTGTAGAAGAAATTGTAATATTGATGTATATACGAAAGGAAACAGAGTTAAGTTAGTAGGTGCAACTTTAACTTCGACATTTCTGGATCTCACATGTTATATTGTGCAAGGTTAATATTCTCAGCACAATTTGGAATGGCGTGGCACCTATTCGTTTTAAGTAATTATTTATTATTTGTGCTCCCACTTCACAGATCCCCAGCTAGTAGACTGTAAATACTAATTGACATAATTTATTCCCTAATGGTTTTATACGTACTTTTGGATCTAAAGCATGCTTAGATTGGTAAAATGTCAATAGGAAACTCAGTTTAAAAAGCATATTAATAAATACTTAGCTGTTTAGTATTAGTGCTACCACTGTGCTCTTACCTCACTCTCTGTTGCTTAGGTATGCCAGGGAGTTGAGAGCAGATACCTTATATGCTTCAGAATGTCTAGACAGTGAACCTGACTGAAGATGCAATTGCAGCCTTAACTCTTTTCTGTCCCTGCTTTATCAAGTTTAAGTTGCAGATTTAATAAATTAGTTTTTATATGTATTATTAGGTATCTGATTTTAAAAGCTGGTTTGAAATTGAAAAATTATATCTACCCTATGCAATAAAATCTTCTATTTAAGATTGTTTCTGGTATAAATAAGCAAAATATAATACTTCAGTGGCTACCTGTTGGGCTTTTAATTTTGTGATAAATAATTTTTTAGTGTTACGGTCATGCTAAGCAATGGTTCTGATCAAATAGAATCTAGTCATAGATTAAGCAATATTATGATTGTGTTCACTGAATAAATTAGCCATTACTGAAATTAGATTTATACAAAAATAATAAATATTTGTTAGTGTAGAAAGCTTAATCAGGAGCTGAATTTGAAGAGTTATTTTTGCTTTTTCCTTTTTACTAGTTACAGTATTTGATTTTCTCCCTTCCCTCTCCCCCTCAAAAAATGAAGTTTGAATTGCCATGCATTGCTCTTCTCCTATGACTGGCAGTCAAGACAAAATTATAGCACCATATGTTTAGAAACAAAAAAAGGCAAAGGAATTGCAAGATACTGCCCCATCAATATAAGCCCCACTCAGTTTTCCCTTTTCCTCCAATTATTTTGCTGTCTCCTGATTACAAACATGGAGCCATCTCCTCAGTTCTTCTTTAAGAGACATCGCTGGGGGTGCTCCAAAGTAGGTGTAGGTGTGCCCCGGTGCCTTAGAGCTCTGAGGCGTTAGGATGCACCTACACCTACTGTGGAGCACCCCCAAGGATGCTCATCTTGAAGAGTGTTGGTTTCAGGAAGGTGAGTGGAACCTCCTCTTCTGGTGTCTTTCTTTCCTTTTTTCCCTTTTTCCCTTTTTCCTTTCCCCCTTTTTCCCTTTTCAAGCTGTATCTGGGAAATGACAGAAGATAGGAATGGATTAAAAATAGACAAACAGGAGAAAGAAAAGATGACAAAGAAGTTTGATACTAGAATAAAGGACTATATGGAAGAAAACCATAGAAGGCATAACAACTTGTTCTGTCTGAGACTGAATGCTTATAGAACAATGCCCCCAGGTACTGTCAAGAATCCATGCCTCTCAGGAGGTTCTGTACCAAAGAGCTGTACATCAGCCTTTCTTTCTCCAGTGAGTGGAGATCTTCTAGCTGGTCACTATGTCTACCTGCCTTACTGCTCAACTCCCCTGCAGCTTCCTATTTCAACAGTCCAAATGCTGGTGGCTTATGTGAACCACTATTGTGACTTCCAGTGCTCATCTCTCCTCTGACATGTGATGCTTCTGGGCCCTTGCATAGAAGCACATGCCAGGCACCCCACCTTTCTCCCTTGCTTGCACTTCCCCTCCCCTCCACCCCCTGCTCTATATTTAGAAAGAAGGAGCAATATGCTTACATAGTGTGTATGCCAGAAAAAGTTGTTCCTAGGAGGTTAGGGCTTTAAATGCTAGATCAGTGGTTTTCAAAGTTGTGTCACAGACCCACACACGTAAGCCCCAGACAGGCCCACAATGCTTTGTTTATCTAAGTCTCCATAGTCACAGAGTGTCACTGCTCCCCTTGGCTGTGGTTCACTGTTTTTAGCCAAAGGAAGCTGCAGGAAGCGACGTGGCCCCTGCTCAAGATATTTAAGTTGAAAGCAGATTGTGGAGAGCTTCAAAAAGATCTCACAAAACTGAGTGACTGAGCAACAAAATGACAGTTGAAACTGAATGTTGATACATGCTAAGTAATGTACAGTGGAAAACATAATCCCAATTATACGTATGAAATTATGGAGTCTAAATTAGTTGTTGCCACTTGAGAGAGATCTTGGAGTCATTATGAAGAGTTCTCTGAAAACAGCCACTCAATGTGAAGCAACAGTTTAAAAAAAAAAAAAGGCAGAATGGTGGGAATTGTTAAGAAAGGGGTAGATATCTGTATCATAATGCCTTTGTATAAACTCATGGTACAGCCACATCTTGAATGTTGCATACAGATGTGATCACCCCAACTCAAAAAAGATATATTGGAATTGGAAAAAGTTCAGAAAAGGGCATAAAAAAAGATTAGGGATATGGAACAGCTTCTGTATGAGCAGAGATTAATAAGACTGGGACTTTTCAGCTTGGAAAAGATGACAATGAGGATATGATAGAGATTTCTAAAATCATGACTGGTGTGGAGAAAGAAAATAAGGGTATGTTGTTTAGTCCTTCTCATTACACAAGAACTAGAGGTTACCAAATGAATTAATAGGCAGGAGGTTTAAAAGAAACATAAGGAAGTATTTTTCATATGACGCACAGTTAACCTGTGGAATTGCTGGCCAGAGGATGTTATGAAGGCCAAGATTATAACTTTCAAAAAAGAGCTGGGTTCATCAATGGGTATTAGCTGGCACAGGCAGGTGTGGTGTCCCTAGCCTCTGTTTGCCAAAAGCTGGGAATGGGTGACAGAAAATGTATCATTTGATGATTAACTGTTCTGTTCATTCTTTCTGGGACAGCTGGCATTGGCCACTGTTCAAAGACTAGATACTGGGCTAGATCAGTGTTTCTCATCCTTTTTTTATAAAGTACCTCTTACAACATTTTTTTTAAGTGCCTACAGTTTTCAGATACTCAATTTTTTTTCTACCATTGCCACACATTTGTTTAAACACCTTAATTGTAGCTGGGCGGGGGATGAAATTTTTGGGTGTAAAATGTAAAAATATAATAAAGCGCTGTAAAACTTAAAACAAAAATTCAGTTTTCTCCAAACTTCAGTTGGGTTGACGTACCTCCCAGACTTCTCTGGAGTACCCGTAAGTATCACTGGTTGAGAAACACTGTGCTAGATGAGCCTATGGGCTGACCAGGTGTAGCTGTTCTTGCGTAAAATCCTTCTGCTCTTGTACCATAGCCCTCCTTGTGGAAGACAAGGATGATCAGAGAAGGTGATCTGAAGCTTAGGTGACTACTTCCATACCAAATACAATTCTAAGCAACAACCCAGCTGTGCACTTGCCGGCTTCTCCTTCCCATGGAGCATATGTGCTGTTCTAAACCATATCCGCACCAGACATGGAAGATGTGCATACGAAATCCATACATGGAAAGTGATCACATCTCCAAACTGCAACTATAGCTTGGTGCACACTGTTGAACACATCATGGTTAATTGCCTAATTTATACTCATTCTGGAGGTGTCACAGACATTCATGAGGCTAAACCTTCTGCTTCGGACAGAATAAGAAACTTTAAGATCCTACTATTGTCATATCACTGCTTTCACTATTCTTCTATCACAGGGGTGGGCAATAAGTGGCCTTTGGACTAGTCTGTGGTTTGCCAGGGTTAACCCTGGCAGGATGACAGATGCAATATTCACCTGTGTGTCCACAGGTGCAGTTGCTCACAGCTCTCTTTGGCCATAGATTGATGTTCTCGGCCAATGGGAGCTATGGAAAGCAGTATCGCTGTCTGTGCCACTTCCTGCAGCTCCCATTGGCTGGAAATGGTGATCCACAGCCAATAGTAGTTGCGAGCAGCCATACCTGCAGACGCACAGGTAAATATTGCATCTGGTGGCCCACCAGGGTGTAACCCTGACGAACCACGTCTGGCTTGTGAGCCACTTACTGTCCACCCCTGTTCTATTACCATATGAAAGGAGAAGTAGATGCAATATAGGTGAAACAACAGTGAGGGCTCCTGTTGTTACATTAATATGCACTTGTATCCACACAGCTTGTGAGTAGGCTGGAGGAGCCTACCTTGAGCTGGTGAAATGCTCTGTTGGTTGAGTTTAAATTCATGGTCAATGAACACTGGGCTTTTCCCTAAGATAAGCCCATCTTCTCAAGTCATCTACTGACTGACTTCAATATTCTGCCACTGTTTGAGGAAAAAAAGTAATGTCCAACAAGGAAACATTACACTCCGGTTATTTTGTTAGTGGTAGTCTCCTCTCTCCGTCTTGCATTCTTCCCTCCTCAACTCTGATGTAAGATGCCGTTCCCAGTATGAGCTTTTTTTTGCTCTCCATCTTTCTTTCTGCCTGCATCTGTAGAAGCTCTTTGACAAGAGGGAAAGGGGGACTGATCGGGCACTTATTCAGATTAGAGACTTGATATCACACTTCTTTTGCCTCCTTACTTTCTGATGGATGGTGTCATAATGCTGCCTGACCTTACTCTGACAATGCAACACAACCTTTGGTGTTGATCTCCAGTGGCAACTGTGTACTACTGGGTAATGTGTAACAACACTGTAAGGAAGAGATGCAAATAGCCTTCTGCAGGGATATTTGTGTCATCTGCATTCTCAGCCTTTTTGCATTTGCACAAGATGAGCCACAATCCACCCACATTTTTTTTATAATGAAGAGGAACTGAATCAACATAGAGGCTATTTAAGTTCTGATTTATTATTATAGAATGAGAGATACCCAGTTTCCAGTGTTTCAAGCTCAACAAGGAGAGAGCCCCATTTAACTTCTGTGGGCTTCATTGACTAGGGACCTAAATAGTAACTTAGAGATGTCATGTGGTTTCCATTACCACATATCAGGGATATGTCTTTCATCCCTTTATTATTGCCTGTTGTATTAGCATTTAAGTAGTTCCTGCAGATGGGGAAAATAAGTTAATCCTTCCCCAGGCTCACTTGCCTTTTGTAGAGAAAGCAGGTCTGCGGATTTCATTTTGCACCCATACTCTACAATATGTGTCTGTATAACTCGATTCCCCAAAGAAATCAAGTTATATAGATCATGGCTAGGATGGATAATTTAGCTCAGCTCACCTACAAGGTGTTGGTACATGTCCTCTCCTACATCAGAGGAAAATGGTTTTATTCTTTTTGTAGGGTAAAGAGGGGAAACATAAACATTAGAAAGTCTAAGAGACAGATGGTGATTTAACCAGTAAAGTTATTATAGTAAGGGTAGCAGTCATTCAGATAGATGTGCAGATCATAATAGCTTCTCAGGTGCATATGCATGATATGAACTGTGTTACAGAGCAGGTCAAGCAATCAATTTTACATTCATATCCTGAGCCTCAGTCATTTTAGTTAGAATGCTCTCATGTGAGCTGCTTATTCAGCTGGGGCTTAGAAATTTATTCCTGTATGAAAAAGGTCTTATTTGGCAAAGGAGGTAGGAAATTCAGAAATGTCTTTGACCTAATTTTAGATGACCAAGATAATGTTCTTTCAGTTTAGTTGTGTTACCATGGTGGCTTATTCTTTCAAGTACAAATGGAGGTTTCTACTGCACATAACAAAAATATTGGAGCCACGTTTAGAAGCTAAAGACTATCACACATTTACTTATCTTTTACAGCTGCTCTCTTAAGACTATATGGCACCTTTCATTTAAAAGATCCCAAAGCACTTTACACACAGGCACAGATCAAGGTCGTCTGATTCATGGCTGCTGAATTCACTCTGTGGCACAGAATTGTGTAATGAAGTCTTTTTATTTTCAGATTCTAATCCTTTCATTTGCAAAGGACATTTTCCAGACCTGACCCAAGTGTTAATTGATGCAATGATGTCTTCCTGACATTGTAGACAGCCTAAAACAAGAACTCTGAAGGGGTTTGACTACCCATCAGCTCAGTGGAGTGCTAACTTTTAAATGTAATGATGACAATTTAAGTGTCAGTATTATCCATTTTACTGCTGATCACTTGAACAGAAACATGCAGAAACAATTCTTATCCTGAACAACTAAATCCTTATTTCCAGGAACCAAATCTCTCAACTTTCTGCACCCAGCTGCCAAAATTTCCATCTACCTCCCTGATATTTTTCATTATACTTATAAAAGAAAATTCACATTTAATAGAAAAGATATGTAAAGGGTATATTTTAAATAAAGTGCTTTGTGCTGGACAAGAAAAATACATTGAATTTAATATAAAGGATTATGCTACTTATTGTATTAATTTTTATATTTTATTCAATAAACTTTAGCTGAAGTTATAGCAGAATTTCCTGTCTACCCAAACAAAATGTGACAAAACCGTGGTGCCTTACAAACAGAATTTTTTTTCTCATGAAAGCCCATGATACCATATATATCTTTCTTAGTCTCTGAGGGCATTTTTACACTAAGAAATTTCAAAATAACTTGTTTCAAAATAATAACTCCTGAAATAATAAATCACTTCATTGATGTCTGAAATGAAGCCAAATCTGGGGTGAAATGCAGCAACTATTTACAGTACAAAGCCACACTACACAAGAGTTTAACACAGGAAGTTGCAATTTGGAATCCTGGAATTTGGAATATTGTAGCAATTCTGAAGGGTGAGATCTCACTTGTTATGGTCTTCCAGCATGACTAAATCATTAATAACTACACTCTGGGAACAGTTATCCAACCAGTTATGTACCCACCTTATAGTAGCTCCAGATAGGTTGGATTTCCCTAGTTTGTTAATGAGAAGGTCATGTGAGACTGTATCAAAAGCCTTACAAAAGCCTAAATCTGCCATATTTACGCCTCCCCCCCCCAATTCACAGGGTTTATCTACCCCCCCCCCATTCACAGGGATAACATCTTATCCTTTAGATGTTTGCAAATAGATTCTTTAATTATTTGCTCCATTATCTTTTCTGGTACCGAGGTTAAACTGAGAGGTGTCTAATTCCCCAGGTTGTCCTTATTTTCCTTTTTATTGATGGACACTATATTTGTCCTTTTATAATCTTTTGGAATCTCTCCAGTCTTTTATGACTTTTCAAAGATAATGGCTCAGATATCTCCTCAGTCAGCGTTTCATCAGGTCCTGGTGACTTAAGGGACTGTAACTTAAATAATTTTTAACTTGTTTTTTCTATTTTAGTTTCTGATTCTAGCCCATTTTCTCAGGTATTCACTCACCACCAACCTTCTTTGTGAAATTAGACACAAAGAAGTCATTAAGCACCACTGTTGTTTCCACATTTTCTGTTATTGTTTTTCCCTCTTCGTCTTAATAGGATAGAAGTCCGACCCTGTCCTTGGTCTGTCTTTCTTCTGATGTATTGGTAGAGTGGATTTTTTTGTGTTACCCTTTATGTTTCTCTAGGTAATTTGATCTTGCTTTGTGCCTTGGCTTTTCTAATTTTGCTCCTATGTACTTGTGTTATTTGTTTATATTTATTCTTTGTAATTTAACCTACTTTCTACTTTTTATTGTACTCTTTTTATTTTTAGATCATTGAATATCTTCTGGTTAAGTAAGCATGGTCTCTTGACATACTTTCCTATGCATTAGCGATGAGGAGTCCTGTGGCACCTTATAGACTAACTGAAGTGTAGGAGCATAAGCTTTCGTGGGCAAAGACCCACTTCGTCAGATGCATGCATCTGACGAAGTGGGTCTTTGCCCACGAAAGCTTATGCTCCTACACTTCAGTTAGTCTATAAGGTGCCACAGGACTCCTCATCGCTTTTGCAGATTCAGACTAACACGGCTACCCCTCTGATACTTTCCTATGCATTGGCATACAGGTTGGACCTCTCTGGTCCAGCACCCTCAGGACCTGGCTGGTCCCAGATGAGGGATTTTTCTGGACCAGGGGAGGTCATTCCTGGCCCCTCTGTAATCCCCACCCTCTGCCCTACCACGCCACTGGGCCTCCTGACTCAATTCTCGCTCCTCTCGCCCCAGCCCAGCTGAGCTGTGCACTGGGCTGTCTATTTTCCAGCCCCACTGCAGCTCAAGTGGGCTGCACACTGGGTTTCTGCCCACACTAGCATTGGGCTGATCTCCCTTCCTTCCTCTCCCCCTCCCCCCCCGCATCACACTGGGCTCGTGGTCCCCCCACTCCCTACAGCACATTGGGACTCCTCAAATCCGTGGTGCTGCCAGACCATGGATTTTGCCAGACCAGTGAGTCCCAGTTTATAGAGATGCAACCTGTAGTTTGCTCCTGTGCCCTTAATAATATCTTTGAAAAACTGCCCACTGTCTTCAGTTGTGGACATGAAAGTGGACAGAACTGTTGTCTCCCCAGAGAGCTGGTGGCCCCTGCTTGTCTTTTTTCTCCTGCTGTGGACTGTCAGAGATAACTGGAACCTGTAGGGACCCTCACACCTGTTCTTTGCTGGAGTAACAACAGTGGCTGATTCAGGTACATAAGAACAGAAGGTGACTGTGATGTTTACATGGCAACTACAGCATGGCAGTTGGAAGCACAGGGGGCTTCAGAGGCAATGGCCACCATGTTGGCTGACATTTGGGATTAAACTGGGGACCTCCAGAGCAGAAAGCGTTATTCTGTACAATGGCAGTATGAGCCAAAGGGGAAGCTTGCCAGGTGAGATCTGTAACAGACCCTTCTTTGCTGTGGATAAGGACCAGATGGGACGTATAACACACTGATGAGTGTGGTTTACACGGAATTAAACAGAAGAGTGAGAGCATGGGGAAGATGGACATAAAAGAAAATATTCTGTCCTGAGGAGCTTTTCTCTTTGTATATTGCAGGGAATGGGGAGTATAGTGAAAATTAGGGAGGCTGTCACTGGCTGTGGCATGGGTCTGAGAGAATAGTGAAAATGACCCACATGATGTTTCTGACATAAGCAAGCTCAGAAGTCAGAATGGAAAAAGAATGGAGTTGGGAAAGTGACAATGGAAAAGAGATTGAGGAAAAGAGAGTGATGCATATGAGAAAGGAGAGAGAAAAGAGCTATGAAGCTGCAGAAGAGAAAATGAGGGCTGAAAGTAAGCAGTGCTAAAGGTCAGAAGAAGAGCGGACTAAAGAAGGGAGGAGAAGGACAAGAGGGAAAATAGAGGCAAACAGGAGGGTGGAGGTAAATGCCTGCCGGGGCTGCAGATAAATAGTGCATGTGCACAGCATGAGTGGAGAAGGAGACATAGTGGGTGCACATATCACAGGACAGAGTGAAACAGTGAGTGGACCCCATGGGGCGGTGGATGACAAACATGCATGTGGGAGTGGGAAATCATGAATGTACACAGCAGGAGGAGAGAGCAAGTGAAAGGCCCACACAGCAGATGCACACAGCAGGGGGGAGAGAAATGCACAGAATAGGGAGAAAGAGCATAGGAAGAAGCATCAAGAAGTCTCTACACAATTAATAAAATGTAGAGCAACATTATAGAAGGATCATGTAAAATGGATATTTCTAACTTTTATCCACATATAAATATTCTTTGAAAATAAAAAGATTTAAAATTAATAAATACTTTACATTTTGTCAGTGCCATTCTGTTTTGAATAAGACTCTGCATGAGATAATGAATTCCACTCTATATTTACAATAGCAATGTGAAGCAGGATTCTGCCTTCTGACAGTGGGCATTTTGAAGTCAATGAGAATATTGGCATTGACTTTTGTGTATTGCTCTGTGCAAATCACAATTTGAGGGATGGCAATTGGGAGGGCACTGCGGGTAGCAAAGCCCCCCAAACTGTCATTTTTTTTAGGTATTAGCTTACGGTGCTGTTTCCATGAAGTGGAAAGATTGCTGTGCACACGTTTGGAAGAACAAAGTACTGTGTGTGTGTGTGTGTGTGTGTGTGTGTGTGTGTGTGTGTGCGCGCGCGCGCATGTGTGTGTAAGAATAGAATGATCTGTGCAGCCTTAGTCAATTTCAAGAACAGAATGAACAATGGACATAATTTATTTATACAAAGCAGAACAGCTCTAACAAGAAAAGAAGAGAGAGAGTTCCTGGTGCATGCAGACAGCTGTTCTGCAGTGGTGCTTTCAGGGTTGGATTTAGGGGGAGCTGACCCTGGCGTCTTCCTGGGGTGATGGGGTAGCAGAGTACTGGGCTCAGGGTGCTGTGTTCATTAGGAAGAAAGGGGAAAATAGAATGTTTTGAAGTAAAATGTTTGTTATTATGTATATGGATTCCTTTTTCAATAAACTCCTTGAATGTTCTGGATCTTTAGTAACAATGAATGAGTAGCCCTGTGGCACCTTAGAGATGAACCAAAATATATAGAATCATGAGCTTTTGTGGGAAAAACCCACTTCATCAGCTGAATTGGAGTGAAAATAACAGAAACCAAGAGATATATAACAACAGAAGAAGTACCTGTCAATTGTAGGACCCAGGTTAATGTGGCTAATTAAATGGCTGGAGGTGTCCTATACATAGCTTTTGGTGTGGAAATGCAGATGTTAGTGGCAGAGGAAATTGGCTTTGTAATGTGCCAACCAGTTAATATCTTTGTTTAAGTCCAGGTTAACGGTATCAAATGTGTAGATGAATTCCAGTTCTGTAGCTTCTCTCTATAATTAGTTAGTGAAATTCCTTTGTAGAAGAGTGGCTACTTTTAAATCCATGATTGAGTGACCAGGCAAGTTAAAATGTTCCCCTACAAATTTGTGTGTTACAGTTTCTGATGATTTGTGTCCATTTAGCCTTTGTTGTAGAGACTGGCAGAGAGGCATTGCTGGCACTTGATAGCATAAATCACATTAGAGGATGTGCAATTGTATGAGCCCCTATAGTGGTGGCTTATATGATTAGGTCTGTGATGGTGTCACTTGTATAGATATGTGGACAGAGTTGGCAACAGGTTTGGTTGCCAGGTTAGGTTCCTGATTGAGTATATCTGAGGTGTGATTTGTGGCTGCTGGAAAGGATTGCTTTAGGTTCGGGGGTTGTCTGTAGGCAAGGATTGACCTGTCTGCCAAGGCCTGTGAAAGTGAGGAATCATGTTCCAGGATCCGTTGTAGATTGTCAATGATGCATGGGAGGTGTTTAAGCTGGGGGCTGTACATGATGACCAGTGGTGTTCTGTTACTTTACTTATTAGTAGTAGTAGTTGACTTCTGGGTACTTGTCTGGTTCTGCCAATCTGTTTCCTCACTTTCCTAGGTGGGTATTTGTGTTTTAAGAATGCCCTTCCAAGTATGTAAGGGATGGGTGTTGCCACTCAGTCAGATATAAGAATGAAGTGAGAAGTCCGCTGCAATATTGTGAGACCTAGTTTTATTGTGTAATTATGAAAATGTACTTACATTCTAAGGCATGAAGACCCTAAGTAGCAACTAACAAAGAACATATTTAATGAGATTTCAGAGGTACATATCGAACTCCTATCTACACAACAGTATAAAAGAAATAAAGTGCTACTTTTGCCATGCTTAACATGTAATGTTTGATGACTTTCTAAGACTGCAGAACATAGACTTGTGCTCTCCCAGTACTGGGTGTTCTTCCCCTAGAAAATATGATACCCCAAAAGAAGCCTTGAGCAGCTCAGTATAGGAAGCAAAAAGCTGAGCTGCACTCTAGATTGCATCAAAGGGAAAATTTGATGCGAAAATCTTTGAAACAGAATAGATAGACCAGATTTTAGGGAGCAGTATTTGTCCCAGTGCAGAAGAAATTGACCAGCAAAGTGTAAATGCTGGAAGCCCTATTATTAGGGCATTAGCAGGTTTATCTGAAGATAAGGAATACCTGAGGACGGTGATGGAGACTTGTTCAGTTTTCCTGGTGGGGTAGAAGAGAATGCTGCTGATAAGGAAGAATGTGGCTCACATGAAAAGGAGAATAATAAAAATGTAAAGCAGATTTTTCTGAAAAGGAGAGAAATGATGAAGAATCAGCCTTGCATGGTGACAGGAACAGCAATGAGAAAAATTGCACACCATAAATGGGCACACTATCACTGGTAATCCTAAACTCTGTCAATATTGACTGTACAGTTTTGAAGGGCGGGGCAAAACTGAGGATATGACGTTTCCAGTAATGAGCAGAAGCAACACTTCTCAGACACACTGCTGAAGAGTGCTCAAAAACGGTGAGAAACAGAAGCTGTGCTGGCTAGTTTACTCAAAATCAGCTGAGGAAGTATTCTTTATTTCTTTCAAAATATTTGACAAGAATACTTCCTTTCTGGGTACAATTACGGGCATAAATGATGCTCTGGAGCAACATAAAAAGTCATCTGGTCATTTTATGGCCTACTCCAAATGGATGGAGATAGTATCCAGGCTGACGTTTCATAGACACAGAAAACCAGTATGTTATTCATGTAGAAACTCCATCATTGGAGGCTTACTCCTGAGCATCTGATTTCAGTTAACCCTCTCTTTTGCATAGAATAATTTGGCTTTCCATGGTTATTGTACAAGTGGTTTATATCAGTCAGTTCCTTGGTTTGGTAGAGCTCTTTAGGAAACATGACAAGGTCTTGGGTGAACACTTAAATCAAATAGTTTGTAAAGACATTATGGACCATCACTGCAGCAAAACAATTCAAAACACATTGACTGAAGGTGCTTGTTGCAGCTTAGCGTAACGAAGTACTATGCCATAATAATGGACTGCACTCCTGCTATTAGTCACAGTGAAAAGATGTCACATACAATAAGTTACGAGATGGATGTATCCAAGTAAATAATCACGCTATCTGTTTCTGGTCTGTAAGTGACTCTCCTGGAAAAGGCCTAACAGAACTGTTCATGAGCTTTCTTAATGAGAATAAAATAAAGCTTCAGGACTTCCATGGCCATGGCTATGGCAATGCTGTGAATATGAAGGGAAGAAACAATGGCATCTAGGCAAGGATCCTGGTGCTGAATCGAAGAGCTTTCATTATGCCTTGTTGCTGCCCTTCCCTCAGCATGGTAGTGTCAGAGTCAGCAGCAGCCTCTTCAGATTTAGGATCTCTCTTCAGAATACTGCAAAGGGTATATACATCCAGTTTTCAGCATGCATTGTCAGGTGGAAGTGCCTTATGGATGGTGTTACAAATCTGACTGAAGCCACTAAATGACACTTGCCAGAAGAGCTGTATTGTCAGTATAAGGCCAGTGAGATACCAAGCGACTGAAGTTTATTGAAGACCTAATGGCACTGGTGCAGTCAAGTAAAGCAGAGGCAGGAATCTGATACACGGTACAAAGTCTGGCAAGCGAAGTTACTGACTTTGAATTTCTGGTCTTGGTTGTGGTTTGGCACGATAACCTGTTCTAAGTAAATATCATAAGCAAGGCCTTACAAAATCAGTCAATGGACATCATGACCGCTGTTACTTTGAGGAGAAGCTACCTTGGTCTCATTGTGGTCTACAAAGCCAATGGATTTTTAGATGCCCGCACTGCAGCCAAAGAAATGAAGGAAAACTTAGACGTTGAGCCTGTCTCCAAGGAAATTCATATTCATCTGAAGAGTTAGAGGGCAGAGATGAGAGGATGGGCAGCTCAGAAGAAAAATTCAAGTGGGAATTTTTATTTTTGCTCCCTTGTTGACACTGCTCAAGTGTCCAACAAAGTTTGGACTGATGAAGCACCACAAAAAGAGCTGGGGTTTTTTGCATGGTCTTAGTGAACTGCTGATGGAGAGGAAAACACTCTTGAACAATTGTACAGACCTTCAGCAGATGCTGACACCTGGGAGATGATTGGTTGTAAATTATAAAGACCTATATGTCAAATTGGACAACATGTCACATTTTGCCTCATGGGAAGCTCTTTCCACTGTAATTGATGCGTGATGCAATTCATTCATGATGCAGAGCTAAAAGACACTTTTCCTCATGTGTGGATAGTTTTGAGGATTCTTCTCATGCTGACAGTCCAGTTTCAAGAGGTTAGCACAGCCTTTCAAAGCCCGGGCTCATTAAAACAAATCTTCAATTGATGATGGCCGATGAAAGACTGACATCACTTCTATTTTATCGGTTGAAAATGCCATTAGCCAGTCTTTGGATTTCTCTATCACTGTGCTTCACTTAGCAAGGGTAAAGATGAAAAAAGATATCCTTTTGAACTAAAGAACTAGGGTTAACATTCTGAGGCTGTCATCTGTTGTAATACTGTTTAATAGTGGTCCACCCAGTGTAGTTTCACAGTTCAATTTCTCAATGTTAGTACATTTCAGTTATTCTTAAAATTAAAATGAGTTTTGTTTAAGTTTATTGAAATTTAAATTTGCTTATATATGGCATGAATAAATATAGATTTACATATTCTAGCATGCAAATTTATCATCTTATGTTATAGGGATAAATTATGCATGCAAATCTTGCATCCAAGTTGTAAAACAGGATACAAATACAATAAAAATAAAAGTTGAATATATGGAAGAGGTGCACCAAAGGTATTCTTTGCCTGGGTCTCCATTTAATCTAGGACCAGATTAGGGTGCTCTGTCTTCTTTTGACCTGACATTCCATTCCTGGATGTGGGAAAAGTTCCCAGTGAAAGTTCTGCTGACACTGACCTTTCCCCATTAAAAGATTAAATTTCAATAAGTTGGCATTTTGACATAAAACTGTTGTGACAAACAATTCCTGACCAGCTCTAAAGATGAGTTCTACCTCTGTAAGTATTTTAAAATATTATATCATAAAGGGATTCAGTAAATCATGGTGATACAGAAATCCAATAGATGCAATATAAGTGATTCTACCATAAAGAGTAAATACTTTGATTGAAAGCCTCACATAGATAATGATATCAATTTTAATGATATGAATATTAGTACTAAAGAGACTCTTGTTTTCATGTATTTGCAGAGTGCTGGGTAGCACTGTTTGCTTTTTTAATATCAAAACCATTCCTTTTTATTAAATAAGCAATTGTTAATCAAAAGATAATGATTCTGTATGTACAGCACGATAGGTACTCTGGAAAATGCTATTGAATGCTATGTAAGTAACATTTCATTAAAAATCCTGTTTATACGGTGGATGTCATCCATGTTTAGAACTGGAATGGCAAGACTTAGATGTGTCAATCTAAAATACTAAATAAATAAATAAAATAACTGTTTCTTAACACAGTCCATTTGAAATTAATTCTAAAGAATAGTGATGCAAATAAAACTTTAGCTGAATAAGTTGAACTGTGCTGGTATAGGTCAGATAAAGAAGAGTGTTGTGACTATAAAACTGAATATAAATTAAGTCATTTTAAACTGAGAATGCATAGTGTTGAGAATAGCTGTGCCATATTCAACTCTGATTAGCGATCATGTGTTGTTTAAAGGGATAGACCTGAATACTAACTTCGCTGGTCTGTGCTGTGTTACATATCCTCTCTTCTCTTCAATATCAGAATTAGTGACATAGTTTTAAATCACAACAAATTCAGTCACTTCATAATGTAAGTCATTTTTTATTTGAATGTCTGCAGTAATATAACTTAAACCAAGTTCCATGTTCGAAATGACATTAAAGGCCATATGCAGTAAAAGGCTGTATCTTGAAATCAATTGCAGTTTTGCCGAATGGCTGAGAAATAATGTATAATTCACAAATACTCTAGCTCCTTTTCCTATTACAGGCACTGAAAACCACAGAACTCTCACTAATAGTGAAACCACAGAACAAAGGAACTGACAGGGATGAGAAAACCAGGAAAGCAAAATGGCAAATGGGGGAAGCATAGCAGTGAAAGACAGCAGACTTTCTGTGCATTTATGCAGCATAAACAGGGGCTTATGCAGCAACATAACAAAAATATAAATTATGGCCATGACATTGCTGTATAACCATAATCACAGGGCATACAGGGTCTGGCCTTATTCATGTTTCTCTCTGCAAATTGTATGTACAGTCTGTCAGCAGTTTTATTATTCTCCCTGTTAGATTTGGGCAGAAAGCTAATTGCAGGTACCGTATATTAAATGAACTGATTGAAAAAAGGGGAATATGAAGGCTATTGTAATTAAAAGCTGCCTGTGCTCACAGGTGCATTTAAGCATTCCCGTGCCTCCCAAGGGGCAGCTGAATGCATTTGAAGACCTGTGTCTAGATGTGATTTTTTTTGTTTACATCAGATTAATGATACAACGGACAGATAAAACTAAAATGGCTTATTTTGGAATCTTGACCTGGTTTTGTACTTTTTGTTTTGGTTACATTAATATTGATTATGGATTCTGAGGGTACATCTAGACTGTATGCTTCTTTTGAAAAAAGCTTTTTTGTAGGATCTCTTCCGAAAAAGCTTCTTCCGAATGAGAGCATCCATATCTCAAAAGCGGATCAAAAAAGCAATCTGCTTTTTCAAAAGAGAGCGTCCAGATTGCCTGGATGCTCTCTCAAAAGTAAGCCCTGACTGCAATGGATGGAATGGCCACCAGGGCACCTGTGCTTTTTTCCTCTTTCCTCTTCTTTCAAAAAAACTCCCTCTTCCGCGTCCACACATGGGAAGAGCTCTTTCGAAAAATGTGTTCTTCCTCGTAATTTGAGGTTTACCAATTTTGGAAAAACCCCTGTGTTCTTTCGGTTTAATTTAGAAAGACTGTGATTCTAGAGTGGATGCAGGTGAAGTTTTTCAGAAAAAAGGCCGGGTTTTTTCAAAAAACCCATGTAGTCAAGGCATACCCTGATATTGGGGAAAGCTTGATTCATTATTTTCTTCCAGTGGTTATATTCACTCAGAGGACCTCTTTCCTTTTGTGGCACTTTTGTGTTCAGTTGATTGATATTACTAGAGTGTGTGACTGTGGAGTTTAGTCTTCTACCTAACTTGGTTGTTTTTTTTTTTTTGATGTGATAGGAGATAAGGGAGGCTGCAGACGATAGATCACCCTTTGGAGCACAGCATTTTATAGGGAATTAGGGAATAAGTAATATATTTTAAGAAAATATTAATGTTTACATTTTTCCTGTGGACTTTTTTTGTAGTGGAGTTTCCTTATTGAGAGGAAAAACTTTCTAAAAGGCCCCTGAAAAGAAAATTCTGCATAAGAGCTTTGCCATCAGAGACACTTGTATTTATGTTTATGATCTGGATTGGGGTAGAATAGAGATAGAAACAGTGAATGCTAAATGTCCTGTTGTGTTAGTGTATTAGTTAGTGTATTAGTCCTGTTGTGTTAGTGAGAAATCAGTTTTGGTTGATGTAAACTCAAATTACTTTACTTATTTCCTTTTATCAGCTTATATTTTAAAAAATGGGTTAAAATGGATTTCAAAAATAGCTAAGGTGAAGGAATCTGTTGTGCACACAATATTTCCGAGGTCTTAATTCTGCAAATTCCTCAAGTTTTGCTTGGCTTTTTGCATCTGAGTCCGTGAGTCTGTAAAGATATTTAATATGTAAAGCTGAGCACATTTGAATTTATTGTTAAATTTGAAAAAAACGTATGTGGTTATTTTAGAGGAAAATCAGTTTCAGGTTGAAAACGTAAGAATTTGATTTAATCAAGGTTCTGAAAGATTTAATCTTTCTACACATTTTCCAGATTTATTAACATTTCAGAGTTTAAATGTTCTCTACTGATATAAAATGAAACCTCTTATCAAAATGTGCAAAATATTGTTAAATTATTAATGTTTTGTTCCCTGAGAGAAGAAATCTGTTGTTTATCATGGGAAGTTCATTCATATGTTTCAAGATTTTGAAAAAGTTAGCATTAATGGGATGATTTCAATTTGAGGTTTTTAATTTTATTATTTCAGTTTCAAAAACCAAACAACTAACCCAAAAAAAAAAAAAAAAAAGCATACTTCAGGTTCTAGATTCTTGTGGTCAATTAAAAATATAATCCCTAGGAATAAAAAAACAAGAACAGTTGTAAATCCCTTGCAACATAAAACAGCCCACCACCAAAGAAATATTACCAGCCTATATTGTCACACCCCCTCCAAAACCCAGGCAGCTTAAATCTTTGCAAACACCTGTTCAAGAGAAAAGGGCTTTGTCACTGACCTTGTAGGTCTACTCATTTTAAGGTTTTCAGACAGAATGTTTTCCAAAGTCAAGGGTCCTTACAAAGCAGATAGAAATGACCATATTCCATCATCTTGGTCAGTATCCTGGCTTTGATGTGGGCCAGACCTAGGGCATGCATAAGAAAGTATAAGTAACTCTTTATTGAATCTTTACAAAATATCTGCCCATCTGGGAAGGTTCTTCCTAACCCAAAGCAATTAGTGGTTGACTTATATCTTGAAGCATGACACATGATATTCTTCTAATCTTTAAAAATCCAATCTAAAGTAACTATAGATGTTGTGATAAGCCATGAAATATCTTTAAATAAAATCTTGTATCTGTCTTTAGTGATATCCTGTGGAATTGTACACCAAAAATATTTTTAAACTGGTTGCCTTTCTATTTCATTGTATGATCCTTCATTTTCATTTGATGAAAGGTAAACCAGGCACTCATATTTATCCTTCTCTATATCTTACATCATTTTGCATACAGCTTGGACCTCCCTCGTATGACGATCTTGAGACCAGACCAGTCCCGAGTGAGGAAGTTTGCCAGACCAGAGGAGGTCAACACCTGTCCTCTTTCCCAGCCTGACTAGGCTGGCCCCACTACCTTTAGCCCCACAGTGTTCCCAGCATGGCAAAACTGCCAGCTCCACTACCACTGGCCCTCGGACGGGCTGCCATCTTTCAGCCCCACTGCCACCAACTTGGCAGGGCTACTGGACCTGTTACCATCAGCTCAGCAGGGCTCCTGGCCACTAGCTCCCTTGCTGCTGTCCTGGCAGGGCTCCTGGCACTGCAGGGCTTTCAGCCTCACTATCTCCAGCCCAGCTGGGATCCCAGGCACCAACCCTCCTGCTGATGGCCTCTGGGGCTCTCTGGTCCAGAAACATCCATGATCTTGCTGGAGTATGTGTGTTGCCGGACTAGAGAGTCCTGGTTTTCAGAGGTGCAACCTGTACTTGTATTCTCTCACCTCTTATTCAGCTCCTCTGTAAACTAAACTGTCCCAGTTTTGGTCTCTCTAGTCCCTCTTCAGCTGGGAGTGTTTGCATCTCTGACCTACAGTAGTCAGAGCTCCCTTGTGTGTAAGTAAGCAGTAATAGCTCAAGTACCCGCACTGTTGGCACCTGTGAAGTATCATATGGAGAGAGGGGTCATCTCTCAAGTATCCTAATCTCTTTTCCTCAAGAAGATGACCTGGGTATCACTGTAGACATTTCAATGAAAATGCCACCTGAATATGAAGCTGCAGTGTAAAAAGCAAACAACATGTGAAAATGCACAAGGAATGGGATGGAGAATAGAATCATAGAATACTAAGACTGGAAGGGACCTCGAGAGGTCATCGAGTCCAGTCCCCTGCCCTCATGGCAGGACCAAATACGGTCTAGACCATCCCTGATAGACATTTATCTAACCTACTCTTAAATATCTCCAGAGATGGGGATTCCACAACCTCCCTGGGCAATTTATTCCAGTGTTTGACTACCCTGACGGTTAGGAACTTTTTCCTAATATCCATCCTAAACCTCCCTTGTTGCAGTTTAAGCCCATTGCTTCCTGTTCTATCCTCAGAGGCCAAGATGAACAAGTTTTCTCCCTCCTCCTCCTGACACCCTTTCAGATACCTAAAAATGGCTATCATGTCCCCCCCCAGTCTTCTCCTTTCAAAACTAAACAAACCCAATTATTTCAGCCTTCCTTCATAGGTCATGTTCTCTAGACTTTTAATCATTCTTGTTGCTCTTCTCTGGACCCTCTCCAATTTATCCACATCTTTCTCAAAATGTGGTGCCCAGAACTGTACACAATACTCCAACGGAGGCCTAACCAGCGCACAGTAGAGCGGAAGAATGACTTCTCGTGTCTTGCTCACAACACATCTGTTAATGCATCCCAGAATCATGTTGGCTTTTTTTGCAACAGCATCACACTGCTGACTCTCATTCAGCTTGTGGTCCACTATAACCCCTAGATCCCTTTCTGCCGTACTCCTTCCCAGACAGTCGCTTCCCATTCTGTATGTGTGAAACTGATTGTTCCTTCTTAAGCGGAGCACTTTACATTTGTCTTTATTAAACTTCATTCTGTTTACCTCAGACCATTTCTCCAATTTGTCCAGATCATTTTGAATTATGACCCTATCCTCCAGAGCAGTCGCAATCCCTCCCAGCTTGGTATCATCTGCAAACTTAATAAGCGTGCTTTCTATGCCAATATCTAAATCGTTGATGAAGACATTGAACAGAGCCGGTTCCAATACAGACCCCTGCGGAACTCCACTTGTTATACCTTTCCAGCAGGATTGTGAACCATTAATAACTACTCTCTGAGTACGGTTATCCAGCCAGTTATGCACCCACCTTATAGTAGCCCCATTTAAGTTGTATTTGTGAAGTTTATTGATAAGAATATCATGTGAGACCGTATCAAGCGCCTTACTAAAGTCAAGGTATACCACATCCACCACTTCTCCCTTATCCACAAGACTCGTTATCCTGTCAAAGAAAGCTATCAGTTTGGTTTGACATGATTTATTCTTTACAAATCCATGCTGGCTGTTCCCTGTCACCTTGCCACCTTCCAAGGGTTTACAGATGATTTCCTTAATTACTTGCTCCATTATCTTCCCTGGCACAGAATTTAAACTAACTGGTCTGTAGTTTCCTGGGTTGTTCTTATTTCCCTTTTTATAGATGGGCACTATATTTGTCCTTTTCCAGTCTTCTGGAATCTCTCCTGTCTCCCATGATTTTCCAAAGATGACAGCTATAGGCTCAGATACCGCCTCTATCAGCTCCTTGAGTATTCTAGGATGCATTTCATCAGGCCCTGGTGACTTGCAGGCATCTAACTTTTCTAGGTGATTTTTAACTTGTTCTTTTTTTATTTTATCTTCTAAACCTCCCCCCTTCCCACTAACATTCACTATGTTAGGCATTCCTTCAGACTTCTTGGTGAAGACCAAAACAAAGAAGTCATTAAGCATCTCTGCCATTTCCAAGTTTCCTGTTACTGTTTCTCCCCCCTCGCTGACCAGTGGGCCTACCCTCTACTTGGTCTTCCTCTTGCTTCCAATGTATTTATAAAAAGTCTTCGTTTCCCTTTATTTCCGTAGCTAGTTTGAGCTCATTTTGTGCCTTTGCCTTTCTAATCTTGCCCCTGCATTCCTGTGTTGTTTGCCTATATTCATTCTTTGTAATTTGTCCTACTTTCCATTTTTTATATGACTCCTTTTTTATTTTTAGATCATGCAAGATCTTGTGGTTAAGCCAAGGTGGTCTTTTGCCATATTTTCTATCTTTCTGACGCAGCGGAATAGCTTGCTTTTGGGCCCTTAACAATGTCCCTTTGAAAAACTGCCAACTCTCCTCAGTTGTTTTTCCCCTCAGTCTTGATTTTCATGGGACCTTACCTATCAGCTCTCTGAGCTTACCAAAATCCACCTTCCCGAAATCCATTGTCTCTATTTTGCTGTTCTCCCTTCTATCCTTCCTTAGAATTGTGAACTCTATGATTTCATGATCACTTTCACCCAAGCTGCCTTCCACTTCCAAATTTGTTCCTCCCTATTTGTTAGGGTCAAATCTAGAACAGCTTCCCCCCTGTAGCTTTTTCAACCTTCTGAAATAAAAAGTTGTCTCCAATGCAGTCCAAGAACTTATTGGATAGTCTGTGCCCCGCTGTGTTATTTTCTCAACATATATCTGGATAGTTGAAGTTCCCCATCACCACCAAATCTTGGGCTTTGGATGATATTGTTAATTGTTTAAAAAAAGCCTCATCCACTTCTTCCACCTGGGTAGGTGGCCTGTAGTAGACTCCTAGCATGAAATCACCCTTGTTTTTAATCCCTTTTAGCCTAACCCAGAGACTCTCAACACTTGGGATATATTACAGTAAAACTCCAATAGTCTGGCATCCAATAGTCCAGCACTCCTCTGGCATCAAAATGGCAAGAGCCTAGTGAGTGAGCTTCAGCAAAAAATGAGTCACAAGGTAACAGCGGCAGCAGCTGAACTGAGCAAAAAGGGTAAAAAAGGCTTAAAAAAACAAAAACATTACAGTATAATGTATTCAGTATGTACAATAAAAAGGGTTAAGAACACTTTATATACAGTATATCATGTATACAGTATATAGAACCAATTTATAGTACCTCCTGATAGTCCGGTATATTTGATAATCCAGCACCACCTAGGTCCCATAGATTCCGGATTATCGGAAGTCTACTGTATAATGCTATTGAAAATCAATGGACAGTCCTCCCCTGTAATACTGTGGGCAGTATTCTCATTCAGAAAGCTCATGAACTGTTCTGTTAGGCCTTTTCCAGGAGAGTCATGTACAGACCAGAAACAGATAGTGTGTTTATTTACTTGGCTCATACAAAATTAGAGGGGGCGCAGAGAAGAATTGGTGTGGAAACAGGCCCACCGCTGGAGCAGGCTGTTGCCCCAGGGCTCGGTGATTCAAAGAAGCCCCAGGCTCTTTGAATTGCTTCCAGAGTGCCCCACCACATGCTCATGTGGCTCTAAGGCCAGTGGAGGTGCACTGTGCTCAAGGCGGTGTGGAGGGTTCACTGCCCTGGCCCCTCCTCTTCTAACTAAGGCTCTGCCCCTTACAGGAAGAGAGAGTTTCCGTCTCCCACCCCCCCTTCCCCGCAACACACACACCTTGCTTAGCAGCTTGAGTGGACTGTAATTTAAAACACTAGGAGTGTTTATCTTTAAAAAAGCAAGAAATGGTAGAAAAAGCGGACTGGGAGCTTCTGTTCTCACTGCCTCCTAACACAAGAACAAGGTGACATTCATTAAAATTGGAAAGTGGCATATTCAAAATGGATAAAAAGAAATACTTTTTTTCATAATGTATCATTAGACTGTGAAACTTGGTGCTATCATTGAGGCCAAGAATTTAGCTGGGTTCACTGAAGAATTGGACCCATCTATAGATATCTTGAGATATAATTGTTAGTGCTAAAAAAAGAGTTTTGGAGGAGCTAAAAGCTTCATGCTCTGATGCTTCATGCAGTCTTTAATTATTAGGGGTGAGGATAAGACTTCCATGGTGGCAGATTATCCCTTTGTTTTCTGAGGGTCACTTGCACTTTCTTATGATGGCAGCATCTGTCAGAAACAGGAGACTAGACCAGACGGACTATGGTTTTGATCCAGTCTTTCTACAAATCATCTATCACAGATTGTCAGAGTGCCGCTGGCTCTCTGCAAGGTACTCCATCCAGTTAATAAGTGGGCTGCAGTATACTGCATTAGCTGTTGTTCTGAATGGATTGAAGATGTAGCCACCTGTAATGTGTGTTGCAGAATTCCAGTCTAGGAGAGAGAAATTCAAGAAACACAATAGTATTTTAGGTTAGGAGTAAAAGTAGTGCTATTCTTCCTTGGTAAATTTAAACTGCTTATTATTGGAAATAGTCTTATATTATAGTGGTGTGAAATTTTTTTGAATGTCAGGTTTCTGTACTTCAGAGCCAAGATGATTATATTGTGTGTCTGGTCAATTTAATTTTTTATGAAAAAAAAATCAAATCCTATTTGCTGGAGTTCTGGTTAATCATGATCAATTTATTGAACTTGATTTATAACATATTTAGCCACTTTAATATCTGTTTTTAATATATATGGATTAGTAAGTGAGGACAGGTGGCCTAGTCAAAGGTGCATGATCCATTTATTTGTATGACTGACTGATTCAGTAGGCTACTTAGATATGCATGCAACTTTAAACAAATGATTAGTTTTACTGAAGTAAATGGAACTACTCAGTGGGGCTGATGGACTCACCGGGTCCCTGAGCAAGGTGGTGGTGGGAGGTGCGGGGGATCTGGCTCCATTCTTCCTGAAGGGGTGAGACCATAGCAGAAATGGCCATGGCTGTGGCTAGCCTCCTCAAGGCAGCCCTTAGTGGTACCTGGAGCATGCTGGACAGGGCTCTGGTGGCAATTTAAAGGGCCCAGGGTTCTGGTGGCTGCCACTGCTGCAGTAGCAATGGCGGAGGGGAGCCTTGGCCCTGGCCCTGGCCCTGGCCCTTTTAAGTTGAGTGTTGGGGCACTTGATTCCTCTGTCCCCTGTTAGTGGGCCTGGAATGATTGCTACCCTCAATGTTAGAAACTTAAGTACTGTTGCTGAATTGACAATTGACATTGCTGAATTGGTGTTCGCATATGTTATATACAAACATGCATGCACACACTGTTTATTTTAAGTTCAATGTTTATTTGAAATGCACTGAGTTGAGGCCCTACCTGGTGAAAACACAAATTCCAGCTGACCTTCCTCTAGCTCTCAAATTCCCTCCCAACAATGTTCTCAAATGTCCTTTCCTATCTTAATTTCGAGGAAAGATGTCATTTTTATAATTATTACTTGTTATAAAAAGAGATCGTCTCTTCCATAATATTCATGTCAAGGAAACATTTATGCTTTGTTCCTAGGATTAACCCATCACCATCACACAGACACACATGCAGACAGACATCAAAACCAAAAGAAGCAGGACTAATTAATAAGATGTACAACAAATCTTGATAAAATGTACTCAGATTTCTTCCTTGCTTGAGATAATATCTATTATCAGGTATGTTTGCTGTTCCACCACAGAAGACATAATACATAATAACTTGTCTGTACCATGATTATTAGGATAAATCTTCAGACAAAGAATGTGTGTATAATGGAAACTTCAAAAAGCTGCAAATTTAATATGATAAATGATCAAAAATACAATGTATTAGTTACTTAGCTTAGATTTTAATGTTTGTAAAATGAGCAAAACAATATATCTATATGCCAATGTCACATTATCATAAACGTATTTGCTAAAATTTAAGACATAAATTGCAGTTAAATTTAGTAATATACGATAGTATATTTGAATGTTTCTTTGTGATTAAATGTGAACAATTGCTCCTTTAAGGTAAAGGTCTGTGCATGTGTGATTAATCAGATAGAAATGACAGTGCGGGCAGCTCATGCCATGCCTAGTTATCAGAATGATTGATTTTAGTCTCTGCTGCTGGATGAAAAAATATCTGTTAATAACTATAGCAGCAAAACTCCTGATGTCACTGATAGCACAAATCACTTTTCACATTCTGTATTATCTGGCTCATTTACAGATATAGAGCATACAAACTGATCCGGTGGAACGCCAAATTATAACATAAAAAATGACACAGATTTATGCAAGAATGATGACTGCAAAGCACATTGCATCAGTACTATAAGAAGTTGAAAATTGCTGCTGTTGTAGATGTCATAGGCGTGTTATTTTCTTTGGTATGTGTGGAGGATATGCTGTCAGGCTTTTATCATGCAAACTATTTTTATGAGCTTTACCTCTCTCTCTTCCTGCTAAATATAGAAGATCACTGCATCTGACTGTTATTAAGTGTGCTTAAAATATTCCTTAACAAACTTGGTTGATTTACACTTTGATATAAAACATTGGTTGTTTTCCTGTCTCGCAGGAATGGATAATGCAATAAATATAATACATTACAGATTGTTAGGCATTTTAAGATCTACTGGTAGAAAATGCTATATGAAAGACAGACATTATTAGTATTATTTATTTATTTATTTATTTATTAAAGGTTCTAAATCAGGGTTTCCCAACCTATGGGTCGGAACCCAAATATGGGTCACCATTACATTTCCAAAGGGTCGCCAAGTCTCTCCCCAGGTGGCTGTGCTCCCCCATTTCCCCCCATTTTTGAATTGCCTTGTGTCACCAAGTCTTCCTGAATTGTCAAAATGGGTCCCCACTGGAAAAGATTGGGAACCGCTGCTCTAAATAAATAAATTGTAAACAAATATAACTACAAATTGTATAGCATCAACAAAATTGTTTATATGGCAAAAAATATACTAATTGTAATGTAATAAGCTGTGTGAAGCCTGGTTTTTGGGTAAGTTTAAAATCTCATTCGAACTGATATGCAAATGTACCGTAGCTTGGAAGTATAGTATGACCTAGCAAATGCCAGAGAGAGAGACAGAGTGTGAGCAAGCAGGCTTTTCCCTATGTTGGTTAAAGAAGCTTGGTGCTATGCGCTAACTGCCCCTTTTGTTGTTTATCCTCCTTCATTCAGAGAGAGAGTACTTTGTATGTTCTTCGTAAATAAACAAAACTGCATCTAAGAAATATCTATCGCCGATTTATGCTCTCAACAGGAACATAATCAGGGCCCCAAACTTTGACTAGCCACTTAGATTGAAAAGGGGTAACTATAAAATGTATCGCATGTTTAGTGTGTACCATTTTGGCAGAGCAGAATGATTTATCCATCTCAGCCTGTCTTACCTACATTTTACAGATAATGCAGTTGAGACAAAGAGGGTAAGTTGTAAAAATCAATTTGCTACCTCTCCCCTCCCTCCTGCTGCTGCATCTGCTCCATCCTTAATCATTCCAACTGCAATCTTAATTCCATGCCTCCTCCCCTCTGTTCCAGCATTTTATAGCTTCTTGAATTATCACAGACAAAGAATTGTGCTCAGGGTTGCAAGAAGTACCAACAATCCCTCAAGTAAGTAGTATTAACCCTCATTAGTGCCAAACCCAGTCCCCTCAACCAGCACCACCAATCCACACCAGCCATTCCTGCCCTTACCATCACTCAGTACCCCCTATCCATCACTACTCTACGATAATCCTCCTGATATGCATGAGTTCCAGCAGTTCACCCAGAAACCCAAAATAAGCTACCATAATAATTTGAAACCACTGATTTAGCACACAAATCTTTTGCAGAAAGTGCCCACAGTGATGTTCTCAAGCTCTGAACCTTTGATTCACTTGGAATGCTCCATATTTGTCTGCTCATTAGCTTCATCTGGAAAGTTTGGGGGAAAACCCCCAAATTGCCTCCTTGTGCCTGAACTCTTATAATTCACTCCATGCTACATCTCATACATGTTTCATCATGGAATTGGGCTGTGTCACGAAGGAGGTCAGAGTAGATGACTATAATAGTCACACTCTTCTGGTCTAAAACTTATGAATATAAATGATGAGGGGAAGCACTATGGTACAAAAAGACACAGTTGATGCTTGCTCAGGAGGGCAAAAATATTTCATCCTCTATTACTGTGCTATTTGTGTATAGTAGTGTCAGAGACCCAGTCAATGGTAGGGTTGTATAAACACAGGACAACATAATCTCTGCTCCAAAGGATTTAGGTTAATTTTATTACAATTATAAAATTGAGTAGAACTAGGGCCAGAAATAAATTATTCAGCTCTACTTGCCAGAGTAGCATGTGCATTTTCACTGAGAGAGCCTTCATAATCATTTTACAGAGGCCAAATGCAATATGACAAATCCATATATCACTACTCTAAAATGGAATAAAATGTTTTTGTTAATTTCTTACATTTTTGAATGGTCTAGTGATTCTTTTGGGAACAACTATAACTCAACAGCAAGAGATTTACCCACCTACTATAGCTATGGAATCCTGCACTCAAATGGCAAGACAAGATGGCACTTCTAAAATGTACTCCTGATAGTGTTTTTCATCAACAAAGCATTTTACAGACAATTGCTGCTTCATTCTTAAAATATCCTTCTATGTATTATCCTAGGAAAATGTTAGAAAGGGTACAGAGGAACTCCATGTAAAATGCTTCCACCAAAGTAAAAGGAAAGTTGGGGCAATTTCCTTAGCAGTAAGGTACGTTACCTGTCTGTGATTACTACTAAATCATTGCTTAGCTCTTGGACTTAAAAAAAAAATACTTCCAGAAAGCAAAACTCTCCTTCGCTTACACGAGTGTGGAATTCTACACTGAACTGTTGATATACTCCCTATATTGTTCCAGAAAGAGTAAATGTGTCCTTCAAGTTCACTTAATGTGTCTGTTTATATGTGGTGTTATTGCCTTCATTGGTTTGGTTTGTTTGGGAAACCAGCATTGTTTGCAGGTATGGTGGACATAAAGTGGGGATTATCAACGATTAAGGGGATATATTATTCTGATAGCACCTTGCTAAACTATTTCTAGTGCACATCACTACCTTATTTTACAAGTAGGAAAACTGAGGCAGAGAATTCAGGCATGAGGGATTGATGAGGGAAACTAAAGAAATATGCTGGAATTTGTCAGCTATGGACAGACGTCTATAATATTCTTTCTTAATATTATTTTTCCAAAGGGAAGGAACTTGTGGTTAATTCAGTAAATTATGATTCATTTTAAACCATTATAAATGTTTCCCCCATTGTCTGATTTTAGTAACTTTTTAAAACCTACCACTAGTTACAGAATTTTATTTTTTTCATTAAGTTGCTTTAAACAGTTGAACTTATATGCATTTTTCATACAAATTGTCAAGACAAGAAGGAACCTTGTATGCCCAAAACTGGTGCTTGCTTTTGTTTTGGTCCTAGAATAATTATTACACTATTTAAACAGATGTATCTGTTAGCCTTCTGTTTTCTTATTTTTTATACATCTGTTCTATTATTTTGTTGCCATATCGATACCTGCTGATAGCAAGAGGAAGCCAGTAAGGAAGGAGTGGGCCAATCATGAGCCCAAAGCAGCAAAAACAAATTTAGCGGGACAGAAGTGCCAGCTAATGATGATGCAGTGTTTCACTCTGCTGCTTGTTTAATAAACCCACTCGTCATCTACGGCAATTTCAGTTCCTAACCCCACACAGCAACAATGATAAGAGAATTATTGCCTCTTAAGTGTAGCCCCCTTTTCACCTGCATCCTCTTGACTAATAAAATGTACTACAAATCTTGATAAAATGTACTCAGATTTCTTCCTTGCTTGAAACAATATCTATTATCTGGCATGTTTGGTATTCCACCACAGAAGACATAATACCGAATAACTCATCTGTACCATGATTATTAGGATAAATCTTCAGATAAAAAAATGAGCGTATAATGGAAACTTCAAAAGCTGCAAATCTAATACGATAAATGATCTAAAATACCATGTATTGGTTTATTTAGCTTAAATTTTAATGTTTGTAAAATGAGCAAAACCATATATCTTTATGCCAGAGCAACATTGTCATAAATATGTCATGTCTACAGCAGTTCCTGTTCCTAACCCAACAAAGCAATATTGATACGAGAATTATTGCCGCTTAAGGATAACCCACTTTTCACCTGCCTCCTCTTGAATGTGGAATAAGAGAATTTAAGCAGGCCAAAATTCACAATGCTGGTGAGGAAAGGGATATTTTCATTTTCTGTTTCAAGTAGTAATTATGATCTAGAGTTGCAGACCAAGGACAGTAGACTACATAGAGTTTATATTTCAGTCTGTCAGTTGTGGTGAAAAGAAAAAGATGTCTGATCCTTTTGGCAATAATTTTTGCCTCCTGGTGAGAATTTACCGTCATTTTTTTTTCTGATAATGAGTGTCTAGTCTCCTAAGAAGTCTCTTAGACTTCCTTCTAGCCCTGAATTTCCTGTATGCTACCTTCTAGTCTCCTAAGAAGGTAGTTTAAGTAAGAAGAAAGATTTAATTTTTTACTGTTAATTTATAATCAAAGCAGTTATTATTACTTGTTAGGTGATTGGCATATCACAGAAATGTGCACTATTTTCATCAGCTTCTGTACCTAATGATTGGAAGATAGCTAACGTGACACCACTATTTAAAAAGGACTCTAGAGGTGATCCTGGCAATTACAGACCAGTAAGTCTAATGTCAGTACTGGGCAAATTAGTTGAAACTATAGTAAAGAATAAAATAGTCAGACACGTGTATGAATATAATTTGTTGGGGGAAAGTCAACATAGTTTCTGTAAAGGGAAATCATGCCTTACTAATCTTCTAGAGTTCTTTGAGGGGGTCAACAAATATGTGGACAAGGGGGATCCAGTGGATGTAGTAAACTTAGATTCCAGAAAGCCTTTGACAAGGTCCCTCACTAAAGGCTCTTAAGTAAAGTAAATTGCCATGGGATAAGAGGGAAGGTCCTTTCGTGGATTGATAACTGGTTAAAAGACAGGAAACAAAGAGTAGGAATAAATGGTATGTTTTCCGAGTGGAGAGAGATAACTAGTGGCATCCCCCAAGGATCTGTCCTGTGACCCATTCTATTTAACTAATTTATAAATGATCTAGAGAAAGGGGTAAACAGTGAGGTGGTAAAATTTGCAGATGATCCCAAACTGCTCAAGATAGTTAAGACCAAAGCAGACTGTGAAGAACTTAAAAAAGATCTCACCAAACTAAGGCTATGTCTATACTGCACCCTTCTTCCTCAAAAGCTTATGCAAACAAAGCGCGAAGCAGACTATTGCTGCGTTATATTTGCATAATTAATTAGGGGCCATTTTTGCTCAAGAGGCTTTTGCGCAAAAAGGAGCTGTGTTGACGGCTCCTTTTTGCGCAAAAACGCCCTCTTGTGCAAGAGCCGTTCTTCCAGGAAAAAAATGCAGAAGCATGGCTCTTGCAGAAGAGGGGAGTTTGGAGCAAAAAGGAGCCATCTACACTGCTCCTTTTTGCGCAAAAGCCTCTTGTGCAAAAATGACCCCAATTAATTATGCAAATGAAGCATGGCAATATTCAACTCCGCGCTTCATTTGCATAAGCTTTTGCGGAAGAAGGGTGTAGTATAGAAGTAGCCTAAGTGATTGGGCAACAAAATGGCAAATGAAATTCGAGGTTGATAAATGTAAAGTAATGCATATTGGAAAAGATAATCCCAACTATATACAGGCAGTCCCCAACTTACACGGATCCGACTTATGTCAGATCCGCACTTACGAATGGGGCTTTCTCGCCCCAGAGCTCACAGGCAGCGGTCAGACACCTCGAACTCCGGGGCGAGAAAAGCTGCTCCTGGTGCCCCTGGTCTGCTGGGGACCGTCTCCAGCAGACCAGGGGCACCAGGAGCAAAGCGGGTCCCGCGCCAGAGCAAAGCCTCAGAGGCGAGGCACCCCGCCGTTGCGGCTCTGCTCCCCGTGTCCCTGGTCTGCTGGGGGGGGGCAGCTAGTGTGCCCCCCCCCCAGCAGACCAGGCTTTTGTTGTGGACCCTGGGGCAGAGCAGCTGGGGCGCTGCCGGTTGGTCCCGCAGCACCGCTCTGGGCACTACTGGACCAACCCGGCAGCACCCCAGCTGCTCTGCCCCAGGCATCCTGATCCACCGCTGCTGGTCAGTTTCAGCAGCGGCTGAATCAGTACGCCTGGGGCAGAGCAGCTGGGGTGCTGCTGGGTTGGTCCAGTAGCGCCGAGGAGCGGCGCTACTGGAGCAACCCAGCAGCACCCCAGCTGCTCTGCCCCAAGCGTCCCCAAGTCAGCCGTTGCTGAAACTGACCAGCGCTGACTACAGGAAGCCCAAGGCACAGTTGCTCTGCCCCGGGCTTCCTGGAATCATCGGCTGATCAGTTTCAGCAGCAGCTGACTTGGGGTTCTTAAGTTGATTCTGTATGTAAGTCAGAACTGACGGTCAGTTTCAGCAGCAGCTGAATCTGGATGCCAGTTCCGACTTACATACAGATTCAACTTAAGAACAAACCTACAGTCCCTATCTTGTACGTAACCCGGGGACTGCCTGTATACAATATGATGGGGACTAATTTGGCTACAGCTACTCAAGAGAAAGATCTTGGAGTCATTGTGGATAGTTCTCTGAAAATATCCACTCAGTGTGCAGTGGCAGTCAAAAAAGCAAATAGAATGTTAGCAGTCATTAAAAAAAGGATAGAGAATAAAACAGAAAATATTGTATTTCCTCTATATAAAACCATGGTACACCCACATCTTGAATACTGCATACAGATGTGGTCCCCTCATTTCAAAAGAGACATATTGGCATTGGAAAAGTTTCAGAAAAGGGCAAAAAAATGATTAAGGATTTGGAAAGGGTCCCATATGAAGAGAGATTAAAAAGACTTGGACTTTTCATCTTAGATAAGAGGAGACTAAAGGGGGATATGATAAGGGTCCATAAAATCATGACTTGTGTTGAAAAAGTGAATAAGGAAAACTTATTTACTTATTCCCACAATATAAGAATTAGGAGTCACCAAATGAAATTAGTAAGCAGCAGGTTTAAAATAAACAAAAGGAAGTTTTTCTTCGCTCAGCACACAGTCCTCCTGTGGAACTCCTTACCAGAGGATGTGGTGAAGGCTAGAACTTTAACAGGGTTCAAAAAAGAGCTAGATAGATTCATGGAGGTTAAGTCCATCAAAGGCTATTAGCCAGGATGGTTAGGAATGGTGACCCTAGCCTCTGTTTCTCTGGAACTGAGAGACAGGGGACGGATCACGTGAGGATTACCTGTTGTGATCCCTCCCTCTGAGGCATCTGGTATTGGCCACTGTTGGCAGACAGGATACTGTACTAGATGGACCTTTGGTCTGACCCAGTATGGCTGTTCCTATGTTCTTATTTTCAGAGGAACTTTATAAACAGTCAAATAAGAGAAGGACACTTGCCATTACGGAAACTTCTCTAAGGGGATAAGTGACTTTATCAGAGGTATGATCCAAGCAATTTTGGTTCTTATAAACACATTTTTTTCAACATTTTCAAGCGTAGTGTGGCTATTTTTTCTGTGTGATTCATATTTTAGACTATATTTTTGACAAGTTATTTCATGCTTCACTGACTGCAAGGGTTTGAAATTTTATTCCATATTGGAACAATAGAGACACATTTGTTACAATAAATTTTTAATAAATTGCTGCTGGTTAATTGAAGATCTGTATTTGATTGTTACTTTGGTTTTGGTTCATTATTTTTGACTATTTTTCTGTCATGAACCATCTGATGAGAAGAAACAATGATATCAGGTGGATCATTGCTTCAAAAAAATATCTACATCAATGTTTGAAAACAACCATTGAAAGAAAAGGAAGAAATAGAATTCACAAGCAAAGGTAAGTGCGTTCATGTCATGTATTCATATTCCTTTAGCAGAATACATCAATAGATTTTTAAACCTGATAGCCATTAAGAAGTTTACATTCTGATCCTCTGTTCTGTTTCTCTGTATAATAACATCCTTTATTCTAAAAAATTCTTTGAAATGGTTGTGATTTTGGATCCATTACTGGATATGTTTATTGTTGTGAATTTCATAGGCAAAGACAGTTTCCTGGTGTTGCAAGAAAAGGTACATTTTGAATATCAAGAAAGTAATGACATATATGTAGTGCAGACTACATTTTATCCAAAAATTAATCCTATTTCCTGCAACTGTTAATGGATGTGGTAGTAAGAAACCGCTAGAAAAGCAATTAAAATGAGGAAAAAATTGAAGAGATAAAGTTCTCATTAGGTGTTCAAAGTTCAACATATTCTTTATAAATCTTTAACCATTATAAAACAACTAGCCAATTAGCCCGTCATAAGACGGGATTTTCAGGTCTCTCCTCCACGTCGGTTTTCTCTCCTGAGCCTCCAGTCTCTTGCTCCGTCACACTCTCTCTCTTGCTCCTCCTACTACCTTCCTCTCTCTCTCAGCTCTCCTCTGCCTCCTGCCTCTCTCTTTGTCTATCTCTTTCTCTTCTCCTCCCCCTCCTGTCTCTCACTCGGGGGACCGCGGAGTCCAAACGGTCACTTGCACCACTTGCTCCCATGCAGTGGCCTGGCTGAGCGGTGCAGAAGTCAACCAAGCGCCATGGTGGGAGGCGAAGGGGGGCAGTGTTGTTAATGGCCGGGGGCAGGGCCTGGAGCCGCTGTCATGCCGCACGTCACCGCCCCACCCCCCCTTTGCCTCCCGCCGTGGCACTCGGCTGACTTCTGCGCTGTTCAGCCAGGCTGCCTCGGGGCAGCAAGCAGCCATTTGGGCTTCCCCGTGGTGGCCTGGCTGAGCAGCGCAGAAGTCAGCCAAGCGCCACGGCAGGAGGCGAAGGGGGGCGAGGCGGTGATGTACAAGAGATATAATCTGCTTGACTCAGGGTACAGACACATCCTGTAACTTCTCCCTTCCAGTAACTGTGGCTAGGAAGGGAAGGAATTAGTAGGAAGCACCAGCATTCATAGTTTCCTTGTGAAGCCTGGCTGATGGGCTCTGGCAAGTTTTTTCATTTCAAGGAGAAATGATATATAAGTGCAGTGGAAACATCCCTTTAAAAAGTGCAGTAGCTGTTGTAAACTTTTAAAATCCAGTTCCTGGATTTAATAATAACACCTAACATTTAAATATCCTTTTACACGTAAGTGGTGTCAAACATTAATTTGATGCACTAGTGAAAACATTTTAACCTTGCCACTTTACCATTCCAAGGCCAAAAACTCAAAGGGTATGTCTACACTACAAAGTTAGTTCGAACTAACGGACGTTAGTTCGAACTAACTTTAATAGGTGCTACACTAGCGCTCCGCTAGTTCGAATTTGAATCGAACTAGTGGAGCGCTTAGTTCGAACTAGGTAAACCTCATTTTACGAGGACTAACGCCTAGTTCGAACTAGCTAGTTCGAACTAAGGGCTGTGTAGCCCTTTAGTTCGAACTAGTGGGAGGCTAGCCCTCCCCAGGTTTCCCTGGTGGCCACTCTGGCCAACACCAGGGAAACTCTATGCCCCCCTCCCGGCCCCGGACCCCTTAAAGGGGCACGGGCTGGCTACGGTGCCTGTGCCAGGTGCAAGCCTGCCAGCACCCAGCTAGCAGACCCTGCACCTGGCACGGCACAGAGCCACCCACCCGATGCCCCCCAGCCCACCCCCTCTTGCCGGGACCAGGCTGGCGGCTCCCGGGAGCTTGCCCTGGACCGCAAGAGGCGGGCACCTTCCTGGGCTAGTGCGGACATCGTGGACCTCGTCCATGATCTCCGCACTAGGCACAGGAAAGTGGCTGTCTAGGGCAGGAGAGCTGCCAGCCTGGCCACCCAGGACCAGGTGTGCATGAAAATCAAGGGGGTCCACTGAGACCCCCGACACTGAGCCCTGAGCTTACAATGGCCGTACTGGGTCAGACCAAAGGTCCATCTAGCCCAGTAGCCTGTCTGCCAACAGCGGCCAACCCTAGGGACCCTGGAGGGGATGGACCGAAGACAATGACCAAGCCATTTGTCTCGTGCCATCCCTCTCCAGCCTTCCACAAACTTTGGGCAGGGACACCACTCCTACCCTCTGGCTAATAGGACTCCATGGACCCAACCTCCATCACTTTATCTCACTTCCCTTTAAACTCTGTTCTAGTTGTAGCCTTCACAGCCTCCTGCAGCAAGGAGTTCCACAGGTTAACTATTTGCTTTGTCAAGAACAACAACTTTCTCTTACTAGTTTCAAGCCTGCTACCCATTCCTTTCCTTTGGTGTCCTCTAGTCCTTCTTTATGGGAACTCAGGAAGAACTTTTCTGAATGCACCCTCTCCACCCAACCCCTGCTTTTAGAGACCTCTATCCTGTCCCCCCTCCGTCTCCTCTTTTCTAAGCTGAACAGTCCCAGTCTCTGTAGCCTTTCTTCATCTGGGACCTGTTCCCAACCCCTGATCATGTTAGTTGCCCTCCCCTCTCCCAGCCTTTCTCTTCCCCTCTCCCACCTCCTTTTCCCAGTGTCCCCCAGTTTTTTTCAATAAAGACAGAGTCAATGTTGGAAGAAACGTTATCTTTATTTTGTACATCAATAAGAAGAGGGGCTAGGGAAGGGTAAGTGGAAGGAGGTGAGGGAGGAATGGGGTACGAGCCCCCGATGGGGAGGACTGGGCTGGCTCTGCGGGCTTCTGGGGGTGGAAGCTCTCCTGCAGCCCCCCAATTACTCCCTCTCCCCAGATGGCAGCCTGCGGCAAGTGCAGCCGGGCTGATGGCCGAGTGGTGTGATGTGCCCAGTGTGGGCACTCAGGGCACTCCAAGCCAGAACTTCTTTGCAAGCGGGGCACCCCTTAGAACTGTGTGTCCGGGGTGGGGGTCGGGTCCCTTTAAGCGCACCCTCGGCTAGCCTGAGACAGCATCTCCATGCTCTAAGTCCTCCTTTTATGCCCTGCCGGCACTGCTTCCGGCCAGCCCTGTTCAGAGTCCACTCAATGTGGACTTACTAGTTCGAACTAGCAAAACGCTAGTTCGAACTAGTTTTTAGTTCTAGACGCGTTAGTTCGAACTAGCTTAGTTCGAATTAACTAATTCGAACTAAGTTAGTTCGAACTAGCGCTGTAGTGTAGACGTACCCAAACTGTCCCTGGCCAGAATGCCGTTGACATTAGGAGTTTTTCACTGGCAAGTAGGGAAGTAAAATCCCTTTTAATTGGCTAACCACTTGGCTGTAGTGTTTAACTGGTTAACCAATTAAAAAGGGGGTGGATGGGAGGACCACTCGAACCCAGTTTGGCTGGAGTAGCACCCCCGCCCACAGTGGCTGGGCTGGAGCAGCCTTCCCCCAGCTGCAGGCAGGGGCTGCTCTAGTTCAGCTGGAGCAGTCCCTGGTTGTGGCAGAGCGGGGTGCACCAGCTTGGAGAAGGTAGGCAGGAGGGCTCTACATAGGACTGGCAGCCAGTTTCTGGCTGGAGTAGCCCTTGCCCCATGGCTGGCTGCAGGCAAGGAGCTGCTCCCAGGTACCGGTTGACTGTTACCTGGTAAGCATCACTCATTAAGGGTGACGCTTACAGGTAACTGGTTAATCAGTTGCCCATTCATATCCCTAATGGCAAGTCTGTGTAGTATTTTAAAATCTTATTTTTTTTGTAAACTGTATTTGTATTCTGAACTATACAGTATTGCCAGTCAGATATTGCTGTAACTGATGGCAGATTCTACTGCCAATAAATGACTCCAATTATTGCAATACGCTATCTAGAAATCAAAAAATGATACAGATTGTTGCACATGGCTTTGTGCCATACACATTGTAGTTTAAAATGTTTACTGTGCCAGTTTATTCCTTACATTCGCCACGTGTTTCTACAAAACAGGTGACAGTTTTATGAATGTCTTTAAAATGAAAGATGCATCTGATTATCTAAAATTTTTATGGAACCACCCCACCTTTTGGAGTTTCTGCTGAATTTTAACATTACTAATTTATTTCCTGACAATCACTGTGATGTAGTTTGTTATGCTTTCAGGCAAGCTGACAGAGTTTAATATAATTTAGATAAATTCTACCCCAAAATACATGTACAAACAAATCTGAGCATTTGACAACATTTTTGTTGTTTTAAAATTATTTATTGTGTTTCCTCAGTATTTCATATTTTTTGCAAACTTTTTTCTCCTAAGTATGATTACTTCACTGTATGTTTATTTGAGTTTTGGCCCTTGATACTTTTCGGCCTTCTGCTTGTATTGAGGGAATTTCATACCATAACAGGTATTTTGGTTCCTTGGCCCTTTTTGTTAGAAATAGTGGAAATGGTAAAGTACTTAGAGGTTGCACAGATTGGGAATTTTTTGCCTAAATGGGTTTTCCTTCCAAAATTGCTGATTTCACAAAACTGAATCTCTTTTACAGAAGCATTCCTGTTTTGACAAAATATTTGTTGTGAAAGGGTTCTTGGATCTAAGATGGAATTATTGGAGAGAGTGTTATGCTTAAAAGAAGAACGCGGGGCCTTTTTCAAGGAGATAAGGCATCACGCCACATTTATTGATAATACACCAACATAGCATATGCATTTATATACACACACACACACACCCTGCTGGTGGAATAGTTACCAGTCTGTTGCTTGGCCCAACCTATTGGCCAGATAGGTTGGGTGCAAGGAAGGAGCTGGGTTCTTGTCAGTCCAGACTAATGCTCCACTTGGTCTTAGCAGGACAGAACCCGTAGAACCATACAAGACACCCCATCTTTTATAGGTATTTTCTTCCATGCAAGTCTGTGTATTTTGCCTTGTCAGGCCTTAATCAGTCATTCAGCATCACAATCAGTTTTTCTGCGACATATGTTTATCTGGAGGTTGTTCTCACAGACATCTGATATCAGTATGCTGACAACCCCTCTTGGGTGTTATCTTCTGGTGAAATTCGTTATTGGTTCCCTATCAAGGGGTGCTTGACACTAAATTCAGGGTTCATCAATCTGCCCTGGTACTCTGCGTCTTCAGTGTGCTTTCACTTAGTTGATAATTATTTGGTACTTCTGAGTCTCCGGCCCCTTCTCTGACCATTTGGGCATGCAGTGGCCCTCACACTTATCTCTCCTAAAACATTCTCTCTCTCATTCACACAAACAATAAATGTACAGAATTGCAACATGGAACAAAGGGGTACTTCTGGTCACTTTAACAAAGTTACAAAGTCTTTCAACATTAAACTTCTTTCTATCTACTATAAGGCCTTACCTAATATTAACATCACTATGCATTACAATATTTCATCCCTTCACTTTAACATCAGAACATGCTAACATCAAAGGGTATGTTTACACTTGCATCCTAGTTCAAACTAGGGATGCAAATGTAGGCATTCAAAATAGTCAATGAAATAGGGATTTAAATATCCAGTGCTTCATTAGCGTGATCTTGCCGGCACGTTACTCCGATCAACAGTTGTTTCGAAAGTGAAAGTGTGTGTCGGGACGCGTTAGTTCGAACCAAGGGGTTTGGTTTGAACTAACGTTACTCCTCAAAAAATGGGTTTAGTTTGAACTAATGCATCCCGGTGCGCACTTTTACTTTCGAAACAGCTGTTGACCAGAGTAACATGCCGGTGAGATCATGCTAATGAAGCGCGGGAAATTTAAATCCCCGCTTCATTGACTATTTCAAATGCCTGCATTTACATCCCTAGTTAGAACTAGGATGCAAGTGTAGACATACCCAAACAGAACTGGAGCTAAGTTAACAAAGCTGCCTTGTCTGTCTAAGGCCTACATCTTGTATTTAAGTTTAATACAAACCTTTTGCTATAACATACATTCATTATAACTAACTGACTTATTAGTTACAAAGTTTCAGGGCTACAGGGAGTGAGAGAGAGAGAAACTCCCCCCAGAGACCCCAGAATAGCTAGTTGCCTAATACTTGGAGTAGTCATGTGTGTGTGTGGAGGGCGGGGAGGTTAATCACTCTCTGTGAAGTTTGGGCTTTTAAAAAAATTTCAGTTTCACCCTTATGCATTTTGAAAAATTTTGAAAATCTTCGAAAATTTTCATGGGACTGGAAACCCATTTCCCACACAGTTCTACTTTGTATTTTGCCAGTGAGATTATAAATACCTTTTTTGAGAAGTCAGGATATTGATAGCTCTAAAGGACGCATGTTTTTAGCCTTTTCTGGAAAGTCCATCCTTTTTCTGAAAAGCCAATCACTGACAAGCTAGCAAGCTATTAACCCGTAAGTGTGTGGAAAAACAACTGTGTGTTCTGGTGCTTCTGGGTCCTAGATCACTGATAATCAGGGTTTGGGCTGGTGGATGACATAACAGGCCTGTATGTAGGAATTTTTCTGTGTGTGGGGGTTCTTTTTTCTAAACGTGGACTGCAAGGGTGTGCATGCATCCCCCCAAGTAAGTGGGTAAATCAGACCTAGCCTTCCCCTAGTCGGCCGGAGCATGGGGGATGGAAACCCGGGCAGCGTGTTGCGCCTGCCTTCCCCAGGCATGCCGGAGCATGCTTACTTGGTGGACCATAGGGGGTACTTTTGCACCCTTCGCACTCTTCCCCTATGCCCCTCTCCCCACCCCCTATGTACAGGCCTGCACAAAGACATGTCCTTTAGACTGATTTTCTCATGGTGATGGATAGAGATATGTTCTTGCTGCAGGCTGTGAAAAATCTTAGTGTCCTAAAGCCTGAGACAAATAGATCTGCTTTCTGGTAAAAGTATCAGGTTCCTTGCCCTCTAAGCAAGGACAACAGGGGAAACTAGATGTAGGCTGACAGAGAATTGGGTAATGTCACATTTAATAGCTTGTTAGCGGGAGGGGTCGAAGTTCAAAGCACTGAGTTAAATCCTAGGGTTCGGCTGCCCATGAGAGGGAAGGTGGATGAGCCTACCCAATATCAGCTAAGGATCTAGTCCACTACATTTTAATACCTATTTTTAAAAGTATATTATCTCCCCAAACAACCACCATAATTATGACCCAACATAATTCTAGTCTTCCGTCCATAATCCCAAACACAAAATCTTTCTCACAAAGAGATACTGTTAGGCCAGGTCTCTGTTAAAGGGAAAGGTTGAATGAAGATATGCAACGCCAGCTATGTAAATTAGAATAGCTGGAGTTGGCATACCTTAATTTGAGTTTCTTCATGGTCTCCACAGCGGGAGCCCAATGGGAGCTAATGCTTTCATTGGCTTCCCTTAGTCCTTATGAGGAGCAGAAGTATCAGCGCCAGCAGGGACACTTTCCAAGTTCGATTTAGTGGGTCTTTATTAGATCCACTAAAATGAACTCCAGAAGATTGATTGTGGCAGCATCAATCTACCCCATAGTGAAGGCATGGCCTTAGATCTTTGTACGTTAGAAACATTGCTCAGCCTCAAATATAGATGCATATACCTAGATAATTTTCATGTACATATTTACAATCAATTCATAATGTTGTTAAGTCTTTATATTAAACTATACAATGTTATCCTCAAGACACAGAAATTGTAAATACTTTTAGAGATTTCATTGTCACTTTCACTTTCAGGAAAGTTTTTTAGTTTGTGTCTAAGCACATGAATAATTACATTGGTTTCAGTACAACTGCTAGTGAGTTTAGGGGTAAGCACATTTTCAATGTCTCTTTCTGAATCAGGGCCAACAGCATCTCTCAAAATAATACACTCAGATTCCAGAATCAAGTGTTTTTTTTTTAAAAAGACCAAATTAATAAATTAATATAAGAACTCATTTGTTGGGATTAAGATTATTGTTTTCAGGTGCATTTTCCAAGTACATTTAAGATTTAGGGTTCACTTATAGGGAAACATTTTCAGCAAGACTGTGTCAAAATAATTTACACTGCTAGCAAAAGCAGCTAATAAACAAACCACTTTTTCACAAGATATATTGGAAGTAAATGTTTCAGTTGAAATACTAGCCCTACTAAAGTAAAAGGGAATGTATTGACTTTGGTTAGGTCACTTGTATTCTTGGATCATTTTTTAAAATTTGTATCCCACAAAAAATGATGATTAATTTGCCACAGAAATGGTTGACAATTTGTCTGGGAATACAAATATTAAAAATTCAGGTTTTCTGCCTTCTTAGCACCACAATAATGAGAGCTAGATCTCCAGATGATAGGATGCTGTTGGGAACTGACTACAGCTGGTTGGAAAATGTGCTTTCCTCATCCTCTTGATAAAACTTGTTCATGAAAATTAAAAATATATAATTTTCACTAAAATTATCCATGTAAAAATATATTTCTACTTTTCTCTGAAATATCAAACACAAAAATACTTCAGCTGAACACTGAAATGTTTTGATTCTGAAATGCTGCTATAGTGCTTCATGAAAATTATAGTTCAGATGCTTCATGTGCTCATTCTCATATATGCAGCCCAGACTCCCTGGTTGGACTATCATATCACACATGGACTTTCTTTATAACTGGGGAGATGGTTTCGTCATGTGGATCCCTGACCATGGTGCATCATGGAAGATGGAGTCCAGCCGTAAAGTCCAGCTCATACATAATTGAGACACGAGGAAACTGCTTACAACTTCCATAAGGCACTGAGGTAAGAAATCCAAACTGAAATAATTTGGTTTTGGGACTTTTTTTAACCAAAAATTGAGCATTTCCATGGAAATCAGATATTTTTCACCACCAAAAGATTTCATTTAATTGAAAACCTAACTATCCATCATAAAAACATTTTAATAGAAAATGTTCAACAAACTTTAAAACTGACCCTGAATATGGGATATGACTTTTCTCTCTTGCTGCTTTTGTACTTTTACTATTCCCTTTTCTATCATCATCCACATACTTTCTCCCTTCTTCCAGGCTATTTATCCTTTCTGTTTAGTCCTCTGTCCCTTTTTCTAACTCCTCTTTGCAATTCTTAGTATAGATATGCTGCTCATGCACCTCTCACATCACTAGGCCCACTTGCTTCCTGACTGCTGTGATGCTTCCTTTGTCTGGAACATATGCAATAGTAGAATATGATTACAGAGAGCAGTGTGATATGAAGCATCCAGAAAAATGGCCATGAGGTAGAATGTTTCATGTTTGAGCAGGGGGTTGGATGAGGTGACCTCCTGAGGTCACTTCCCTAATTTTGTATTATTCTATAAAAATAACACGTGAGAAATTAAGCTCTTGTGGATGCTTTAAAGGCACATTTGATTGTAGCATTTTAATAAACTTGAAGGAAACATTATCTCTGCAGTGTAAGTTGTCTTCCCTCTTGCTTTCTTGTTTCCAGTACAAAAACATTTCCAATAAATTTTCAATTTACAGTACATTTTTCTGTGGCAGTATGTTAAATATATTTGTGTTTTACCTGTTATGTTTGATTGCCAGTGGCTAAAAACCATCAGTTTGCTAAAAGGAATTCATAGTAAATGGTTAAAATGTTTGTGTTTGTAGCCTAGAGAAAATGAGTAGGCTGGAAATTCTGTTCTTAGACATTTTATATATAAGATTTGTTTTTTTGGACAACAACATTGTGTTTTATTTAAAGGCTGATTGATTCTTCCAGAATTGTTTGACATACAGTGTAAATGGAGTTATAACCTAAGATCAGGAAATCCTGCTCTCTGAATGGATAAATGTACAGTAGTCATATCTCAAGAGGATATTTCTAACCATGGATGCAGTGAAGTGTATACTGAGTAGATCCACTGTTTTGGTCTCTTTGAATGCTCTGCTGAGGCAAAATATTGAAATGACAGACTTAAATGATCTAGGCTGAGGTTTGATTTCACTCTTCTATATAGATGTGTATTTTAGAGGTTTCTGTCTGACTTTGTGTCTATCTGCGGGACCGTTAGTTCAGGTACTCCTCCTGTATGTTAAGACAGTGGTTTTCAATGTGTGAGTTATCACTCAGTACTGGGTCGTTGAATGTAAGGCACTGGGTGGTCTTGCTCAGCACCCAGGGACCCTGATGGCCAGCTAAGCCTGGGTCACAATCCACACTTTGAAAACCCTTGGCTAATCCCTACCTGTTCTGACACCCTGCTGTGCCCCAGAAGTGGCCAGCAGTAGGTCCGGCTCCTAGCTAGTAAGGCCACAGGGATCACCCTACTGCACCTGTCATGAGCACTGGCTTCACATTCCCTTTGACCAGAAACCAGCCAATGGGAGCTGAGGAAGGTCAGTGTCTGCAGGTGAGAGCTGTGTGTAGCTGCTTGCATGCCTGTGCTCAGCAGCTGGACCTGTTGCTGGCCGCTTCTGGGGCACAGGGTGGTCCACGGTGCCAAGACAGGGAAGAAGCCTGCCTTCACATACTCCTGCTGATGAGAAGTCATGGGAGGAAAGCCCGTGTCCCAGTCCCCTGCTCCAGCCCCAGACCTTCCCAAACCCAGAGTCTTCTGTACCCTAAATCCCTCATCCATGGCTCTATCTCATAGCCTGCATCACCAGCTCTCACCCTGTCCTGCACCCCAACCCCAGCCCAGAGACCCTCCTAAACCATGAAACCCTCATCCCCAACCCCACCCTACAGCCCTCATCGCTGCACCCCTGCTCTTTGCCCCTGTCCTAAGCTCTCTTCTGCACCCCCGTAGTCCTTATCTCCAACTCTGCTGGGCCTCAGGCATTAACAATTTTCTTCAATTTTATCACCAGAAAAAAGTTAGAAAACCACTGCAGTAAGAGCTTCCTCTTATCCTAACTTAAAGCAAGGTCAGAATTTGGCTGTGCCAGGAAAATGGATTGTGTCTGGAAATTGATAGTTTTTCATAACATGGATAGGGAACGGGGAGAGAGAGGAGGGATGCGATCCTCATTCTAGGGCCAGTGAGTGCAGGGGAGAGCTATCCTGCAGAGTGATCACTGGGGGCAGCCACACTACCAACAGAGTTGCTAGCTAGGAATGGGGCTCCACCATCTTGTCTGACACTGGTAAGTGGTCTCCCTGGCTAAACCCATCCCCCCATCACTGCACTCCCACCCCCAGGGGCACCACTGGGGCCAGCCAGCCCAGCCCCAGATGCCCCCATAGGACCCAGCTGTGGGCCAGCTTCCATAGCTCCCCTTCTCCCTCCTGTTAGACCAGGGAGCATCGGGGGAGATCTGTGGCACCCCCTACCCCTTCACCCCGGGGCAGGTGTGGGGAGCACTGCCAGGCAAGGCCTGTAAACCCTCAGGTAACAGGCACCAGTGGAGAGGTCTGCAAGGATCCGCATTCCCTTCATGCCTTTGGCCCTGGGGAATGCTGCTGGGGGACACCTACCCTCCCCAAACCCCAGCTCTAGGCCCTGCTCCTCAATCTCAGATCCCAAGTGGGCCTCCCTTCCCAAAGCCTGGGCTAGGCGTCCTCCCCCCATGATCCTAGGGTGCCCTCCCATGTGGTCCTGGGCTAGCTCAGGATGCACTGGCAGAAGGACTACTCCCTTTCCTCCCCTCCCCTGGGCTGGATCCAGGTACCATGTATATATACAAAGCAATCTACCTCTCTCTGTAATAACAATGAAATACATAAAATGTTCATGTTCCCTTTTGGGACCAGGGGAGCAATATTTCTGAAATAAAATTGTGAGAAGTAAAAAAGATATTTTTCACTTCTCAGGTTATGTGGCACAACAAACTCTTATGCCAAAATAATTTGATTCTTATCTCTTTATTTTAGCTATAGAGTTTACAGCATTTGTATTATTCTGGTGTGGGGTCTTAAATTCTTTAGTGTCATATATACAACAACCTCCCCCCAACGAGCTATAGCTTTGTTCTGTCTCCCTCCCTCCCTCCTCTCTCTTTCTTTCTCTCTCTCTCTTTTCCATTTTTGCTTGTTTTGAAAAAAATGAAGTAAAAAAACATAACCTAATAAAATATTTCCCCCCTGTTTCAATGGGACAAAACATATTTTCTGTGCTTAATGGAAAGCCATTAACAAGTTACTCAAGCTATGAAGTCTTAGATATGTTAAGCAGAGCCAGCCCAAGCTACAGGCTGACCAGGCTACCACCCGGGGCACCCCATTGTAGGGGGCGCCATGCGAGGCTACTGGGCCGGGCGGAGGTGGTACCGCGCATGCTCTGCGCGCCTGGGGAAGCACCACACATGCGCTGGGGGTGGGGCCACACATGTGTCTTACTCCTGGGGGCAGCACTGTGCTCCCGGGGCCCAGGGCGCACAAATGGCTCAGGCCAGCCCTGATGGTAAGTAATCCCTCTTTTAAGTGTAAAGAAATTCTGTGGTGTCTTAAATGCCACAGTTTGGTTCACATTGACTTTTAAATGGCAAGCTCAATATTTATTACCTATTTATATGTAATAATACCCATCTTTGTGCCTCAGATTTCTGACAATAACAATTGTTTTTAATAAAGAACCCCACAAAATATAATGTTAATCTGAATGCTTCTCTGTCATTTTCTATGAAAAGGAAAAATCGGTCAATATTTAATAGTGAGGCACTCAGATACTATTATGATGAATCTTGTGTAAATACCTAGGTAGTTAGGCTGGCTTTTGGCAGATTTATCTATTACCTGCTAATAAGTTGTTGTTGTGCTCAAAAATAGCTGTATTCTAAGCTCCAATGTAGCTTATATAGTTGCAGTATGTGCAATTCTTAAGTCACCACTACAGCTTGTTTAGTAACGTATCATAAGCTGGATCTTAGGTCAATAGGTGCGCAGACTTGTTCTCAAAATGTGAACTGTGGACCACTAGTGGTCCATGACTGGCTTGTAGGTAGGCCACGGCTGGAGGCTGAGGCCTCCCTTGCAGCAGGGAGCTCACACTGGCACTTCAGTGCGGCATCCCCATGTAAGGTTAGAACACCAGCGCTAGCTTCCCGCTGCAGGGTGGGAGTGTCCCAAGCCTTGCGAGATGGATTTGGCTCTAGAGAAACAGCAGCTCATGGAAGTGCTGCCTGGCGGCTTTTTCCACTGCTTCCATTGGCCAAGAGTCATGGCAAATGGGAGCAGTTGGAGGTGATGCCTGGGATGTGGTGCCTGGGAGGAGTGGGGCGCATGAAGCCAGGTAAGTGCCACCCCATCCTCCTCATGCCCAGACTCTACATCTCCATTTCCCTCATGCACCGCTCTGCCGAGACCCCTGCCTCTCCAGCCTGTTCCTGCATCCTCCCTGGCACCTGCACCCTCTCAGAGAGCTGGACACCCAGCCTGCTCCTGCACCCTCCCCATCATCCAGACCCCACAATACAGGCCACTCCTGTACCCTCCATCCATCCATCCCAGACCCGCCAACCTCAGAAAGCTCCTGCACCCTCCTCCTGCCATCCCACTTTTGCACCCAATGGAGTTGACAGCTGCCACAGGCCCTGGGGCAACGTGGGGATGGGTCAGCTCTCCACTCCTGGAAAAGGTGGGGCTGAGGGCAGTCAGCACTTAGCGCTGCAGTACTGGGTCCCCCCAAGCCCTGAAAGCTGTGCAGAGTGGCATCTGGCTCTCCTGTGACTGTTCAAAGGAGCTCTGGGTCCCTGTGAATGGCCAGGCCCCAGGGCAATTGCCTCTTTTGCCCCCCACTGTAGGCAGGCCTGGCTGCATCCTACTTCCTGACCAGACCCAATGCTCCCAATCTCTCTCTGCCCCATTTTGTCATCATGGGTGGTCGGCTGATGGTCCATGGAAAGGTTTGTGTTGAGTGGGATGGGCAGTAGGCCAAAACGTATGAGAACCACTGCTCTAGACCATTATACCAATAGCAAAATGTTCCATTTGCAACAATGTGTCTCTTGACTTTCTCCTTTTATTAAAATATTTAAGAGGGTGATGTCTTCTCACTGGTTGCTATTTATCTCTGGATTTTTACTTTTGAAAAAATAATATAAGAAAAAACAGGAAAAGAGTTGGATTTAAATGTTGGTTAGGTCAGAAGTAAGGTATTGTCAACCCAGTGTGTGGTTAATGTGTGTTTACATCACAGAAAGGAAAATGAAAAATTGGTGCAGTTCATATCTTTTGGATTAGTTTTTTAATAAAAAGTACATTTTCCTGTCACTCAAAAAGTCGGGAAATGAAAACATTAAGGTTCTCATAGTAATATTAGCTCAGACATTTATACACATGTACTATTTTTTGTTCTTTTGTTCTTTTAAAAAAATGCTTTATTATGTTTGCATCGGTTGAGCTCTTCAGGGCATGAACTACGTCCCTATGTGCTTGCAAAGTACCTAGTGCATTTGTGGCACTATCAACAATCTAAATAGTAAAAGTAGTGGTAGTTCATGATGATAGTAAAAAATGAAGTATAGGATGTGCCCCCTGAGTTAAATTAATATGAAAATCATGTTTTCTTTTCTTGACTTCTGAATGTTGAGTATGGAGCAGTAACCTTAAAGTTAAATTAGTGTATGTTTTCCAATTGAAATATTCAGCAACACTAAAACAACCCATCAACTTTGTGCTAAATGCGCTAGACTGCAGATTCCTCCAGCACTGCAAAACATAAAAATCAAATAAATGAGTAGATAAGTAATGCAGCATCCTATCTATACGCTACTCATCAGTTCTGCTTCTCAACCTCCGCTACCTCCCCCCCAACACTCACTGCTCACTAAGATCTCCATTCTTCTCAGCAAACAATGTAAAATTTGACCAAAAGTAAAATATTCCGACACACGCATGCGAACTGCAGTTCTGTAATTTCTACATAAAAATTATAGCTGCATTTAGAACACTCACTAAAAATATAAATTGCCCAACGAGACAGAGAAATTAGACTTTATTAAACTCTTGACTTCAAATAAGATTACTGCTCAAATCCATCTGTCTTGGCAGCAGTTGAAGGAGGAAAGCAACTCATGGCTTGAATTGTCACCTTTCTTCTCTTTTGATCCTCAAATCAGAGCATTACTATGCATCCCAGCAAAACCTCAGCCTGTTTTTAAATCTGAGGCCCTATGGGTCTTGCATCCATTCCAGGGCTTAATCAACACTACAGGCCCATGCATACAACGGCACAGGAGATCTTGGTTCTCCACGCTAATCTTAAAATCTATTTCCTATTAATATTTTTTTAAATCCTGAGAAAAATAATTGGTATTTTTCCAACTGCACTGATAATGCAAATGCATCCCTGGTTATGATAATGAATAACTTCATCTGGTTTTATCAACTGGGAAATTGATACCATTTTAATAATTGGTAATTAATAACCCCCAAAGTAAGGGATAGAGCGGGGATGGGTGGGGTTGTATTTTTTTGCAATGGAGGGAGAACTTAATTTTGCTTTATATGGGCAAGTGCCTTCCTCACAGTCCTTCCAGTTCTCACCCCACAAGCAGACACAGACTATAATGATTTTTTCTTAAATATCACAGAAAAACCTCTTTTATAGCCACCGATTAGCTATTTGATACCCGACTCTCCTATTACAATGTAGCAAATTATGTGAGGTTATGTGAGGAGTTCAGATTCTGTTCATAACTTGACATATAATGTAGCTGTATACATTTCACCAAGATATTATTGACCAACAAGTTATTAGTTTTCAGGTGATACCTCAGCAGGCATATTATGTATCAGTATTATTACTGTGGTGTGTAGGGTGTGAATACAAGGGTTCATTCCATCAGAATGGACCCTTGCATGGGAAAGGGCCGCAGAGTTGCCATTCCATTTTCTGCACAGGTGGGAAGGACAAATGTGGAATCCTGGAGCTTTGATCCTCCCCAGTGATGCTGAGCCAGCATGAGGTGGAGGGCAGGTGAACTGCTACTGGTAGAGATTACTGGTCCTCTGCTGCAAAAGAGGAAACAAAGAGGAAATGAGGATTCTGTCACCCACTCAGGACCAGTGCTAACCAACTGGCAGCCCTGGGCAACTGCCTGGCTTGCCTGTAGGATTGCCAGATGGTTTAAAAAAATACTGGACAAAAACTTTTCGGGTCAGGGAGTAATCAGGGAAACCTGGGGGGAGGATTCGGGAGGTTGGGCCAAAATGCGGTTGTGGCCCACCCCTAAGACCAGCTCTGTTGGCGGCCACTTGAAAACAGTGGCCCTGAGCGACTGCCTGGCTCAACCACTCCTAAGACGTGGAGAAATTGGAAAGGGTACAGAGAAGAGCAACAAGAATGATTAAAGGTCTAGAGAACATGACCTATGAAGCCAGGCTTCATGAACTGGGCTTGTTTAGTTTGGAAAAAAGAAGATTAAGGGGGGACATGATAGCGGTTTTCAAATATCTAAAAGGGTGTCACAAGGAGGAAGGAGAAAATTTGTTCCTCTTGGTTTCTGAGGACAGGACAAGGAGTAATGGGCTTAAAGTGCAGCAGGAGAGGTTTAGATTGGACATTAGGAAAAAATTCCTAACTGTCAGGGTGGTCAAATATTGGAATAAATTGCCAAGGGAGGTGGTGGAATCTCCCTCTCTGGAGATATTTAAGAACAGGTTAGATAGACATCTGTCAGGGATGGTGTAGGTGGAGCTTGGTCCTGCCGTGAGGGCGGGGGCTGGACTTGACCTCTTGAGGTCCCTTCCAGTTCTATGATTCTATGATTCTATGAAGACCGGCTCTGCACCCACTTCCCCTTCCTCAGGACAGATTGTTACAGCCTAGACCTGGGTTAGGTATAGTAGCTTTCCAGTGTAAAGTTTACAACAGAAAATGAAACTAAAATGACAGGCGCTCTATAAACTAAACATGCAGCTTGGCACTCGGGAGACCACTTAAAACTGTTCACTTGTCATCATACTTCAGATCTTCCTATTTTTGTCTTTCCAGATTCCTTTCTCCATTCCTCACCCTACACTGACATCTAGTTTTATTTTCCCCTGACTGAACCACCACCAATGAGCATTCCATTTGATATGATGACTGTGAATTTTTGATTTTCATTGATGGGGTTCTAGATGTGAGCCATTGTGGATTAGGTCACAGGGGTAGAATTAAAAGACCCAATCAGAATATGGCTTTGTGCAATCAGTAACCCCAATCATACTGTAATACATATTAGCATTTGTCAAATGTATTTGCCTTTTCTGATATAAGAAGTTAGACATTTGCTAAGTAAAGCAATGTAATTTAATATTAACTATATTAAATGTTTTTAAGTAGTATAATGTATTTGACTTGCATGTAGAGTATTTGCATTAAAATGACAATAGGACACATGAAAGCCCCAATTGTAATGCACTTATATGCACTGAGCTTTGTTTCAGTCTCTTCGGCTTACCCAAATCATGCGATTGTGTCATAAAGTATTAACTATTATGTACTAAGGCTTAATTATGTCATAAGTTTACCCTTCAACTGTTCTCCCTTAATCCTCTCATACAAAAAGTCAGCTCTTTCCTGGTGTGATGTATTTTGCCAGCAGTGAATGCACTGATGCCAAAGGCGGTAATGATTGCTATTTAATGAAAGAGTACAAAAAGTAATGTGATAATTAAGTTAAGTTATGGATGTTGGTTATAAATTACCTTGTCTCATCTGAGCAGTTGGGTTTTTTGTTGTCTTCTCATACTGTATCATTTTTTCACAATATTGGAAGGTTGGCCATATGCAGAGATTTTCTTATCTAAGGATACCAGCTGTTTACTGGAGGTGGAAACTAGTCCTTCCTTTCTCAATCAGTGCCTGTCATAAGGAGACAGAAATATGTGTATGACTTACATGATTTGTTTTCTTAATAACAAATGTAGTTTAGTTAGAAAATTGATTATAAAAATAGAAACCCAAGCTTTGAAAAGCAATTTAAAGATATGGTATCTGTCTGTTATGATCATTCTAAGGCTAACAAGTGTATATCATTTGTGTAGTTAATTTTTTCAAAGTCTAACAACAGTGCTAATGTGGAGAAGCCAATGTTTAGAATATGATAAACATTTGGCTGATATGCACCCAAATTATATGCTAACTATTTAATCTATTATTTGACTGGAAGCCGAGTGAAGAATACAAATGCAATATAGAGCTATGGCAATCTTGTTTAGTAAACACATGTATCAAAACAGAGTGACAGTAAGCCATTTACACAAATAGTTAGAACAGATCATTTAAAATAATGAACCATGGTGAGAAATGGGTTTGATGCAATGGATGGGAAGCCAGGAGCTCTTGAGTTGGAGCTGGATCTGGGCCTTTCTTTGAAATTCCAACCTCAGGATGCCTTAAAGTTCCATGCCAAGAGATAATCTAGTATGCCAATGAGGGTCCTTATAGTCTGGTAGCACACAGAATGGGATTGGATTGTGTTTGATGCCACTTTCTCATTCCAAAGAGGAAGAGAAGAAAGCATCACCACTCTCAACATCCCTCTGTGAACTCAAGTGCTGATCTCCAATATTTAAAGATGGCTGTGAGAGAAATTAAATGGGAGAATGCACTTTTCTCTGTCCCTAGTGGGTTAACCTAATGCCTTACACCCAAGATTTTGTGGATTTAAAGTTGATATCGTCAAATATTCCATTGGCTTCTGAGCAGACAGACAAATTGTATCCAAGGTGTTGATTACGCCTCACTACCCACATTTGTCTTCTTTGGTGGCTCTGCAGCAAACAAGAACACAAGAGAAGGCAAGTAACGTAACCCTTCGCCATCCCCCGAGAGTGTTCAGGATACCAGAAAGATGGATCTTCTTGGTTATAAGTAATTGCCATCTGCCTCTAGTAGACAGGAGTGGCAAACTGCCATGATCTCTTGATTTGGTTTGACTTCTAGAGCTGGAAAAAAATCTATTCCTAGTTATCTCACTCTCCTGAAAAATACAAAAGGGGGGCGAGCGAGAGTCATTGACATAAAGTCAAAGGAAGTGGAAAGCCATTCTTAAAACATTCCCTATCATGCTCCAGATGCTGCTGCTATGTCTGTAGCCAGAGCTGTCACCATCAAACAGTTTGATTGAAGTCTTTCTCCAGAAACACACACAAAGGTGGAAGAACTCCCTGTTGAAGGACTAATTCAGTTCTCACACAAATGACATGATGGAGAAGGAGAAATTCTAGAACAACAATAATGTCTTCTATAGAGACAAAGTGGGTGAAGGAATATCTTTTATTGGACTATGTGATGGGGCAGGCCCCAGTCCCGGAGCGAATTCACCTTGGCTCAGAGAACTCGTAGTCACTTTGGCCTGGCCCTCAAAGCCCAGTGTCCCTTTCTCAGGGGACATACATCCCTCCGGCCTAGTCTACACACCCAAGCCTTTTTCACAGTCCTGGAGGCTGGATTACAGGGGTTTTCGGGGAGGTAGGGGGACCCAGACCCTCCCGCTCTACTGGGTCCCAGCCCAGGGCCCTATTGGCAGTGTCAGTGACCACTGCCTGGTCGGCGAGGATGTCTCCTGGAACGCACCAACCTCCCGGAGGGTCCTTCCTCCGTCCTGGGCTGCTTCCTACCTCTTCCCCGGCTGCGGCGATGTCCTGGGGTCTGTAGTTAGGCTGGCGGCTCCTGAGTGGTTGTAGCAGCAGGCCTCGCTCCAGAGGTGGCGTTGATGGCTGGTCTGACTTCAGAGACAGCTGGGGCAGCTTGGGATCTCTTCCTCGCACCTTGGCCTCATCCACTACCTCTCCTGCCTGCCTGTTTTCCCTGTCTTTTATCCCAGGCCACACTTGTGTGCATGCCCAGAAAGGCTGCAAGGGCGGGGTCTGCCCCGCCCCCGCTAGATGAACTTTTTTAGTTTCAGGATGGGGCCATGCTGCCCCATCACAGACCAAGAGAGACAAGCTTTCAAGCCACCCAAAGCTCTTCTTCAGGACTGTCATACATGCAGTGCATACTTAATGTCTTTTGATATTTATCAGCCACCTTTGAAAACAAAGTACTTTTAGTTCACAATAACTTTTTTTAGTGCCAAAACAACAGAGAATAAGGTCTTTGAAATCATGTTGTTTTGGAAGACAGAAATCTAGATCCTATAATCAAAAGTGAGGTAGGAATTCTGCTGACTCAGGACCTTTCTGTGCTGATAAATAACGTGTTTTAAGGTGGACTCATGCCACAGTACAGAACTAGTTCTTCGGAAGCTACAGTTTCAAGTATTCTTCCATACCTAAACCATCCTCCATTCCAATAAAATATGATCAGTCCAGCAGATAGACTCTAAGCACTCTTCGCCAAAGAAACCAGTAATAGCCATGGACTCCTCTATGCTACCCATGTCTCATCCCATGACTACTAACTTTACTTAAGAGTCTTTGATGAGAGACCTTGTCAACGGCTTTCTGGAAATCTAAGTGCACTATAACCATTGGATCCCTCTTGTCCACATGCTTGTTGACCTTCCCTTCCTACCCTCCAATGAACTCTAGTAGATTAGTAAAGACACTGTAGCATCCTCTTTACCAACTCCATCTTCACAACAGGCACCAATGAAATAGCACTCTTAGTACCAAAGTTAATTGCAAAGCCTTTAGCTTCAACTTAGCTACAGTCATTGCCACCGGAGTTCAGATATTCCAGAGGCCTGTTTGCTTCAGACAAGCTGAAGTCCCTAATTGCTAATGACGGTGTCAAGATCTGCTGAATCATTGTAACTTCACTGTTCTCTGGGAACTCCCAGTTCCCTGGTACCTCCCACATAAAAAAGGTAATCATATTACCCTTCACTCTCTACCCCACCTCTGGATTATAGTGTGGATGATTCCTATAATTCTTAGGTCTCTGTCCAAGGATTCCCTGTATATAACAGAACAGACCTCTCCCCTGTCACCTTCCCTGAGAGGGTATTTCCAAGGAAGAAATAATCTTGTGCCAATCATTGGCTTGACTAATGTTGGATACCCCCTCTGGAACTCACACTTCAGTACATGCTTTTGCCAATACTACCCTTTGGGTGATGCTTCCAGATCAGCTACTACTGTTGATACTACTGTCTTGTCTTCAGTATTAGATCTGATTTTGAAGCTCCCACCTTCTTTCAGGGATGCTACTTGGGAATTACCTGAAGAGAAATGCCATCAGGATACTACTTGAAGAAAAGGGAGAGGTTACTCAACTTGTTCAATAACTGGAGTTTTTTAAGTTGTCTCTCCTTACAGGTGTTTCACTACATGCCCTCCTTCCTCTCTGCCTCAGAGTTTTATCTCAAAGGACTTCAGAGTAGAGAAGAAATTGAAGGTGGTTCATCCATACAACTCTTATATATCCTTCGTACAAGGAAGGATGTTTTAAGTACAAGACATGTACTGAAAATCACCAATCAAAGGTGTATCTGGCATACGTATATCTGAAGTGGAGCACCAATAAGGACTCACAGAATTCTCAAAGAATTCTAGTTACTGAATACGGTGAATAATCTCTTCTTCTGTCTCAGTTACCAGCACCTCCAAGATGCTGGTGTTCTTGTCTTCAATTTCTCATTGTTTCCAAAGGCTGTGGAGATCCAGTTAGGAGGTAATAATCTGGAATTGAGCTTTCAGACTTGCATTCAGAGCTTTCCTTTCTATTGCAACATCACACAGCTCTAAACACAAGTGGACACTGAGGTCTAGTATACACTAGACCAGGAAGGTCAGCTTAAGGTAGGGAACTCCTGTTTCCTGCTTATAAGCAACCATGGTGCTTGTGAACAGGGAAGCTGCAAACAGGAGGGGGTTTTGAGAGGGGCTCTCCTGGAGAAGGAGTGGGCGATTTACAGCACTTAGTGGTAACTATCTGTCTGGAGTGTGGGGGTGTTTGTGTTTGGGGGTTTGGGGCTTATGTTTGTCTGTGTTTGTTTGGAGATTAGAGTGCTGAGCTGTGTGTTTGTTTTATTTGTTTGAAAGGCCGTGTGCTCAGGCTGCCAGTTGGAAGCTGTTAGCCTTGATTAGGGTTTGAAATCTCAAACTCGCTGCTCATTGGTTGAGCTGTAGCTGGAGGGAGGAGCTTTCAGGGAGGCCAGAGCTTATAAAGCCTGCTAGTAAGCGACCAGTGCGCTTGTGAACAGGAGGGAGTTTTGAGAGGGGAACTTAAAGGGGGAGATTAGAGGGTGCTAGTTATTTCTGACCTTCTTTAAATGTTACTTTTATAATCTATATTCCAGACATTTAAAAAGAAGCCCAGTTTATAATTAAACCTATTCATAAGAAAAATGCAGTCAGAAGCCCAGCAGCAGAGTGGGGGCTATCCTGTGTATTGCATCGAGTGTAACATGTATGATTACTTGCCCTGTGGGCGGGTGGCGTATGTATGCACCCGTTGAAAGGAACTCCTGATGCTCAGGGACCGAGTTAGGGCTTCGGAGGCCAGAGTGGCTGAACTGGAGGAGCTAAGGGAGGCAGAGAGCTATGTTGATGAGAATTTCCGGGCACTGTAGTACTGTCCCAATTCCACTCTGAGTGCCCCAGTGCTCTTAAGGAGGATGAAAGGCTCAGGGGAGCAGAGCATTCAATGGGAACAGAGGGAACCCATCCCATAGTTGGAGCCCTCCTTCCAGAGGATGTTGCGGTATCCTCTTGCACTAGGGATACCTCTGAGGGGGAGGGAACGCCAGTTGTTAGGAAGAGGCAGGTGTTAGTAGTGGGTGATTCAATCGTTAGAAACATAGATAGTTGGGTTTGTGATGACTGGGAGAACTGTATGGTCACTTGCCTGCCTGGTGCGAAGGTTACGGATCTCTTGAGGCATGTAGGTAGGCTTATGTGTAGTGCTGGTGAGGAGCCGGTGGTCATGGTATTGGTAGGTACCAATGACGTAGGAAAGGGTAGGAGAGATGTCCTGGAGGCCAAATTTAGGTTGCTAGGAAAGAGACTGAAATCCAGGACTTCTATGGTGGCATTCTCAGAAATGCTTCCAATTCCGCGCGCAGGGCCAGGTAGGCAGGCAGAGCTTCAGAGTCTCAATGTGTGGATGAGATGATGGCATAGGGAGGAGGAGTTTAGATTTATTAGGAACTGGGGACACTTTTGGTAGAGGGAGAGCCTATACAGGAAGGATTGGCTCCACCTAAACCAGGGTGGAACCAGACTGCTGGCACTGAACATTAAAAAGGCTGTAGAGCAGTTTTTAAACTAGGAGATGGGGGAAAGCCAATTGGTGTGGAGATGCACATAAATCGGACGGAGACTTCTTAGAGGAGAATCCTTTGATAGAGATTCTCTGGGCTGTAGTCAGAAAGAGAGAAGGGGAGAGGACAAACAAGGGGCCAGAACAGACAAACAACCACATATAAAGGAATCTAATACACCAGGAAAGGGCAGACAAATAAACAGTGGCAAATTTTTAAAGTGTTGCTACACAAATGCTAGAAGTTTGACTAATAAGATGGGTGAACTAGAGTACCTTGTATTAAAGGAGGAGATTGACATAATAGGCATCACAGAAATCTGGTGGAATGAGGAAAATTTGTGGGACACAATCATACCGGGATATAAAATATATCGGAAGGATAGAACAGGCCGTATGGGTGGCGGAGTGGCACTGTATGTGAAAGATAACATAGAATCAAATGAAATAAAAATCTTAAATGAATCAACATGTTCAATTGAATCACTATGGATAGTAATTCCATGCTCCAATAATAAGAATGTACCAGTAGGGATATATTATCGACCAGCTGACCAGGACAGTGATAGTGACATTGAAATGCTAAGGGAGATTAGAGAGGCTACCGAAATAAAAAACTCTATAATAACGGGGGATTTCAATTATCCCCATATTGACTGGGTATATGTTACCTCAGGAAGAGATGCAGAGATAAAATTTCTCAATGGCTTAAATGACTGCTTCTTGGAGCAGCTGGTACAGGAACCCACAAGGGGAGAGGCAATTCTCCATTTAGTCCTGAGTGGAGTACAGGATCAGGACCAGGAGGTAACTATTACAGGACCTCTTGGGAATAGTGACCATAATATAACATTTAACATTCCTCTGGTGGGAAGAACACCTCAGCAGTCCAGCACTCTGGCATTTAATTTCAAAAAGGGAAATTACACAAAAATGAGGAGGTTAGTAAAACAGAAATTAAAAGGCACAGTAACAAGAGCCAAATCCCTGCAAGCTGCATGGAAACTTTTTAAAGACACCATAATAGACGCCCAACTTAAATGTATGCCCCAAATTAGAAAACATAGTAAGAGACCTAAAAAAGAGTCTCCGTGGTTTAACCACCATGTAAAAGAAGCAGTGAGGGACAAAAAGGCATCTTTTAAGACATGGAAGTCCAATCCCAGTGAGATAAATAGAAAGGAACATAAACACTGCCAAATTAAGTGCAAAAATGTAATAAGAAAAGCAAAAAAAGATTTTGAGGAAGAGCTAGCCAAAAATTCCAAAAACAATAGCAAAATGTTTTTTAAGTAAATTAGAAGTAGGAAGCTTGCTAAAAAACCAGCGGGTCCCCTAGACAATCAAGATACAAAAGGAGCAATCAAGAACGATAAAGCCATTGCAGAGAAGCTAAATGATTTCTTTGCATCCATCTTCACGGCTGAGGATGTTGGGGAGATTCCCAAAACTGCACTGTCCTTTGTGGGAGATGAATCTGAGGAACTGTCCTGGATTGAGTGTCATTAGAGGAGGTTTTGGAACAAATAGAAAGACTTAATGTTAACAAATCACCGGGACCGGATGGCATTCACCCAAGGGTTCCAAAAGAACTCAAATGGGAAATAGCAGAACTGTTAACTGTGGTTTGTAATCTATCCTTTAAATTGGCTTCCGTATCTGCTGACTGAAAGATCGCTAACGTGACACCAATATTTAAAAAGGGCTCTAGAGGCGATCCTGGTAAGTCTAACATCGGTACTGGGAAAATTAGTCAAAACAATAGTTAAGAATAAAATTGTTAGGCACATACAAGAACATAATTTGTTGGGCAAAAGTCAACATGGTTTCTGTAAAGGGAAATCATGTCTTACTAATCTATTAGAGTTCTTTGAAGGGGTTAACAAACATGCGGACAAGAGGGATCCAGTAGATATAGTATACTTAGATTTTCAGAAAGCCTTTGACAAAGTCCCTCACCAAAGGCTCTTGTGTAAATAAGGGTATGTCTACACTACCACCCTAGTTCGAACTAGGGTGGTTAATGTAGGCAACCGAAGTTGCAAATGAAGCCCGGGATTTAAATATCCCGGGCTTCGTTTGCATCTTGTCGGGCGCCGCAATTTTTAAAGCCCCGGTTGTTCGGACTCCGTTCCCACGGCTACACGCGGCACGGAGTAGGTAGTTCAGATTAGGCTCTCTAATCCGAACTACCGGTACACCTCGTTCTGGTACACCCTAGTTTGAACTAGGGTGGTAGTGTAGACATACCCTTACATTGTCATTGGATAAGAGGGAAGGTCCTTTCTTGGATTGAGAACTGGTTAAAAGACAGGAATCAAAGGGTAGGAATAAATGGTAAATTTTCAGAATTGGGAAAGGGGTAACTAGTGGTGTCCCCCAAGGGTCAGTCCTAGGACCAATCCTATTCAACTTATTCATGAATGATCTAGAGAAAGGGGCAAGCAGTGTGATAGTAAAGTGTGCGGATGATACTAAACTGTTCAAGATAGTCAAGACAGAAGCAGACTGTGAAGAACTTTGAAAAGATCTCACAAAACTAAGTGATTGGGCAACAAAATGGCAAATGAAGTTTAATGTGGGTAAGTGTAAAGTAATGCACATAGGGAGAAATAACCCCAACTATACGTACAGTATGATGGGGGCTAAAATGGCTACGACAAATCAGGAAAGAGATCTTGGAGTTATCATAGATAGTTCTCTGAAAACTTCCACACAGTGTGCAGCGGCGGTCAAAAAAGCAAATAGGATGCTAGGAATTATTAAGAAAGGGATAGAAAATAAGACACAGAATATCTTACTGCCCCTGTATAAAACTATGGTACACCCACATCTTGAATACTGTGTACAGATGTGGTCTCCTCACCTCAAAAAGATATTTTGGCCTTGGAAAGGGTTCAGAAAAGGGCAACTAAAATTATTAGGGGTTTGGAACGGGTCCCACATGAAGAGATGTTAAAATGACTGGGACTTTTCAGTTTAGAAAAGAGGAGACTGAGGGGGGATATGATAGAGGTCTATAAAATCATGAGTGGTGTGGAGAGGGTGAATAAAGAAAAGTTATTTATTAGTTCCCATAATAGAAGAACTAGAGGACACCAAATGAAATTAATGGGTAGCAGGTTTAAAACTAATAAAAGAAAGTTCTTCTTCACACAGCGCATGGTCAACCTGTGGAACTCCTTGCCAGAGGAGGCTGTGAAAGCTAGAACTATAACAGAGTTTAAAGAGAAGCTAGATAAATTCATGGAGATTAGGTCAATAAAAGGCTATTAGCCAGGGGGTTGGAATGGTGTCCTTGGTCTCTGTTTGTCAGAGGCTGGAGAAGGATGGCACGAAACAAATCGCTTGATCATTGTCTTTGGTCCACCTACTTCGGGGCACTTGGCGCTGGCCACTGTCAGCAGACAAGCTACTGGGCTAGATGGACCTGGTTTGACCCAGTATGGCCATTCTTATGTTCTTATGTGAAATGCTTACTTTAAACGAAGCCTTGGTGGCATCCATGTTGTAGGAGGTGGCTTCCCTTACTCCTTGCAAAAGGAATAGTGCTGGATGCTGGTGGAAGCTGTCTTCAGCGTTCCATTTATGGGTCTATACTAGACTTACTAAATTGAACACCAGAAGATCGACCTCTAGAGCATTGATCTTCTGGTAAGTATAGATGTGCTCTCTAAAGCTTAGTAGTCAAGTCACTAATTTGTAGTTGGGCAAGTAGATCTCTTTTCTATCCAAGGGAATATCAAGTGCCTTCAGTTTTGCTTCAGAGAAATTCAAATTCCTGTTTCCTGACAGATGTAATCTTACTGAATTGAATCAGACATTATTTTGAGGCATTCCATCCTCTACCATAACCAAGAAAATGTCCTGAATTCTATTGAAACTCTGAACTGGATCAGAAATCTGTAGAGTGTCAATACAGACACGTAAGTGCTATTACCACTTCTTCAGTGTTTATATTGAATTCTAAGTGAGTATAAGGAACTGAGGGCTTGTTGGTAGTGACTTGTGTCCTTTTATAATCTTCTCCGAAGTGTTCCTTGTTTTTAGACTAAGTGCACAGGTCCTAGTAGTTTAAATTTCTAGTTGACTCCATATTTGGCACAGAACATTCAGGAACATCCAAAGGATCCCAGATCCAAGTAGGAGAGTCTTCTTTCTAGTTGAAGTAGTCTATGCATCTAACCTCTCTGTCTACTGTGAGTTTTCCAGTCTGTAAAATATGTGTTTACTAGCCTATCTCACAGGGGTGTTGAAAATAATTACGGGAGTTAATATGTGCTAAGTACTATTTTTACTAAGATCGACTGCATCCTGAAAAGATCAAGTTTAAGCTTTTAACACATAGCTTAAATGTGGTAAAGTTTAATATTAATTACTTTAGGTATTTGCAAAGCATCACTTAAATTTAATATGGGATTTAACAGGACCACTAGTCTAAGAAAAACTTGTAGTAGAATCATTTTAATTTTTCAAAGATTTATTTCTTCTTAAAAAAGCCAAAAAATGTAATAGAGCTTTGTTCATAATCAACATTTTCTTGAATGATATTGCCTTTGAAATGCAAATATTATTCAAACTTATCCTCTTGAAGGGTATATGCTTATTACTATATTAAAAATGTGAAATGTATTTCTTATGGTATATTTTCTTCAATTATTTCCTTCAGGTTCTAATTTTAGCTATAACTTGTACTAAAGGAATAAAATGAAATTTAAAATTATACTCTTATTTGAGTAGTATTTTAAGTTTTATTTTTACAACACCTAGCATCCCTACAACTAAAAGGAATTGAAATGTGGGTTTTTTGTATTTTTTTCCTGTTTTATATATTTGACTGTAGATGTATCATCAATTTCACTGGTTCCTCCTTTCTTGAGCAGTTGGTCCTGCTCCAGAAAGAAGAGTCAGAAGTCAGTGATGCTTCATGTTCTAGTAGAGGGGTACCCCTTATGAAACTTCTTGGGGGAAATGAGGGCCTTAGTTATTCAGTTTCCTTATTATTTTTGCAGATCTCTTTTAGAGCAATAGAAAAGAGAACAAATATTGATATAATAAAAAACGTGATTAAAAATCTGCATAAGCTATATAGAGGTATGCAGATGGTAGTGAAAAATCTGAAATTACTATTAACCTATGTATTTAATTGTTTAGATTTCAAATTGAATACATATATACATAAGGATTTCTTGATATATGGGAGCTCTGTTTACCCCCAAAGCAGGGCTGGCTCAAGTCATTCCTGCGCCCTGGGCAGTGTGTGTGCTCCGCCCTTGGGCGCATGGCGCATGTGCGGCCCCACCCCACAGCGCGCTGTGCACCTTACAGCTGCACTCGGGCACGAGGCATCTGATGGCAGCTCTAAGGGGCGCCGTGTGGCCCCTCGCCCCGTGCGTGCAGCCCCTGATGGCAGCTCTAAGGGGTGCCGTGTGGCCCCTGGCCCCGGGCATGTGGTGCCTGATGGCAGCTCTAAGAGATGCTGCACAGCCGGGTGCATGGCGCCCCTTAAAGCTGCCGTCAGGTGCCCCCCTCTAGACAATTAGAGGTTCAGGGCAGGGCAAAAAACATGCAGTTTGTAGGGTGGCCCACGTCCTGATTCCCGGTGGGATGGCAAAGAGCAATTAGTAGTTCAAACTGGGGCAGACAAACAATCGGGTCTCCTTGTCCCAGAGGAGATCCAGTGAGCGCAGGCGGTTGACCTGGAGTTGCAGGGGGGGAGATTGCCACCCAGAGGTAGGTAGCAGGAGGGGTGCAGGCCTATTCACTCCACTGAATCCCAGCACAGTGGGTCAATCTGATGCTGGATCAGCGGGGATTCTCATGGCAACATGCTGACAGATGCTCTGTATCAGCCAGACTACTGTTGACTATCCCTGGGCTCCTTCTATTCTCCTCCTCTGCACATACCTGGTTCTCCAGAAGGTCCTCTGGGGAGTCAGGGGTTGACAGCTCCAGCAGGGATTGAAGTTCCACCCAGTCAAAGTCCATCTGGGGTCCCAGTAGTTTAGGCTAGTCCTCAACTTCCTGCAAGCCCTCAGCAGCCTCCCAGCTTGGGACCGCAGGACACGGTCTGGTTCCTCTTGCAGCTGGCACTCAACTAAGCTCCTTATACTGGCTGGCTTCTTATACTACTAGCCACATCTCCTGACTTCTGGTCAGGTGAGTGGGTCTGCCCAAGAGGGCTCAAGGAGGGGCTCTTCTCCCTCCAGGTCAGTGGGTGGCCACTCCGCATCACTACAAGGTTAAAGTAGTATGAAAAGGCTGAGAGCCATTCATCCAGAGGTTGACAGTGAAGAATTCCCCTTAGTTCCTCCTGACCATGGTTTTTTGTTTTTGGCACAGTGTTTTCTCTTCTAGTGTAAGGAAAGCATGATGAGGTATACCCAGGATAGACTATTACCATGTTGGAACTAGAAGAGTGAAGATGGTCAGCTGACAAAAGCATGTTGAGAAGTTTGCAGCCCTCATGCAGTATCTTTTGGATGAAGGTGCACACACAATTGGTCAATTTGGTCTATAGTTAAGATTCCCATTGATGCTAGGCATTCACACAGAGCATGTGTGAGTAACACTTTCTACCCTCTCTAGTTGGTTAGGAGACACTGCCCCATTCTGTAGGATGGTGACCTGGCCCCAGTTATACACACTGTTGTCACTTCTCAGCAGCGCTTCAACTGTGCAATATGCCTGAGCATAAAGGCTTCAGTGCCTAGGAGATGCCAGCTAGTACAGAACACTACAGAGGAGGAGTGGCCACACCAGGGCTTGTGAGCCACATTCAGATCTTTTACAGTTAGGGTGTGTCTAGACTACAGGGTTTTTTCAAAAAAAGTGGCCTTTTTTTGGAAAAAACTTCCCCTGCATCTAGACTACTGCTGTGTTCTTTCAAAAGTAAAGCAAAAGAATGTGGCAGTTTTTTCGACTGCAGAAAACCTAGTTTTGTGAGGAAGAACGCCTCTTTTTGGAAGTGCTCTTTCGAAAAATGGCACTATGTAATGCAAACTGTGCTTTTTTGAAAGACAGCATCCAGACAGCCTGGGTGCTTTCTTTCGAAAAAGCGGCTTGCTTTTTCAAAAGGACTGGTTGTGGTCTAGATGCTCTTTTTTGAAAGAGGCTTGCAGTCTAGACGTAGCCTTAAAATGGATCTCACAGAGTCCCTCACCCCAGGCCCCATTTTCTGCCTTCTAGACTAAGGAGGGAGATCAGGGCTTCTGCCCTGCAGCAGGGTGGGGGGCCCAAGGGTATTTGACCACCAGGGAGGGTGCACCAGCGTGGCTTCAGCCCTACCACCCTCTCCCTGCAGGGCTGAACCCTGCACCCTGGCAGGCATCTCCTGCTGAGCTGAAACTCTGAGATCTCCCTCTCCAGCCCTGCAGCAGCCTGCACCACTTCCTATAGCGTCCCATGGCTGGGGAAGCTGAACTGCAACCACTGGGAGCTGCAAGGTGTTGTGCCTGTGGGTGGTCAATGTCAGCGAAACGTCTCATGGCCTGCCAGCAAATTACCCTGGTGGGCCGAGAGCCAAAGGTTGCCAATCCTTGCTATAGCCCCACTACCCCACTTCAGCTCTGAGCTCCAGCAGGAGTAGCTCTTGAACTTGTGAAGGCTGTCCCTTGCAGTTTGGAAGGTCAGTAAGTTTGGTCACCCCTGCTACAGAGCACTGTAGCAACGCTGACTACAGTAAGCTTATCAGACCTGTCCTCTGCTCTCTACAGTGACCCCTGATGGACTATCCAATCAAGGTCAAAATCTAGACCCATATTTTCCAGGGACTCCATGGCCTGGACCCAGCTAATAGAATACCTTCAGCTCCTGGATGAAGCCTTAGGCCATGTGCCCAACAGATTTACTCCTCTGGCACAATGGAGTATTCAGCCAAAACATGTATTTGTGTGAGATGGAACTTGCTTATGGGCTGGTTCAAGACTGTGGGATGAAGTGCCACAAGAACTGGGACCATCACAAACCTCACAATCTTCTGCTCCAAGTGCAAGGCACATTGCTTTGTCCTTGCCATCCGTAAAATAGATACAGAGTAAGTATTTAAAGTTTAAAAAAGCAAAAACTTACCAAAACAAGACACTCCACTTCACACACCTCTCCCCTGGGGGACAGGGTGAGAGAACAAGCATGCAGGGCATGTGGCCGAAGGTGCTCAGATACTATAATTATGTATGCTATGATGCTGTAAAGAAGAGTGTGTGGTGGAACTGATGTTTGCCACACTTAGTCCTCCACTGGGGTAGGTGGCAGTGTAAGAACCCTGACTTCCTTAACTTGTGTGGAAGCTGGGCTCATGATCTTTGCAGACCCCTTCTCCCATTATATTTGAGCTGCAGTTGGAGGTAGTTGAAAATCAAAGAGTTCAAATGCAAAATGACAGACAAAAATAGAACCCCCCAAAAAATCAAAGTATTTATCCGTTTTTTGGGGGAAAACAGAACAGTTTCACTGTAGCCATTAATTCCAATTGATACTAAGCTCTTACATAGCAGTTTCGGTCAGTACTTTTCCCAAGGAAGAGCCCCTTGAGCAAACAAGTACTTGTGTATGAATGCCAATTGACCACAATTTTGCAAGCAAATACATTTATTTGTCCACCTGTTTTTGCACACAGTTGTGGTAAGTATAGTTGCATGCATAGTTATGGTACATATATGTGGAAGTAACCATGCAACTATACATGTACTTTTTCAATGGACAAATGGACCTCTGCTCACTGAAAATATCTCTTTATGATTTGTTATGGATTTCTTTTAGGGTTTCGGTTTATATGTTGTGCTGCTTGTTCTGCCTCCTCCCGGAAGAAGAAAAACCCTTTCTGCATAAACTTGTGAATTGACACTTAGGGTACATCTAGACTACATGGCTCTGTCGATGGAACCATGTAGATTAGTTTACTCGACAAAGGGAAATGAAGCGGCGATTTAAATAATCGCCGCTTCATTTAAATCAAAATGGCTACCGCGTTGTGCCGATCAGCTGTTTGTCGGCACAGTGCAGCAGTCTAGACGGGGATCTGCTGACTCCAGAACCCTTTGTCAGCAGATCTTGTAAGTCTCGTTTCACCATTTTGATTTAAAAGAAGCAGCGATTATTTAAATCGACACTTCATTTCCCTTTGTTGTCCTGCCTCTTCTACATGTCTCTGTCGACGGAGCCATGTCGTCTAGACACACCCATAGAGATAATGGTGATGGGCAGATTACAAATGCATGGATGGAGTTCTGGTTAGTTCCCTTCTAGCTGAAATTCATTTTGTAGGAAAATACTCTTTTCATTAAGTAAGGAATATATGATGATAGTTAACATAATAACATAAGAACGGCCATACTGGGTCAGACCAATGGTCCATCTAGCCCAATATCCTGTCTGCCGGCAGTGGCCAATACCAGATGCCCCAGAGGGAGGGAACGCAACAAGCAATCCCCACGTGATCCCTCTCCTGTCACCCATTTTCAGACAAATAGAGGGTAGCCATTTGTCCTTCCTACCCATCCTGGCTAACAGCCATTGATGGACCTAACCTCCATGAATCTATCTAGCTCTTTTTTGAACCCTGTTAGAGTCCTAGCCTTCACCACATTTGCTACATAAGGCAGTCATGACATTCCAGTATGTGACCCATAAGCTTCCAATTTTTAAAAATAAATATGTGCACTCCTCCAACAAATACAACTGGCATAGTCTGCAAGTGTGGATCAGAGTTGGCATATTTCTTAACACATCTGATGCTTACATTCATTAATGAATGCTTTCAATAAATAAAATATCACGATCTCAGATATCCATATTTTAGCAAGATGGAACGGAAGTATAAACAACACAATAAAGAATTATGATGTGTGCTAATATGGGCCCAAACAATGCATGCATTTAACCCTGTTCTTTAGAAAGTTATAGTAAAGAACCAATAAGATCAAAAGGGTTAGTCCATGTTAGTGGTAAACTGCAGTGCTGTATTTACTATATTACATTCTAACTGAAAAGAAAGCAAGAGACCATTACTCTGTAAGTTCCACTTACTGCAAAACTGAAAAGGCATATTCTTCATCATGATCTCAAAGTTGAACTAAAAGGCTTTTTACCTTGCAAGACCTTAGTGGCAGGCTTTGATTCTTCTATTTAGTGTTACTAACTTTGATGACACTTCAAACAAGGAATTATGCTCCTTAAACCGTTCGAGTTAGTTAGTGATGTTGCCAACTGGCATAAAAAGAGAGTCCTGAATCCTGGAACTGATGAGGAAATAGAAGTTATGGCTTTGTTTGGAACTGAAAAATTTTGATTGAGGTAGGATCTTAAACTTGTAAACATTTTTAAAGTATTGCAATTTACTTTTCAGAATAGTTTTCAGTCTGAGTAAGTGCAATTGCAGCCCAGCTGTCATGGCTTCTGCAGTGGCTTCCTTCCAGGGGGGGGATGAGTAGCCTGGGAAACTACACAAAGATCCAAGAGGATTTCCAGAAATCTGCCTATTAGGGGACTTAGCCCTCTGCTCTTTCTGGAGAGTGGCAGAATCATGGAATGATTAGTAGAAAATGGCATGACTTGAAACTAGTGAATTCTCTTACCTCTCACAAAGATTTTCCTTTTTCTCCCCGGGGGAGAATTTGGTCCCAAGTTATATTACAATGGTTCAGTAGAATGTGCATTGTAATAAAAGGGAAAGAATTGAGGTTCAGCATCTGAATAGTCTTTCATTTCAGTTGAAGGCTGGGTTCCCAAAGTGAAGAAGTAAATTGTTCCTACAGTATATTACGTGTTCCTTTTTTCCCTCTGGCTTGCTAGTGAACTGCTGCAGGAAGAAACTGGACCACATGTCACAGCAAATGAGCTTCTTAAAATATGTTTTAATGAATATCAGATATTTGGGAGGACCTTAGATCTAAAAGCATGACTCATTGGTGCTTTGGCTAACAGATAGCTAACAACCTGGGAACTCCGGATTTGAAAGCATGAGCCTTTAATACTGTCTAAGTTAAGAAATCTTAATTCTGTTAGCTCCATGATTATGCAGACTCATAAATGTCTATATGGGCTAGTCTAGGGAGAACAGAGAGCCACAATGAGTAAGCATGCGTTACACCTAACTTTCAATAAAGAGAAGGAAAGAATATTTTGAGCAACTATCGGCTATATGACAGAAGAGGTCACTTTCATGGAAGGAGATGTATGACAACTAAGAGTTTCATTATTTAGTAAGTTTCATGGTGTTTGAGGTTTTCTGCAAGGCAAGTATGCAGAAATAGCTAGAAGAGGGCACATAATTATTTTTTAACTGGATTTTTTTGTAAATGATCTATTCTAAATGCCTTGTTTGCTCCTTGCTACCTCAAGAATTTTTATTTGCGTCTTCCTTTGATAATGTTAATTGCGTAAGAATTCCCTGGATTAAAAAAAGAAATGGACAAACTTCAAAAGTCCTGAATAAACACCCAGAAAGTCAGATGTTGTGGAGCTATTCTGAAGAAAGGACAGGAGACATTTGATGTGGATTTAATCAGGCTGCAACTTTATTATTAGATGTCTGGGACTAACTGGCAGAGTGTACAGTACAGGTTACCCCCTGTTTATCCTGTAATTACTTGTGGGACTTTCCCCAGTTTCCCTACTTTTTCCATCTGAGTCCCTCCAGCAAATCCATTGCCAGGACCTTATTGTACCTTGGGGAGGGGTTTTTACCAGTGTCCTCTCTTTTTTCATCCAGATCCTTCCAGCAAATTCATTGCCAGGACCTTACCATTCCCTCCCCCTGTAGGAGCAGTAATGTGGGCTATCGGAAAGGAGGGGATGGCTCCCTTCAATTATAATCATGGGAGCCCCAAAACCCACACCATTCCCTTCCTGTAACCAGCACCCCCTTTTTAAGTCCTTTACCAGGCTTGATCACTAGAAGCCTTCCCTAAGGAGAATATCCACCAGATACTTCCCCACAAGGCAGCACCAGCAATTAGCTTGGATGTTTCTCCTCCCCTGCTCAGGTTCCCAGACATCTTTTGTGTAGCAGCCCAAAAGCATGTTCCCCCTAAATCTCATAGGAGAAAACACACTATCCCAAATGCACTGGTTGCCCCCTGCACTATGCAGAAGATCGTTGTTCCTGCAGCTGGGTTGCCAATGCCATGTACTACAGCTGATGGGCCATATCGGTGACCAGCATGCTGCATCCACTTATGCCAGGGCTCCATAGTGCCAGCAGCATCTGCTTGTCTTCATCAAATCACTACACTCTGTCGAACAGAAAACAAGGTAGGACATCTGATAAGCCAGTGTCCAGCCACAGGGGCATGCTTGGGAGGAAAGAATTATTAAGGCTCAAAGTTTGGCCCTGAGAACATATATCCCAGCCAGGGGTCTTGACAGCCTCCACAAGCCCCTGGGCAAGGTGTGGGGGGACGGCCCCTAGGGCAACTTCTCCTTTTGCTCCCTCCCTGTCATTGACTGGCGTGACCCCTGCCAGCCAGAAACCCGCCTTTTATTGGGAAGGAGCTGTAATAGGCTATCCCCTATGTTCAGCACGACACCCAGGCATGCTAGTGTAGTGGAAGGGTCCTTTGTTTCATCCTTTGCAAGGGATACCCACAAATGGTTTTGCCAGGCCACCGAGTTCATTGCATTGTTAACAGAGCTGCCTCGTGGGTATGAAAGATGATGTATTACTGGATATTCCCTTGGAGCACTCTTGGGGACCAGAGCCGGAAGGGAAACCCTTAGGTCCCGTATACACCACTGATTAATTTTTTTAATCCATAAACCCCTCCACCTACAAATTTGCCCCACAACTTGCCCTCCTCCTGGCCTGTGTTTTGTACCCCATGACCTGGTTCAATCCAGCCCAACGTGCAGCTGGCACTGAACTCACCCCCAATCCTGTGTTTCCTCCTTGCAATCATCCCTTAGTACTCTGGCAAGAAAGGGTCTAGTGGGTCCCAAAGCATGTCTCACACATATGCTTGAATCCACGGATGCTACGAAAACAACTATTGTTGTTAAATGCCCAGCAAATATTACTACATGACTCGTGTCCCTCCTAAGCTTGCAGTGCAAGGAATAGGCCACTATTCCTGTGATCTCTTGTTCCCCAAAAACGTATTGTACCTCCACCTGATTATATCTATATACTCAAACAAGGCGGGGCTTCTCCCCAGATAAGCCTGTACCATAACACCTGCTCAGACAAGGAAGGCAGCATCCCAATTTCCCCATGTTCTAGGCACCCAGGCCATCTGGGCAACTCCTTATCCTGTGAAAATAAGCAATGGACAAACTTCAAATCCCTTGAATAAGCACTCAGGAAATCAGATTTTTGTGTGTGAATCTTAGATGAATTATTCAAACATCCTGAAGTGTGGAAAGTGGACTGGAAATCTCATGGGAATATGATTTATTTTTTATTTCTGGTATTTTGTGGCTTGTATGAATAGAGACCTGCAAATCTGCAGATATCCACTTTATATCTCCAGATATCTGTGGACCATGTTTGCAGATTGTGGATTGGCTGCAGATACAAATTTTGTATCCAGACAGGGTGCTAGCCATGAGACTGATTTTTTTGGATTTCCATCTCTCATCATAGCTACACCAGGAAGAACAGAGAGGTGTGTGTGAAAATGAACTATAATTTGTTGTTTAAAAAAGTGATGTGAACTTTAAAAGCTTAAAAAAATGTTCAGTTTCAGCTGCCCCTTGTGTTATCCAAGTAAATTCGCTCATTCCTACAATTTTGGGACAAAGCCATTAAAAATGGCTCTTTTGCTGATTTATTTTTAAACAAGAGCTTTTCATAGACATATGAAAGCTGTCTATGAAATGATTAAAAATTGTATTAAAGGACCAATAGTTTGCTTGTGGCTATGTGGGTTTTGTATAGTCCTAATCTTTAAATCATTTAAAAATGCAAACCTTACAGGAAGAATGGGGATTTAGTTACCTATGTTGGCATAGATAGTCGTTTATAGTTTAGAAAAAGAAGTTGAGAAACCTAAACAAAGATAGCATTGTTGTTTTAAACATTGAGATTCAGAGAATCACCTGACACTAATTTGCATACAGTATTTCAGTGGTCTGTAACATGACCCTCACAGAGGTTGCTGTGGAAAATGAGTATAATGGTAGGGGCAGATTCCATCATCCTTCCTCACAGTGTGTGCTACCTTACTCTGTGAGTAGCCCCACTGATTTCATTGTGACCATTTGCAGAGTAAGATACTACTCAATGCAAATAGGGGTAAAAAATTTGATCAGTTGTCTATTTCTATTTTAAATCTGTGTTGGGAAACCATTCAAATGTAATGCTTCACTTATCATATGGTTAAAAACCCCTCTTTGTGCCAACAACCTGTACTAGCAGTAAGTATTAACATACTTTATGTTCAAAGCTATTGCTTGTTTAATAGATTTGAATACCCACTGGTAGATTTTATAACCATCGACCAAAGCCAGATGCACAATCTGCCTCATAAATAGATGACATTAAAAATAAAGAGTTTGATAGTGCATCACTCCATAATATATTGAGTTTACATTTATTTTCTAAAACATATGCAAAGCTAAGTTGTCTGTACTTCCCTTTTTTAAATTAGAACATCTGCTTTACTGTTACTTCATTTTATATGTTGGATTTTCTTATATTTGTTCATGTGAATTTTGCATTTTTTCCTATTTTCATACTTAATTGGCAATTTTATTCTTTTATAAGCAACTAGAAAACTATTTTCAGTGCTAAGAGTTTACTTGCAATACATTTATCACTTTGTGCTATGAATTCAGTATCTCTAAGGAGTTAGTCTCCAACTCAGAAGAACACACATTCTCACAGGATTAGAGCAAACTATGGCTGGACTTAACTATGTACCTGCTTACTATTAAATGAGATTCAAGAGAGAAGGAATGAAATATTTTAAACACATTTTATAATCTAAAGACTCCATTTTAACAGCAGATAACAGCGTAAAACTGTATACCTGAGATCAATGCTGTGTTGGAGATATCTACAACAAGAGTTACATGGAAACTAGTATTCCTGTGTATTTGGAAAGGTTATTATTTTTTGTAGTACAGAGCATGACATAATTTGCCAAAACAATTTAATTATTTTTAGAGAACACTTTTAAAGAGAATAAACTGTTTTGAAAGTGGTAGAAAAATATCACTGATATAAACATTGTAGATGAGACTAAAATAATTGGAGAGAAATTGCTTTCATTTATGGCTAACAAGCTCAAGAATTTTGCATGATCTAAGCTATATTAAAGCTTTTTATGAAGAGATTATTTTTTGTATGACGAGTGCCTTAATAGAGGTATCATAGTTTACGGTAAAATAGAACAGCAGCACAGCTCAAGTTAATTACATTTATTCAGATAAAGTAATATTCTACCATATTATTCTACAGAAATGGGGGGGGGGGGGGAAATTACTGAAACCTTTTTGCCAACATTTATCCGTTTCAATTATTTTGACGGTATGTATTCCATGTGTGCTTTTGCTACAGTACCTTTATATCGACAGTTGGTAGCACAAGCCTTTTAAAGCACAAAGGGTAGCAGCACTCCAGCCAATCTGTGATAAAAGAGAAAAAATGAAATCACTATGGAAACTGCAGGAAGAATCTAAAAGCTTTCTTTATAAAGTAAATGTCTGATGTTTGTGACTGCGGGGGCACAAAATTCATAAATCTGTATGATGCTATCATTTCTGATTTGTTATCACAGCAAATGCCAAGTCTAAGCAGCCTGACCTTAGCTTTATTAAGAGCTTCCTTTTTAGAAATAGTTACTATTCAACAATGGAAAGGTTGCAGTGCTGCAAGTGCTGCACGGGGGAACAACTAATTTGTTTAAAATGTGTCTGTTTGTTTTTAAATCACACAGACCTCAAGGTTTATAGAGTCAGGAACACTATGAGGGTTTTAGTAATGCAGCAACTGAGGGGGCTGTATGCAATTCAGAAAACTTGTTTCATTCCCATTACATGCCTGTCTTTGATCTCAAATTGAAGGTCTCTGACACTCTTCCTCCAATCCAGAAGCAAATAAATACTAAAGAAAAGAAACCCCCTCTTCTTTCAGCCCACATAGCCTCTAAGACTGGAAAATGAAGTTGACTGCTACCGTGAACCTGTTTGGACACCAGGCAGCAACACATACCTGTTTCAGTGGAAGGAGTTTAAGAGCACTGCAGAGATCTTTAGTGCAGTGTATCTTGGCTTACACAGGCCACGGTCTTAATTTCAAAACAGTACTAGTTGTGCTTTCTCTGTACCTGCAACTGAAGAACTAGAGGAAGAGGATGGCATCAGTAAATCTAAATCCCAAACTCATGTCACAGAAAATACCCTGAAGTCTAAGCAAGACAAGGCTCGTGGTAAGTAGATCTCTACCATTACACTTTGTGGCTGTAAACTTGAAGGATACTTGCTCAAGGCACATAACGCAGAAAAGCAAGACCTAAGTATTTTGGGAGGGAAAGGAATGGGATGGGGGAATGGGATAGTGTGTTAAGTTTATGGCAAATTCCCTGAAAATTTTTGCTCTTCCAGTATTTGTGTGTGCATGTGTGTGTACACATTTATAAACACTGCTAGTCTGCTGTTCTGAGGCAATTGTAAACTATAGTTCTTCTTGACTACATGAAAGAGGTTTGGTGTCAGTGACCACATTTCAAGCTTTCAAAACACATGGTGGGTATTTTAATTTCTGTGGATTCAGTTTAAAATATTGATACTAAATGTATAACAGGTATGATCTGAAATTATTTTACAGAAAAATTATTGATGTGGGAGAGTACAGAAAATAATCTCAAGTACATTTGGATGTTAAGGTACATTGGTGAATGCTGCTGTGGAGTATTGTATTATTAACAATAAAGATTTGTAAATTAGCAATGGGGAAACACTGACAATAACATTTCTTTCAAAAGCTGGTATATCTTTCTGTAATAAAAATAAATCCTAAAATTGGCTTCTTATGCATATAATGAAAACTAATTAAGTGTGGAGAAAATTTGACGTGGTAGAATAAAATTAAATAGCTTTTTAAAAGACTTCCCTAAACAGCACTAGCTAGGGAGAAGTCCAATAATATTTTTAGCTCTGAATTGTAATACCTTTGCTATATTAATAAATCATGTTGCATTCTGACTTTTATCAAAAGACACAGAGGAGGAGAACTGCATAAGGCACAAGGAAGCTACAAGGAAGCTCTGACTTTTTTTCTCCCCTCCATCAAGCTACTGTACACATGGCCTTTCAAGATGAGCAACTCCCACAGAATGCACTTACTGCGGTAGGTCAAAATTGGTGCAAGTGAATGACAGTAATAAATGAATAATCAAATTATAATGTGTAATGTACTACTTAAATAGACTATATCTAATATGTGAGGGGAAAGTGTGATATTATCCTTTTTATGTTTCCCACGTTTGAATTATTTTTATGAAAATTGTATTTTTTTCTTATGCTGTTTAAGGTTATTTATTTATTGACTAACTATTGAAATGAGTAAGACTAGAATTGACATGCACACAGAAAATAAATGGTTTCATTTACCCAACACATTTGTGAATACAGACTCCTTGTAGCAATTTATTTGTGATAACACTAACCTGTATATGAGTTCTAGGCACAATGCTGAACAAGAGACTTAAATTATAATTATTGTTATTATTATTATTTTACTGTGGCTGAGAACAAGACCAAAATATAGCCTCTCTGCAAGTAAGGAATCCTAAACCTTGAGAAGAAAAGCTTTGGGTTGTTGTTGTTGTTTTTAAAGATGAGATACAGTGACACAACTCCTAAAAATGGGCTAGCTAAAAAAAAGATGACAAGTGGAATGATTTTTTTTATCAGCAGATCATGTATCAAATGTATAATTTGTTGATTTAGGAATACGAACTGATGAAATATGTCTTTGACACTACTGCGCTACATTGTCATGTGGAAGCTTTTTAACCGTCTTGATGAGTCCTAGTCTTTGACATTTACTATTATAAAAAGCCTGGTTGATAGTGCAGTACCGTAATTATGTTTCTATGAAAACAATTCAGATAAAAGATCTTCATCCCTATATTATTAAAAAAAAGTTATTAACATTGTAACATAACATAAATGTCTCTTTTGAGAGCTTATTTATCCTTTTTAAAAAATCCCTGTTTTTATAGTGTTATTTTTAAATAAAATTGAGCATATTCAATATAATTCATCATTTTTTTCTAAACTGCACATTGTGCTTGCCCAAATGCTAAGCAAAATAGGGACTGGCTCTGCTCTATTTAGATATTTTATTTTTGTAGTTGGTATTTATTTTGTAAACATTTGCTGCAATAATAAAGATCCAATATTTTAATCATATATGTGTGTTTTGCAGCAAGTAACTTTAAAAGGCAAATAAACAAGTGAAAAGAAAGAGTTCTGCTTTTTATTAGGAAATCATTATGTTAAATATCAATTATATCATTTGGGAACACTTGCCATTTACTAGGAAATGTTAAGTCGATAAGTGTTTTTGTCCCTGGTAAAGTTCACTTTTTACACATAATTTGTGTACAAACTGAGATAAAAGGTTAATTAAGGTTACATGCTCTGAGTTTTGTATGTATTTTTGCATATATAACTGTTATATATAGTTGATGCAATTTTTTATTCTGTTACATTTGGTATGAATAATTTCTTAGTACATGGCTATTTATTACAGAACCATTAAAACATAGTATCCCTGAGGGGAAATGGATACCTGATATTGGTATGTGGCTTTGTGTCTGAATGTATAACACTCTGAGTTGGCTGAAAGAGAATATGGTAACAGTGTATCCTCAGGTAAAATTCTCAGACACTAGATTATTATGGAATACATAATAGGAGTACTGTTTTCCTTACACTCTCCTTTTGGGAAATATAATTCAAATTTTTCAAATTATGTCATGTGGATATTTGAGGGTAAATAACTGACATTGTACCTAGGGAATTATAGGTGAATAGCACCTGATTTTGTTAATGGGAGTTGTGTACTTAATTTCTACTATAATATATAGAATTGACAATGTCCTCCTTAGAAAAATGTAACACTTTAAACATCATTTCTCATATTTTGGGCTTGTTAAAAAGAGATTCTTAGTGTATAGCTAAATGAACTCCATTTTTCTGTGTGACTTCACTGGCACTCGAGTTTTCTGTCTTATAGCAAAATGTATGTCATTGGGTGCTTGTGAATGACTTGTCTGGAATTAAGAATCTTTTATATCTAAGGCAGCTTTTAGGAACTTTAGTAAAACTTCCATAAGAAACTTCTCTTCCCTTTTCCGCATAGCATAAAGAATGTTCTCTCAAAAGACATGTAGAGTTCTTCCTATAACGTCACTGAGGAGAATGGGAAGGGAGCTATGCATTTGCAGGAAATGTAGACTGATCTATTTAGTTTATCTTCTTAGCATGGACCCAGCACAGTGATATCTCAGTATTGAACATTTTTCTTTTCACATCACTCCTGCATCCTTTCAGTTACAAAGTTTTTGACTTGTGTCTACGTAAGCTAAGATGCAATTGTTTAAAACCTATGCAAGAATTGTTCTGTTGAGGACGCAAGTATTGGAAGATATGACACACTTGGTTCAAAGTGAAATATTCAAAGCTAATGTTCTTGGGAAGGGTCTAATCAAATGTTGACATTGAATGTGACCACACTCAGACATTTCTCATATGATCAACAGCTGGAGTTTAGAGTGCTCTTTTTATAATACAAAGTGAGTGGCCTTCATTTTGCTCTTCCCAGAAGTAGCACTCATGCTGCGTTGAAAAGAAATTGCCATATTATGGTATATACAGTCAAGCTGTTCTTTGGAATTGTGGCTGATGTAAATCAGTGTGGGTCTACTGAAGTCAATGGCGCACAGATTTACGTCAGATGAGGACGCTAGCCCTTTATCTCTTCCACCCCCCCTCCAGTTATTTTGTTATAAACTTGCATAATATAGAAAAGGGAATCATCCTAAAACTCTCTGAAACTTGTAATAAAATGTCTTTTTTAACTTGGGGGAAAATACTCACTTTTAACACATGTATGCAGTAATATGGTTTTTCACATACCACCACGAATACTAAAATTGTTGAAATAAATAAGGTTCTTTCAACATTGTCTTTATATACTGATATTCTGAAGAAAAAAACAACAACCTATAATGAGACTTTCAGGAATAACCTAACCGCAGAGCATGCAAATCCACAGTCCTGTCTATGTAATGTGTATCCTGAGCTGCTGAGATTTTTTTGTCCTGCAGGGTGAGTTCCATTAAATTACATTGATTTCCTATTGAAAAGACACTCCTCCCTTCTTGCTGGACATCAATAATCTTAAAAGGCCATGTGACCCTTCTCCTTAATGGAGAAACATAATGAAATCCTCACTCAAGTAGAAAATAATGCTCTGTAGCTTTAAAAAATGACCACTGATCTTTTTTCCAAAAGAATTTCATAAAGGTCATTATTTTGTACTTCTATGTATGACACATGAGGAAAACTCTGTATTTACTTGTGCCACAGACAGTAACAACCAATATTCTATTACATTAGAAATCCATGTTTTTCAAGTGATATCTCTCATTTGCATTTTTATGAGCAGTGGTAAAATATTTCATGTTTTATTTTGGTGTGAAATATTTTATTTTTTGCTCTCTGCCTTTCTCATCCTTTAACTTGCCTTTTTAAAACCAAATCAAACAGTTCCTCCTCATGAAGTATTCACTCACTCACTCACCTGTGCACACATACAATGTTTAAAATAAAGTTGAGACTGGCTTAAACAGAGGAAAAAGGAAATCAAATTTAAAGGCTAAAATACTCATCTGTAATACATGGCAGCGATTATCCAGAACTTTTTTATTTAGCCTTAAATTATGAATGTTCCACAAAGAACAGTGCATCAGTTACTGACCTGGTATAATTTAAATTCTCTATTACTACTGAGGTATAAGATTGTTCTACTATGTCTAACATTAGGTTCAATCAGATTCCAGAATGAGAGAGTTTGAACTGAAGTTAGTATTTTTTTAAGTTTAAATGGGAATATTTCTTTGTATAAGATATGTGGCTCTTTTCTTAATCAAAATGTAGTTATTTACAATTTATTTTTCCCCACGGGGATAAAAAGAGATCTTTGTATTTCGCAAAAAGTATAGCACTAGTAAGTAAAGAGTTAAAGTGAAGGCAGGCTCACTGGTTTGTTGAGATCTGTCAGAGTCTGAGTGGCTGGCTACATATCTGTCTCAGGAACAATAGCTACCTGTATTCTGTACAGACTGCTGGGCAGGCACTAGCAATCTGGAAAAGGTCTGTCTCTGTTAGAGGTTTCTTAGTAAGAATTCTTAATGACAGTCCCACTTTTCACTGGGGAGGGAAAAAAAAATCCTGTCTTCTCTTTTGATGAAGGACAGAGCTTTGATCATTTTCGTTCAGCCTTGACTTGGCCTGAGATTTAGGTTCCCAGCTTAGAAGTCAGGAGTGTCTCTCTCTCTCTCTCTCTCTCTCTCACACTCTCACACACTCACACACACACACACACACACACACACACACACACACACACACACTAGTCTGTGCAGGCAGATTAGTGTCACAGCTGTAACTGAGGCACAGAGCAATAAACATAGCAGAACCAATCTCCATGGAGGCAAGAGGGGGCACTGGAGGTGACAACAATGAGAAGGATCTCTTCTTCTGACAAGTTTTAGGTAAGAGGGAATATTTATATATCACTCAAGTATTTTAAAACCTTCTAGATGAGTTAGAAATTGTTACGTTTAATATATGCCGCCTTATTCAAATATTTTATTTTACTGTTGTATCGAGGCTACTGCTAGCTTGTAAACCAGTAATTATAATGTTTTGTGTTACCAGAATGATTGCAGCAAATAGGCAAGGTTTCTTCTCCTGCACAGTAGCTATTACAATTGGTCTTTAATGAAGGTTTCTGCTACTGTTGAGAATTTTAAAATTCACCATGAATCTTCAGTTTAGGTAAGGTAAAATTATATTTAGCCGTAATATATACATGTATGCAATGAAATGGTGTGTTGCTGACAGTACCCATGCAATATTAAAACAGTGCTCCCTCAACCCTAATTTGTAATTATTTTTACACTGTTAACTGTACTGGGGTCAGAGAGTTTTAAAAATTAATGAGGTTCCCTGCTGAGTTCAAATAGTATTATCTACGTGAGCTGCTGCTGCAGAAGCCTGAAATTATTCCAGCATACTTTTAATGTAGGTATAACCTTCTGACTTTAATATATTGCTTTTGGAACACTTTCCTTCAAAGAGTAGCTTATACACTCTGTGATGAAAAGGGGACAACAATCCATTTTAACAATGAGAAGTTAAGCATGAGAAAAATGCCTTTTCCTGTAATGACAAGACGAGAAAATTTGATAGATTATGTTTAAATAACAATTGTTTTGATTATTACAGTTGTAATCATTGATATTGTACACTTGTTAAATGTTTACAAATAACTAATATTCCAAAGACTAGAAAAATAAAAAAAACCCAATGTTTCATGTAGAAATAGAAAATGAAAATATTAGTGAAGCAGGTTTAAAAGGGCAGGTAGAGTAACTTGGAATAAAGTGAAGCAACTACAGCATGAAAGCCGGTTATGATAAAGTAGAATAATGTGCCATTGTTTTCAATTAAATATTAACCACATAACTTTTCAACACTTAAAAAGGAATTTGCAATTGATCTTCAAATGGAGGGGGTGGAGGAATCTGTTTACCGTACAATTCCCATATAGAAATAACAAACTTTCAAATTGCAAGCTGGTTATATTGATTGTAATCTGCAGTACGTTGTTTAAATGGAGGTAAAATGGAAGGCAGTTTGAAGCTGAATATACAGTAATCAGCACTAAAGATTAATTTTATTCAGTTTCCCATTTACAAGACCGATTCTAAGCTTCCTCTGATATATTGTTATGTAAATATGGTGCAGCAAGGGAAAGTAGCACTATGGAGATTCAATTTACTTTGAAAGTTGTTCATTATAGAAGGGATGAATGTTATTTATTTGATGTGATTCAAAGGCTAGAAATGACTTTTTCATTGTGAAGCCTATTGTGATGGGTGCAGGGTGATCTAATCTTTTTAATTTTGGCTTTCACACCAGTGGAGATGAAAAGAGATCTGAGCTCATTTGTTGGTTGCTAAGTCCTACTGGAGGCCTAAGTACCATTCGTGGTTGCTATGGCCAATCTGACCTCAATCTATGCAGTTTTAGGGACTTAAGCAATCCTTTTTTATTTAGGAGCATGTACCTTGATTTATGTCCAAAATTGAGCCTGAATGTCTTTGTCTTCAAGTGATAAATGGTGGCATACAATTCATCAGTTCTTACAAGTAAACACGGCTGTCCCACTAAAAATATGTTTTGTTCTGAGTTAATGGTATGGAACAAGCCAGTCTCCACAAACAGCTATCTTTCATTGCAGAGAGCCACTGAAACTTGGAGCAAAGTGAAGGAAATTGGCATTCATCTTCTTACATTAGCATTTCATTTGTGCTATCTGATGATGAGACTCTGTGTAGATTGACAATGAAAGGCTAACATTCCATTTCCCTATCTGACTCTATAAAGGATAGATTCTGAATGCATTTATTCTGTAGAAATAGTAAAAAATCAGGAGTGCTTTCTCTGATATTGTTTGTCTGCCACTTCGTTATCACAAAGTCTTAAAGTACATCCAGTCAAATAAACTGTGACTTAGCACAAGGAAGTTTCTAGTTTCAGTGGTAGGCAGATGCCTTAAATTCACATAGTATCAGATTTTTGTTACTATCAGAAATGTTCTTCACATGTGATACTTAATGGTGCTTGTACCTTCATGGATTACAGAATCTCTTTCAAAAGAAACTACTGTGGTTAAGTGTTTATTGAATGCAGAGTGGGTTTGAGGAGATGACTAATAATATTTTTCTTATATTAAAATTACTGGTTTCATTTGTCATTTGCAGTATGCATGCTAGGCTAATGTGATAATGATCACAGATTAACAGAGGCAAAATCATTTGCTGTGTTTATAGCATACTTCACATACAGAGTAATGTTTCATAATACTTTTCTTTCAGTAATGAGTTAGCCAATTTAGTACAAAAATTATTATCACAGATTACTACTACTAGGGGGTGAGGGGAAACAAGCCAAATCAAGTGTTGTACCTGGCAGTTGACATTGTTAAAGAAAGCAAAACATAATCAGTAATTATACATTTTAAAGCTGGTTGTAGCGTTTGTGGCCATTTCTCTCTATCTTCATGTAATAACTTAAAATAAGATTTTCTGAAGAAAGTCATTTTTTTTAATATATTCCTCTTGTATAAGAAGTGTCAGGGGAAAAAATAACAGTTTACCTTAATGGAGGTAGACATGACTAAACCACAGCCAGTTGAGTTTGGAGCCCTGGTACACTATGGTCACTGGGGCCCTATGCCCTGCCATTTCACTTCATTTACTCAGATGTTAAACATGTTTGGGGGACTGTTGAGCATGAGACCCCAATACAATTGTCCCCCATTTTACCTCCTCTCGACAGCCCTAAGGAGGGCCCAAACAGATGCTACTTGAATAGAACTAAAATTAGTTCCCCAAACAATTTGAGATTTTCTTTTTAATAAATAGTGTCTATTGTCTTTAAAATATTGTTTTGAAAATCAAAATAGTGCATGTTGATCTTTTCATATTAGTAAGATCTGATGCATATTTATCTCAAGTTGTCAGTAACATAATAGCATAAGGGTTAGTGTTTTGATTGAACACGTTGAACTGAGCTACAAATAAGAATTTACTGCAATGGCAGAAAGTTTCTCACTAGAGTAGGCAGGTAAAATTGCCATTAGAATCAATGCTCAAAGAAATGGGATTTGCAAGGTGGAACTTTACAACACCATTGAGCTGTTTTTCAGCATTGGATTGATGATAGAATTTGGCAGGCCATTCCTGCTAGTGCTCCTTGGACCAGCTCTACCCTACATGATAAATTCGATTTAAGATACACAGCTCCAGCTATGGGAATTGTGTAGCTGGAGTCGATGTACCTTAAATTGATATTTTTTGGCATCCCCACTATGAGAGATCAATGGCAGAAACTTTCCCATTGCATGTTTTTATTCCTCTCAACTCTGGAGTAGACGGGGACATCATCAGAGTTTGATTTAGTAGGTCCTTACTAGCCCTGCTAAATTGAACCATGGAAGATCGATCTATGGAGCGTTGATCTTCCTATAACTATAGATAAGGCCTACGCATAGCACTGTGTTAGACCATCTTTACAATTAATTGCTAAGAGACAGGAAACCAAAAATACCCTGTTTAATTATTTTTAAGTCTAATCATAACACTCAGATATTCATTTATTGGATGTTTATAACTGTAAAAATCAGTATTGCATGGCTCAAAACCATCTTGCTGAAATGTTTACATTCCAACAACACAAGCGCAAAGACCTTAATGACATTTTGATGACTTTCACTTAACATGTAATAAAAGCAGAATGCAATGTAAAAACATAGCTTAAATAAGTAAGCTGTAATATTCTCATCTTCAAAAAGGAATGGGACATCATCCTTTCAGGTTTACAGTTTGCCTATGGTATTTCAGTATTCATAATCTTTTTTTAAAAAAGTAAAATACAGACAGTTCCATTGTCACCCTCCCAATGGAAACAGATTGCAGCATTTTCACTATTAATTCATTCTCCTGTGGCTAGGGCTTACTTGAATTTATGAACCAGGTTATGTTTATTTGGCATATGGTTTTAATATGTGTAGAAATGTCTTGATTTTTTACTTTGGAAATATAATGTAGTGTAGATATGTTTCAAAAGTGCAGAGAGTTGCAGGAAAATTGTTTTTAAACTTTATAAAATCATCACTACTCTGTTAATATAAGTTAATTGTTATTTTCTTTGGCTAGATTAACTGGTATATTAAGGGGCAGATTTTGAAGTCCTAAAACATACTGGAACATGTTAATTTTTGGCCTGGACTCTATTATGCTGTCATAGGATATTTTGTAGGTTATTGGATGGCTCAAGAGATTGGTATTTCACATGTAAATAAATGCTTGAACTTGACACTGGTTAGTGGTAAAGATTTATTACCATTTGGTAAATGCATGGCCACAGCATCACTAGTCTGGTTCTTGTCCCCCTCTTGTTTGCTGTATATCTTTGCCCCTTCACTAGTACAGGTGCTAGGTTTAATTTGACTTCCAAGTCAGGCCCACTGCTATTGCTACTCTTCTGTTCCTCAGAACAAACCCCTACTCTTAAGGTCCTCTGTGTAAAATATCCCACAGAGGATCTGACCGGTGCTCTAAGTGTGGTAATGAGGGTCTGGAAAATACAGTACGTGAAACATGTTATCAAAGACTGCATCATTATGTATACACACAAGAGGGCAGAACTGAGGTTGCATGGGCAGTGTTAATTCTGGCATTTCCTGGCATTTCCTATCATGAAAGATTGACTTCCCTTGATATTATTTTAATATCATTTTTGTTTTTTTTGTTTTTTACACACAGATGTACACACAGTGCAGCCAATTCACAGTTTCTAAGAGAATTCTAAATTTCAGTGTCATGAATTTTGTTCAAGTAAAATCTCAACTACATTGTTGTATTGTCAAGGTTGTTTGTGTTTTGTTTTCCTTTTTTTATCTCAACCCTCTCACTCTCTCATTGTCTCTTGGGCTCTCCATGCCTCAGTTTCTCTATATTTGGAATGGCAACAATGACATTAACCTCCTTTATTAAGTGCTTTGAGACCTACTGATGAAAAGTACTATATAAGAGGTAGGTATTAATATTATGTTGTAATACTCTTTGGTGAATCTGTGTCCCTGTCACACTAAATGTTTGTGTTGGGGAGGGGGTAGAATGTGAAAGCTGCTAGAATGATTTGGATAGGCATGCATTGGTGGTCCATGTCATTTATAAATTAAGTATATACAAAATTTTATTAGTAAAAAATCAGTTTGTGCATTGTGTAACACAGTACTGTAAATTTGCTCTAATTCTCCATCCTGTTCAATATGTGCTGGTGGTGACCAGGGACATGTTTGGTTAGTGACCTGCTGGATGATTTCTCAAGTATTGCATGACTGCTGATTATTCATACATCCCATGCTCTGAGGTTGTGCCTACAAAAGAAAAAAGAAATAATTCTGTTTGCCTTCTGAAGTTTAGAATTGTTTGATACAGAGATGTTCATCTTAAAAACTCCAGAATCCATCTGTGCTTAGCCCATAATTACTTAGCCTGAAGATATCTGCCACTGAAGATCTGCAAACTAAAATAAACTCCTTATAATGCTTTATGTCTTAAGACTGAAATTCACCTCCCCTTGCATAAAGGGTGCTTGCAATTCAGCCAATGCACATCCAGGTGCCTGCCCTCAAACTTCTGGTTGTCCAAGTTTCAGCAGCAGCACCCATCTTCTTGCTTTGTGTTCTCCTCCTTGAAAAGTATCTGATCAGATTTCTCCCCACACAGAGTACTGAGTTCATTTATCACATTAAAATGTAGAGCTATCCACAAATCAGTCTCTTGGATCAGAATTTCTTTCCCTGTTCTTACCTCATGTAGATAGAAGTATTTGATGTGCATTCAGTTATTTGCATACTTTCTATGCTATTCTACATTCAAGTTGTGGAAATACTAGTAAAATGGATTAGATGACATTTCCAGTGTCTTTTTTTTTTAAATCTCTTGTCGTTTTTTCTCCAGGCCATCAAGGCATTTCCTCCTTAGCTTCTTTTGCTCTTATCCTGTGTGCTGATCATGGCCGCATTGCTTTCAAACCTCTCCTCTAGAGAGTTAAGAGAAGTTTGCAGTTTTTCATTTCTCACTTGTAATTCCTGAAGCACTTCTGCTACAAAATAATCTTTATCTTTAATAGCAGTTGCCATCTTCCTCTGGGCCTGCAGCAGCAGAAAATGGCAGCAGTGTGCTCATTGCTGAGGGCATAGACTTGAATATAAAGAAATCTCTTTTCTCAGTTTTATGCATGCCTTTTGGCATTTTAAATGCTTGAATCTACCTCTTAGAATTTACACTATTCTGAGAGCAAAGGGAAGAGATCCCTTACCTGTAAAACATGTTTTTTCTCAGAGAAAGTCAGAGAGAGGATCTATCTTAGGTACTTATTTAGCCCCCATTACTGCAATATCTAAAGCTCCAGAACCTTTAATTTGTTTATCCTGACAACACTCCTGTCAAGTAGGGAAGTACTATTATCCCCATTTACCCTTACCATTGGACCATTCTTCTACTCTAGGACTAGTGAAAAGTAATAAATTGAAGTCCTCTGGTGACAGGACTTCCCAATGATACACCTGAAACCTGGCCCAAAAGGTGCCACCATTGAAATAAGAGGATAATTCAGACCGCATACTATTTGCTTATAAATGTTCCAACCAGTGTGTCACTGGTGCCAACTGTGATACAGACACTTCTCTGCTCAACAAAACTAAGATAAATTACTTTCACATCGAATACTAATTTATAAAGAGCCATCAAGTGGTGGCAACTTCCAGTCTTAAGCTGGTGACATGGGCCCCCATTTTGCAACTGATTTCCTTGGTGTTCTACATGGATCTGCATGTACATCTGCCTCTTCTCAGCTGTAGGGTTGGCACATTAGAGATTGAAGGATCTACCATCTGTCAGATAAGAGGCAGGGAGACCTACCTCCATTAGCACCATGATTTGTTTGAATGGGCCAAGTATGACCCTACTGCTAGAAAGAGAAGACAAATCTTCCTTACTTTTCACTCAAATGCACCAAAAGGTTGGTAAAATCTGCACTAGGGCTCACTTTACTCGCTTCTTCTAAATAGTTCCCAGACATTAATAATGGCTCCTCTTCCCTGAGGATTCCCAAAAGGATGGTTTTTGCTACCTCTTATTCAACACTGACTTTATGTAAGGACACCAGTAAGGATAGTGAGCCATACAGACTCCATTGCTATCAATAGGCAGACGATATCCTTTGACATTGTGTCAGTACAGATCTCCCCTGATAACACACTGCCTGAGAGAAAATGAGACCTGTGCCGAGAGTAAATGACTCAAGTTTAATCTCCATAAGGTGGAAGTGATGTTGGCTGGCAGAAGAAACCATTTCACTGGCTAAAACAGTGACCTCATTGATAGGTCTGCTCCCGCTTGATCAAAAAGATGCAGTCACTGCATCCTACTGTTTTCGTCGTTGCTTCAGAAATCTCAAGAGGGAACAGTGGCAAATCCGGCTGCTGTCTGCTTTTTACCTGCTATCACATTCTGTTGCTGATTTAATGACAGTGGCTCATATTTATCAGCTCAAGATTCTGCTTCCAAAATATATTCATCTTTGGGTCACCTTTAAAGGTTGCTGATGGAGAAAGCAGCAGATTGATCATCGGTGTGTAACTCCCAGCTCCCCAACACAAAAGCCATTCTGAAAAATTGACCACTGATACCTAATCACTGGGAAAAGTGTCTTAAATAGGGGTGCCTTCCTAGGGGTAAGTAATTTGGAGCAGCTAGATACTAGAGTAATGTGTGCTTTAGAAAAAATGTTTTAAGATAATACAAACACCTAGGAATGGCCAGACAATGAGATTGCTTGAGTGAGTGAATGTTCCTATGTCTCTTTCCATGACTGATCGCTGTTCTCTTTAGGGGGCGGGAGCAAGAGGTTTTTTAAAAATCCCCTTTCCTGTTGCTCTGTCTTGGGGAACCACAGCACAGCTGCCTTTATGGTGGCAGCCACCAAGCTATTGCATATCTGTCCCCTATGCTGTGAGTTTTGGAGGAGAGAAATGTGTCATCTCTTTGCTCTCCATCACTCACCCCACTTGGTTCCCGCAGCTCAGTGGGGAGCAGTGGAAGGGAAGGAGTAGCTGCTGTGCCAAGGCCTGAAGAGGTGCCCACTGTTCTGAGAGCCATCTTGACCCACTCTGCTCACATTAGTTGACCTCCTATCTGCACTGCCTCCCCTTGAGGAGGAGGCCGGCCATGCAGAATTTAAGAGACTGCAGCAGCCGTCATCCCCAGGGCTATGGCCAGGCCACATTTGGAAATGGTCAAATGTGCAAACTCCAGAACAGTCCTGGTGAGATCGGGAATGCTGCTGCTAAGGTTTCTATGGAAACAGAAGGGGATGATGGGAGCCAGCTGAGGCAGCTAACAAGAGCTCAGACTCAGCTGCTGGATGCTGATTTGATAATACGGACTTTTAAAAATAACCCTTTACCTTATTCCCCTACGTCCAATCTCTGTTTCCACAGAAAGGGATCAGAAAGGCAGTGGGTTGCCAACAGCAATGAATGAAAACTCTCACTTTCATCATCTGTCTGTCATGCGAGACCTGCAAATGCCAGTTTGCCACAACCAGCTGCAGGTTCATAAAGTGTGTTGTATTTGTAATTTTGGGAAAAAGAAGAAGAAAAAAGTGTGAAAGGCTTTTAAAGCTATTTTCCCATGCTATTTTTGCCCCTTTGTTGAATGGAATGACTTCAGGGATGGCATATTAGCTGTTTCCAGCCTTCTGATGTCACGCCAGAGACCAGCTCAGTTAGAATATTTTTCACAAATTTGTGAAATCTCTTCTTTTCCAATATGAGCATTTTACAAATAGAGCATAGATATAGATATACATTCTCAGAAGAAACCCAGATGTATCCATGCTCTTAACTGTGTATGTAGCTTGATGGAAAAGAAAAAATACGGTTAATTTGTTATTCCTTTTAATTTGTCTTATTCTTTTTCATCTTTGCTAATATTCTCCTTGCATTAGCATGTCTTAGTCTCTTAGCCCCAGTTTCATAGTGCTTCAAATTAATTTTTATATAGTTTTTCAAGTGATATATTATGTGAAGGTCACTAAATAATGATAAAAAAGATTTTTACTAAACCTTTGCTTAATTCTTCTGATTTTTTTTCTGTAAGATATGTTTACAGTAGAAGTAGTATAGGAAAACATAGTCCATATAAAATTTAAAAATTGACTCTAAATTCAATTCAGTGCTCATTTAGATCCATGAGAATCATGCACCTGCATGTGACATGGATGAATTAAGTGCAAAGGATGTTTTTAGTGTGGTAGATTGCTCCTATTATTATTTTGGTTGTTGACTGCTGTTAAATCCATTTTTATTTACTTTTAGAATAAGAGGGTCTGGATTAGATGATGATGTGAATTCCTAATGATCAGCCTATTTTAATAATTTAGTCATTTAAATAGAGCTTTTAAAGCAAAAGAGAGGGAAGTGTTTGTGAGAGAGAGAGAGAGAGAGAGAGAGAGAGAGAGATGTCTTTCTCTCCTCCACACAAAATACAATGGTGTCTTAGTGTTATGGTTATCATTGCATTGTCTACCAGTGCACACCCTAAAACAATGAAATAAGTAGCTAAGTGATGCAACATTTTGTCTTTGTGCCACTTTGCCAATTCACTTTTCAGCCTCAACTATCTCCTTTATAACAGCCATAGCCCATATATCTTTGGCTTCATCCGCTGCCTTTCTATGTGCCACAAATGCCATAGCACACAATTTCTGGGCCTCCAGGCTCCCCAAATTTCCACTCTTCCTATCCCCTTCTCACGCACATAGATTCTTGCTCACCCGACCTGTGGCCCTGTTGATGCCCAGAGACCATTCTTCTTCCCAGCCTGTTGGTTTAAATCCACAGCATAGGTGTCTACGAATAGGACTGGTGAGAAAATGTTGACCAAAATGAAAATAAATCCTTTAGGTTTTGTTGCTCAAAACAGACAGTGAAGCATGACAATTCTGTTAGTTAATTTTGGCCACGTTTAGTTATTTTCAGAGGAATAGGAATACATCTTTGTGTCTAGTTAAAAATACAACAGAAGTATCTATGATACAACATGATATGAGAGAGGGAGAAAGGAAGAAATGTTTGGAGATGGTGGCGACTCTCGTTATTTAAGTAGTTACTCAAAGTAATTTGAGAAAAATGCCAAAATTTCAAAAAGGAGCATTGAAAAATATTTCTCAAAAATTGTCATAGAAAATAGTTAGCCTCTAATGATTTATTGGGCCAAATTTAAAAATCTTCAGTGTATTCATGGATGTATGAAACAAAGGGATTTTAGTTCTGCTTTCAGTGCAAATTTCAACTCAACCTTTTTTGTGGAGACTCTGCCAATACTTCCAGTGATACAGATAATTTAACTTTTTATTTTTTGAATAAAAGCTTTGCATAAATAAAAGTACAGTTTTAATGTAATATTTTTTCAGTGTCTTTGCATTTATCAAAAAAGAAAAAATTGAGTTCTATTTACTATATTAATTTTACTTATCTATGATTTAATCTGTCTTCCTACTGTTGATTATAATATATTTAGCTATTACTATGCTTCCATTCTACATACTGATTTGTCCTCCCAGAGGCATGGAAAATTTGACATGCAGTTTTTGAAACATTGTACTTATGGCCGTGGAAAAGCTTCTAAAACTATAAACATCATTAGCTGCTAAATAGCATATCAGTTACTATAGTGTACTGTGTTTGCATACACACAGGTATGATTGTAGAGTATTAGGAATAAGATTGATTGTGTAGTGATAATCTACCTATTATGATAGGTGAAAGTACATCAAAATCGTACGATTTGTCTGCTTTAAAATAATCTTTACCAAAACTGCCACCGTGCACACAGTCCACAAAAGATCTTCCTTTTTATTTTGAGAAGGCCTTTCCTTTCTCAGAAGTGTTTGCATAAAACTGAAGGCAGCCTTATGAAAATATTTAAATCTACCTTTTCTCCAAAGTCTTTCAATAAGACTTAGACTTCTAAAATCCAGTTTTTAGCTGCCAAATTCCCATTGCTGGAGCATCTTGCCCTTAATGTTTATCACTCTTGGAAGTGGGATAAATACACTTAAGTCCCTTAATCACTTTTGAAAATTTAATTTCACTGACTTCTGCCCAGTTTACTTTCAAGGCCCCAGCAAAGTGCTAGTGATGGGACTAATGTCAGAGGAGATTGATAGAAGTACCAAAACATTTACAAACAAGGTCTGGTGATCTGTATATCTCTCCAGCTTTTCTTATATTAGCACTCATCACCATAATACCTGAGCACCCCCAGGAGTAAAGCTGCACACGTTTTTTTCTTCCTGTGTGACTAATTCCAACAAGGGTTTTAAAAGATATGCATTTATATATGTACAGTCAGCATATAAGGGTGCTATTGTAGTATAGTGCAAAGACATGAATTTTGAAATGCACCAAGACTAATGGCCATTCTTATTTTAGCCAGGAGTGGGCTCCTGTGAAAATTTTATCTTCCATGGATCTTAGCCTCTCTCCACCATTGTTCCAATGGAACATAGCCATCCTAGGAAGTAATGGTTCTGCTGAATGAGAGAAGAGGTCTTTTAGATTTCTAGAATGAATCCCATGCATCCTTCTACATAATTTCAATTGTGCAGGAGCCATATAGAGTGCTATAAATATGGTAATCAGTCAGGCTCTGTAACTCTGCTGAGGTGGCTGTCTAAGGCTAGAGTCCACTATTTATTACAGAATCATTGGTGTTGGAGATGGAAACAAACCTATTAGGTGGCCTATTCCAATTCCTGCTGACAATGTATTTTAATACATTTCTTAACATGTAGTTTTTAATATCTCCAAAAATGTCAATTTTACAGCAACCCATTGTCCTGATACAAGTTCTTTGTATTCAATCTTAATTTTCCCTTTCTTCATTTCATTATCACTAGTTACACCTCTTTTTACCACCCTACATAATTTTTCTCTAATCTTTTAGTGCTGAATCCCTTCAAATATTTGCAGACTATTTGGTCTGTTCAATTGTCATTTAGACAAATGATGCATATTTAACTCTTAGTCTTTCCTTATAAATTAAACCTTCCAGTCAATTTCTTTGTTTCTTTCTGCACTCCTTCCTGAGGGAGGAAGGTGTGTGTGGGGTGGGGGGGGGGGGGGGGGGGGGTTGGGCGGATACTTTGCTTCTGTGGAGGAAATATCGCTTCCAACTCAGTCCTTGACGCTCATGGTGTCTCTGGGGCCCACATAGAAGGAATTGGTTTGAGGCAGGATAGAAGTCTGAATTATTTTAAAGCAGAAAAAACAAATGACAGGTAAAATAATCATAGCTAATTAGGAATTCCAACAACTACAGTTACTATAGTTAATTTGGTTAAACTAATATCTAATATATGTCAGTCAACTCAGGAAAAATTGCATAGCCCCATGCCCCAAAGAAATTCTTCAGTCGGCGGCTCTTTCATGTGGATTTGGTTAGGGGGAAATCAAGAAGTTGATTCCCCACCTATATGATAAAGTGGGGAACGAGGCATACTAGGAAATGGATGAGATCCTCAAATTCCTCACATCATAGGCTTTCAGAGGCACCATACACCACTGGTGGCAGGAGGCCCTGTCAGTTCCTTTCTCCCCATTCCACTTGAACTGCATGCATTTTTTTAAAGTAACACACCAAAAGAACTGACAGTCTCCTCAGTTTTCCCCACTTTGTGAGGAGAAAATGCACAGACTTGAGTGTGAGGTAATATCGATCATAAAGCCAGAATTCCTTATATGAGATCATTCCCTGAACATCTTCGCAGCTCTCAATCATAGTGTGGATTTGATTTATTTATTTGCCATTACGTAGTCTATCTCCTGTATAGGTCAGACTGGCTCACAAGTGGCATAGACAGATTTCTAGATCTAATGTGTCCAAATAGTGTGTGCATCTTCTATGATGGATTAAATCCTTACAAATAACAAGTTAAAAGCTGCCTGGTTTGTTTTGCTTCATTGTGTAGCTGATTCTGTACTTGCTTTTTTTCCCTCGGTAAGGGTGATGGGTTTTTTGATACACGATACAAAAAATACTAGCAACCTCTCTATAAATCTTCTCAGAAAAAAGTACTTTATAGTAAATAGACTGTGGGTTTTACTCCATTTTTCCAGACAATATCAAATACTGTATTGTACTAGAAATGTACTACTTATTAAGCAACTGCAAACGATTACTAGTCTAATTTGAAAAAAGAGAAACAAAAATATTTTTGCTCTTGAGTATCCAGTGAAGAGTCATTATGATTTCACACTGATACTTATTCAGTCATATACATATGTCTTGAAATCAGATTCCAATATCTTCAGGCCTAGATGACTACATTTCTGCTACTAAGTTCATACATATTTAGCCCACCTTAAAGACCAAAGTTTATCCTGATTTTTGGAAGTGCTGAACATTCTGCAGCTCCCATAAACTGTCGCGGGAGCTGAAGGGTGCTCAGTGCCTGTAAAAATTATGTAGGTGCTGGAAGCACTGTTACTGCATCTTGGACTGATAGTATAGATCCTCTGTGTCTGTGCTGAATCCTACTGATGTCACTGGAACTCTTGTTTGGGCCTGGGAGTCTATAATAGAAGGTTCCCAAATCAGAAATGGGCCCAAACTATAGATTTAGACCCTCAACTTTAGGCACCCATGGTTAAAAAGGTTGGTCTGAGTCTCTTGGTAGATTCACACTGTTACATGTTCATCACAGTTGGCTTTGCTTTCTGTTATGGAGGTGGAAGATAACACTAAAATAATCCATGTTAGAACAACTACTAAGTGGAACCAAACAATAAAGGTGGTTGTTATTTTGTCAGGAGGGGGGAGTCAGATATTCCTTCAGTATATTCTATTATTTTAAAGATATTTTGGAAGAAATACTCACAGTAGAAATTTTGTATCTGTTCTATAAATTGTTGATAAATGGCAATCATATAAATCCTTTAAAAAATTATTATAGCATACCTAGAGCAGGTATTTTTACATTTATAATAATGTGTTGGCTGAAAAATCCTCCATGGTAGTCCTGCTGCTACTAAGGCATACCAATAATACTGCCAAAATATGATTAACCTCTTCAGTTTGCTGAGATAAAAACAAGTAAATGAATGTGTTTTCATCCATTCTTATATCATATGTCCCTAGTGAAAAATGTTACATTTTACCAACATATTTAAATAGGAACTTAGAATGCACTAGAGTAACATTAGAAAGAGTATATTGTCTGCGTGTGAATGTGTTTAATTAACAATATTGGAGAAAACAGATGGTTTATTTGCTTTTTTCTTTAGATGTTCCAATCCCTCTAAAATGTTTGATAGAAATTTAAATAGTTTTGAAATGTGGTCTGTTCACTACAAAATGCTAATTTTGTAGGTTTGGGGAACTGTATTTCGTGTTACCTTTTACCAGCGGTAATTCTGCTTTTGGCACTGTGCTAGGGCACTCAACACTCACGAAAATATAAATCCAAGTTTACTTTCAGGTTTTGGGGCTCATACACATCTTAAATTCAAGGGATATAAGTGTATACACATCAAAACTGAAATAATGGTTTGCATAAATCCTTGAGAAACAAAACAACTGACTTCTGCATAGCTCTTTCTTACTCTAGCATTGGGCTTATGTCAGTAGGTTGGACACCATCAAATGAAACATCATCCACCATTTGGAAACATTTTTCAGTTTGAACAACCTTTATATTATGTGTAAGCTAATTTTTGAGTGTGAATTTTCCCCAAGTTACCAGTTTATAACGTTGGGAATCGTGCACTGAGTAAAAATTATTTCAGTATTAAATGAGTGCAACTTCATTCAAGTCAATGGAGTTATTTCTCTTTACTCCTGTGTTGAATTTGGGCCTAAATCTGCTTTGACTTGTTAAAATGTAGAGTATTTCTGTTGAATTTAATAGAATTACTATGAAATTACTTGGGCACCAATGCAAAGGTCTGCCATAAGTATTTTACTGATATTAAATGGGGAGGAGTTATGACTCTTTTTCAAAGGCCCAGTAAATAAGGATGTAATTTTTCTCATTTCTGATCTCAGTGTTGAGACATGAATGCACTTGCTGTAATCAGTGACCAGTAACCTGAAAAATGCTAGTACTGCTATGACTTGAATACCACAATATGGTATTCTGACATCATATCACCACTGTGTATCTGTTTGTAATGCAGGTTTAAGTGAATGTGACTCTGAAAATATATAAGATATAAGCTTGTCTTACATACCACCAGGTATTCTATTCTTCAAAATACTGCTGTCTGCCTGTGAGAATAACTCTCTCAAAAGAAATGAGTGTTGGTCAAAAATAGAGAAAAATGCTCACACACCATAGGTCTTTTGTATTCTGTAGTTCTTTCCAGGTGTATTGAAACCAGTTTTGGTATCTGTTACAGTTGACCTTTGATAGAATAATTTAGATGAGTGAGCCATGTAGCCAAAGGGGAACTGTCTGGTCACATGCATTTTTAAACATCTGCAAACTGAATCAAAGATCAGAATGCAAAATTTAGGACTAGGAGATACCTGTAAATTTGTTATACTCTCTTCAGGATGGAGGGTGGGGGACAATCTGAGCCTATTATTATTTGAGCTACATTATTTTGAATACTATGTTTTCTGCACTGAAATTTGTTTTTGATACTCCAGTGTTTGCCAGTGCACTGTTCTGGTAGGAGCTGGCTGGGGTGCTCCACTGCAGGAGGCGGCACAGTGTGCTCCTAGCCAGGCTCCCAGGGCTCTCTTGTAGCAACAGGCAGGTAAAAGGGGCTGGCTGGGGGTTGCCCCACATCAGTCGGGACTTCCTCAGCCCTGGGACCCCCCATAGGGTGCCCTTTAGGGAGGGCAAGGGGAAGCTCCTCCCTCCCATTCCTACCAATGCTGCTTATTGCTTGCTGTTCTCCTTCTATCACTGTCAAGGAGTGACAGAAAAGCACACCACATCCCTGCATGCCTCACCCTCCTGACCACTGCAGGGAGGGAGCAGAGGAGTTGAGTGACCCATGCTGTGTGCTTTCCTGTCACTTCTTGAGAGTGAGGAAAGGGATCAGCAAGCAAAGTCTGTAGGAATACCTCCCTGACGTCCCTAGAGAGTGCCCTTGGACCCCTGTACTCCCCCACACATCCAGCCCCCTGCCCTGATTACTGCACCCTCCCACACCCAACCCTCTGCTTTGAGTCCCCCTAGGCCTCCAGACCCAATTCTTGCACCCCTCCACATCTGCCTTAAGCATCTCCTCACAGCCCCAACTCTGACCGAGTCCTGACTCTTGCATTCCCCTGCCCTGAGCCCCCCCTTACAGTATCTGTAAGAAATGTAAGTTATTTTCACCCCTGATTTTCAGTGACTTAAAAAATAGGTAAAATTAGAAAGTTTAGCAAGCATGTGGCATTAAGATCTGAAAACTTTGCTTTCTCAGCTAAAGTAAATTTTGTTTTACCTTTTCATGTAGACTCATGGGAATTTTAGAAATTATGTGTTCTATAACTTCCATTTCTAGGGTTATAAAAGAATATATATATTTAGTTTTAGTTCATATTTGTCAAAATCTTTAGAATGGTAGTTGATAGATGTTGTGTAACAGAATAGTGTTTGGCCATGTTTTAAGTGTAAATAGCATTCTTCTAATAATCTCATTGTTTTAATAGAATAGTAAGATCCCAATAGAACTATTTAGAAGAAGAACAGGAGTTAAAAATCCAGGTTCTGTTACTTTCTCACTTTGTGACATTGGGCAAGTCAGTTACCTCTCTTTACGATATAGATAGTAATTGCTTCCCAGCTCTCGGGAGTGTTATGAGAATTAATTAGCTAATATTTATGTAGCACTTTGAAGATATAAAGCTAAGATGTATAAGTGCTAATTATTTTAAAATTGATTGAATATTCTGTGATTTATTTACATAATATCAGCTCTCTATTTAGCATATAATAATTTTTGAAATTCTTTTCTAGTTTATTTTAATGCATACCTTTCTTTAGAAGTAGCTGCTAGGAGACTGGCATTTCAGCATAACATTGATTATTCATCAATTATTATTGAAGGGAAATGCTTAGCAGTGTAAGCATTACTTTTGAACTACCTAAATTTCCTGCAACCGCGAATTTAAATCCCAGAAGGAACTATTCTGTCTTTCATCCTTCCATGGTGTGTCATATGAACTTTATTCAGTTTTCTTTGTGATGAGTATCTGGGTAAAGGCCTTCATAAACCAATGTGCTAGCTGGTAGGTTGTGACATGAAAAACCCCATGGCTGTTTTCAAAACAGTAGGGCTGCGTCTAGACTGGCATGATTTTCCGGAAATACTTTTAACGGAAAAACTTTTCCGTTAAAAGTATTTCCGGAAAAGTGTGTCTAGATTGGCAAGTGCCTTTGCGCAAAAGATTTGCTTTTGTGCAAAAGCATCCGTGGCCAGTCTAGACGCGATTTTGCGCAAGAAAGCCCCGATCGCCATTTTAGCCATCGGGGCTTTTTTGCTCAAAACAATTCTTCCCTGTCTATACTGGCCCTCTTATGCAAGTATTCTTGCACAAGAGGGCTTTTTCCCGAGTGGGAGCGGGAAAGTATTTTGCGCAAGAAGCACTGATTTTGTACATTACAAAGTCAGTGCTCTTGTGCAAATTCAAGCAGCCAGTGTAGACAGCTGGCAAGTTTTTGCCCAAAAGCAGCTGCTTTTGCGCAAAATCTTGCCAGTCTAGACGCACCCTAGATGTTTGCTTTTGGCCAAAATTCTACTACTTCTTTCACAATGCCTTTGCAAGCTAGCCCGCTGCACTGCCATCGACCACCCTAAATGTGCTTGTGCAATGCCAACAGGCAGAACCAAACCTAGGACCTCTGTAGCTTCATTCATGAGCCTCTATAGTTTGAGCTAAAAGCCAACTTCCTCTTAGCTAAGGCTGTAGAGCACACTCATTTGCTTTCTCTCCCTCTGTAAATGCTCTAAGTGCCACTACATGGGACAGTGAACCACACCCAGCAGGTGTGAGGGTTACAGTTGCATTTCAGCATTCAGGCGATTCCTGTATGCTATAGTTTCCATGACACTTCGCAATTCTTTAGCATGAAAGATCCTGTAGGAATGAAAGACACTGAGCATTAATCAAATGTAAGATGATAATCAACATTTAAGGAAATGGCAATCTTCAAAAGACCCATGTTCAAAACTCAGCCCCTTCCTGGCATTTGGCTTGTAAACTCCAGTTCTAACCATTTTTCTATGAAGTTTGCTCAGTCCCAGACCCTAGCTTCCTCTGCTCTTCCCTTAATAGCCAGGGATGCAGGTAGCTACATCTGCCACAATGAGTCATTAACCTCAATTAGCATTTCTCAGCAGGGTTCCAGCATCTACTGACAAGGTGGGTCTCTAGAGCTATCAAGATACACCATTAGATATCACAGTAATCACTTCTCCCCAGCATAAAAGAAAATGGAATAGAATGAGCTATCCTATCAAAGAAAAATTTCCTAAGTGTTCCCCTTCCCGGGATAACATCTCTGCGTCTGAAGTGGAGGTGAGAGGGTGGGTCATGGAGGCAGTGACAGCCATATCTAAAATGTAAGGTAGCTCAGTGTAATTTCCCTCATTATTACCAGCTATAATGATAAGGTACTTTGGGAAGTTGTGGATCTGATTGACCAAAGCTATAAACTTTTCTGCCTTGTTTATCTGGGGGAAGATTCACAAAATATTTAGTGTCCTAACATTGAAGTACAACATCATGACAGCGGCGAGGAGTCCTGTGGCACCTTATAGACTAACTGAAGTGTAGGAGCATAAGCTTTCGTGGGCAAAGACCCACTTCATCAGATGCATCTGACGAAGTGGGTCTTTGCCCACGAAAGCTTATGCTCCTGCACTTCAGTTAGTCTATAAGGTGCCACAGGACTCCTCGCCGCTTTTGCAGATTCAGACTAACACGGCTACCCCTCTGATACTTAACATCATGACAGAAGTTTCAGGAGGTAGCCGAGTTAGTTTGTACAGAAAAAAACAACAAATGGTCTGATGGCACTTTATAGACTAACAAAACATGGAGATGGTATCATGAGCTTTCGTGGGCACAGCCCACTTCGATTCTTATCTGCTTCGTTTTAACTACCCAATCTTCAGATACTCACTGATTCCCTTCCCCCCTCTATTTTCTATACCTTCTGCTCCCTGTCTCTCATCCCCCTCCTTTTTTCCTTCCACCCCCCCTCCCTCATTCTGTCCTATTTATTTTGGGTCTGCACATCCTAAATTCAGAATTCCGGTCATCTGAAGAAGTGGTCTGTGCCCACAAAAGCTCATGATACCATCTACATGTTTTGTTAGTCTATAAAGTGCTACCAGGCCATTTGTTGTTAACATCATGACAGTTTTCCCAATCAATTTAGACATCATAGCTAGGCTAGGAACTGTGGATACAATCTCTTTCCCCCTGTGCCATCCCCTATCTGTGGCATGGAAATCTTCTGTCTTTTGCAGTTGTCAGTTTGTGTTGGTAGGAACCTCTCATAGATCTAAAGGGAGGTAAATTTTTAGCTCTGCACCTCAAAACAGAAAATCGAAGAACATAGATCAGATTGGAAGTAAAGCTTACTTTTCAGCCATGCTATTTATAGAGATGGGAATCAAGATTTGGTGTATCACAAAACCTCTTTCCAGACAGGGTTCAGGAGCAAATTATGTGTTCTTTTCCTAGTTGTTGTGGAAACTGTTTAAAGACCAACAACTCTAACAAAAAATATATTTAAAAAAAGCAAGAAAAAAATTATTCACATGATTTTGCTCTCCACTGCCTTTTGCTGATACTCATTCAGAGAACCCTTAATTCTGAATGAGTGGGAATCTATTTTGAAGGGTATTTATAAGGGAGTGTGAATAGCCTGTAATTGTCCTCTGCACATCATAGCATTCTAGCACTCCTTTCAGAAGGGAGCTGATGCTTCGGTAACCTGTTTTATCATTATTCACATCTTGCCTTTAAAAGGAACTGATGACTAAAGCAGGAAGGAGTGCAAATGCACTTCCATTGCAATGCCTGGCAAAGCCTAATGCAATCAGAGCTACATAATGTTGAGCTTATGAGATTCCCACCGTGGCTTTGTTGTAGGCATTTTGAAGGCATGTGTGGGTGATCATTTTTGATGCATTGTCTCAAAGAACAACAATTACAGTTAATATTCTTTCAGAATGGTGACTTTTGCAATGACATCAGCAGTGTTGCATCATATGGTAAGCTGTTTAGCATTTTGAAACTTGTAATGTGTCCGAGATTTAAATTGATGATAAAATGAAGAATAATTTAATCTATCATTTGAAATGAAGCAACACTCTTTCCAGCAACAATGAAGCAAGAAAGTAACAAATATCATGAGCTTAACTCACAATATAAAAATATTTCAGAAGGGTAGCTGAGTTAAGTCTGTAACAAGAAAAACTAAAAAAACAACAGTCTAGTAGCACTTTAAATACTAACAAAACATGTAGATGGTATGAGCTTTTGTGGGCACAACCCACTTCATCTGAAGAAGTGGGCTGTGCCTATGAAAGCTCACGATACCATCTACATGTTTTGTTAGTCTTTAAAGTGCAAATATAAAAATAAAAGGGCACACATTAAATGGTTTACAAACTGGCTAACTGAAAAGTCTCAGAATATAATTTCCTAATACAGAGTAAACTGAATCATATGACAAACTAGGCTTTGCAAAAAATGTGCATTTTAATACACCTAAATGTAAACGTATACATCTAGGAACAAATAATTTAGGTGATACTTATAAAGTGGGAGCATCTGTCATGCAAAATGGTAACTGCAAAATAGAGTTACAGACTAACACGGCTATCACTCTGAATCTTTTGAAAAATAGGAGTCGTAGCATGGGGCATAATCAGTAGAACATGAGCGTCCATTGTAATGCCATAGCCCCAAGGCCAATGAGTTTCTTGGATGCATAAACAGGGAAATGCCAGGAAGGTGTAGAGAAATTGTGTTATCTGATTGACACCTGTGTGACTGCTGCTGAAATACTTTGTCCAGTTCTGGTGTCCACAATTCTCAAAGGACATCAATGTATTGGAGAGGTTTCAGAGAAGGGCTATGAGAGTGAATAAAAGATTAGGACACATGTCTTCTAGTGATAATCAAGGAGCTCAATCTATTTAGTTTAACAATGAAGAGGTTAAGAGAAGGACTAATTATAATCTAAGTAACTGAATGGGGAACACACATTTAATTATGGGTACTTCAGTCCAGTAAAGAAGGGTATCATAAACCAATGGTTGGATGCTTAAGCTATGCAAATTCAGGCTTGATATAAGGTGTACATTTTAATGGAGGTAATAATTAATCATTGGAATAATTTACCAAGTGTCATGGTGGCTTTTCCATCACTGACAATTTTAAAAATCAAAATTGAATGTTTTTCTGAAAGATAGCTGCTGAGAATTATTTTGGGGAAGTTCTATGCCCTGTGTTATACAAAAGGTCAGGTGATATCTTCACAGAAGTCCCTTCTGGCCTTAGAATCTATTAATATGTGGATCTGTATCTGGCAGGATAGCTGTTCTTCTGGGTTTATGTCTGTCACGTCTTAATACGGGACTTGTCACACAATAACATGAGCTGTGTCATTTCAAACTAGGATGTCACATATATTGTAGAAAACAACCTTTATGCTTTCTCTCTCTCAGGAGTTGCTGACAGAGCAGCAAAGTTACCAGAAATCATCTTTCTCTCACATTGCATTTTCATTCTGCAGATACTATAGGCTTATTGAACAATCCCTCGACCCTTCTGTAGTGAGTCTGCTTTGTGCAGAATGGCTGCAGGGAAACTATTCAGATATCCCAGTAGAACACTACACCAAGTGGAACAAATTCCTTTGGGATTTAATTCAGGTGTGTGAAAAATGATGGGACAATAGCTCATTATTTGTTTTACACTCATGTTTGACAAGTACAATGGGGGGAGTATTCCAGTGATGATTGCCATTGAAAAATGTGCCATTGTATACAATAATGGTAATAGTTACACTCTCTCTGAAAATAGCTTAATCCTGAGTTTAAAGGGGCACTGTTAACCTTACATTTTTGAAATGTGAATTTTTCTGACAGAGCATGTTAATTAGTATGTACTGGAATATTTCAAAATCCCTTTAATTTATAAGGGTTTCTTTTGCTCCCAGTAGATGTTTAGAACCAGAACTAGAACTCCCAACAGCAACATCAAAATGCTCTGATCCACTATGCCCTATTCCTTTTTTTTTTTCTCTGCACACACCTGTATGTTGCCCCTTAGTTTCAGTTTCCCTTTCAGCTTTGCTGCTGTCCGTATTGGTAAGTGCCCTCTTTAAGAGCCTGGTGAGAGGTTAGCAAGAGAGCAGTGGCTATGATTATATGTCAAAGTATACAAGCAGGAAAAGTAGAGAAAATATTGTTTCTCTTGCAATAATCTCAGAGGCCAGTTGTGTCAGTTATAGCTAGAGTATTGCTAAGGCCAAATTGTGAGTCGAGCCTCAAAAAGCTTTTGAGATGAAACTTTAAAAACATAATAAGGACATCACAAAATATATTTGCCTTCTGAGCCCTTGGGATTCACTTGTATGATGTTTTTAAACGTTTTTTGCAACCATGAAGACTAACATAGGAATGGCCATACTGGTCAGACTAAAGGCCCATCTAGCCCAGTATCCTGTCTTCTGATGGAGGCCAATGCTAGATGCCGCAGAGGGAATGAACAGAACAGCTAATCATTAAGTGATCCCTCCTCTGTCGCCCATTCCCTGCTTCCGACAAACAGAAGCTAGGGACATTGTCCCTGTCCATACAGTTCTTCTTTGATCCCTGTTATGTTATTTAAAAATAATGATCATGACTGTTTAGATTCTCTGACCGTCACTTGATTACAGGAGCTGTATGTTTAAGAAAAATGCCAAATATAACAAGATTCAGTATAATATTGTGAGTCTCTGCAACACTGGAAACAGTTTTTTCAGAGGCGAATCTGGGATGGTATTTTCAGAAGCCTGCTTGGTGGTGGTCTAACACTGCTTCCACTTAAAGTCAATGAGAATTCTCCCATTGAGTTTAATGAGAGGAGAGAAAGGTCACTAATAAGTACCCAGGATTTTCAGTTTTACAGTGTCTCTTCTACAATTCTTTTTTGGTCGCCTTTCAGAGAAACACCTGCACACACATTCCCTTTTAGTAGTTTTTTTTATGATTTGTACATGAGATTTTATTATTAATTTAATGTGGCTACTTAGCAACTCTAGAATGTGACATCCTCCAGCCACAGATGTGAGTCAGAGAAAAAAAATTGGCAAATTTCCCTACCGTACTTTGCTAGTGAACCTCCTCAGATATGATGTAGGACAGGCATTAGAGTGGAGAGAGACTCTAGAGTGTCTATTCTGTTGTAGTTCCTTGCTGAAACTCTCTACAAGGGTGACACCAATTTTATGGTGGAGATACGTGTTCAGTGATGAATGGAGGCATCTGGCTAGTTTTTCACTACACATCCCCATCAAATAATAAATATTTGGTCACCATCACCATTGGCCTTGATCTCATTCCAACCTGGAGTCTGCAAGCTATTGAGGGCTCATTTCTATTAAGTGTTGAGCCTGCTTAACTTCCATTTAAATCAGCAGATGTGAGGAGTGGGCACCTCAAAGGAAAGCTTGTAGGATCAAGACCTAAATCCCATTACCTCTTCTCTAAGCCTTCCATTCCCTGCTAGTGTTCTTTAATATTTTTTTTATTAACAAGATTAGCATGAATGGGCGGCAATATTGGATTTTTAGGCTTTTCTTTCCCTTGTGTATACAGTGTTCTTGAAGAACCAAGGAAGGGAGAATGATGTTCTCTTGAATGTAAATATACATTCTAAAAGTGTCTCCTTGTCTTTAGGATATAATTAGATTTCGGTGTTTTACTTTTCATCTATATTTCTTTTGTGTTCCTCCTACATTAAGAGGTTTACTTTGTGTTGATATTATATCAGTTCTTTGAACACTAAGCAAGTGATTATCAGGCCAATTGTGTGATACAACATGAGATAAGAGATTTAGATAATTATGATAAATGAGATAATCTGAGCCAATATAAAACATTTGAGGTGTTTGCTTAAAATGAAGCCCGAGTTTTTATACTTTGTCGTCATATTCAAAGTGTTTTGCATAAGTAACACATTCAGAATTTAAACAACAAACATTTTATTTATTTTGTCTATTTTCAATAAATTCTAAGATTATTAAACATGTTATTTTGTGATAAAGTAAGTGACATTGATTTAATGCATACATGTTATTTGTTGTATGTTGTTGAATAGGAAGCACGGGATCTTTATACAGGTACGATAAAGAAATAAACATTGGACTACGTCATATAGTTTCTGGAGAACAAAAGAGGTTTTGCAGTAAAAGGTAAGTAAAGAAAATGTTAATCTTTTTCATGCCAGAGGAAATAAAATACAAATTACAATTTAAATTTTCTTAGAATACTGACCAGGTTTGTTTGAAACTATACTATTTCTTTTTTGTTCTCGTAAATTACTCACATTGTAATTAATTGTGAGTTTTCCCACTTTGGTGGCCAACCCACATTTAAAAAAAATCTTTTAAAGTTTACCTAAAATTAATTTTTAATATTTTTTTGCTTTATTTAGTTCTTGGGTGTTTTACCTTTTTGTATGTCTACATAAATTTCTAAACCCAATATCATTACTAAATGAAAAATGAAAACATTTTGTTTTTAACACATCAAATGAAATAATTAGACTTCTTTTTAAAATAATTTTCTACTGAGACTAGTCATCAAATCTATCCTGAATTTGTGAAACCACATTTTTGGCAAATGAAGTAGTCATCTAAAAATTTTTGCCCAGCTCTGATTATAATGCATTTCATGAAAGCTAAATGGGACAAAAAACTTGTACACATTTTCTACCAAGTAGTTTTTTTTTTTAAGATTATCTGAGGTTCGCCAATGTTTTAATTTTTTCCAATAATTCTTCCACTCCTAATAAAAATAATTTGGTACAAAAATGTAGTTTCTGCATACATTTTTCCCTCTAGTTTCCTACTAATTTGTTTGGATATTATGCGGAATATAACGTCATCTTTTTAGCTCTCTGAAAATACTAATAGAGATACATTTGTCTGCCACAAAAGTGTAAATCATGCACAATATTAGTTGGAGAACATTTTATACATCACTCATCCTATTATAAACAAGAAACAATTCAATTTCCTTACAAGTTGGAGGCTGATTTGGTTCAGTTACATACAGATGAAAAGATAAATGCTCCTTTATTGAAATTATACATTTTTAATGAAAAAGTGGGAGTATCAATTTTTTTCTTCAGAAAACAATATTAGGAATAGCAAAAGAGGTGCATGTTAAGCACAAAGTACTTTTCTACTCTCAAGAGATGCATATGTTGTTTATTTTAATTCAAATATGTCAGTGAAGTCTTGTTCTCCCTTCGGCATTCCAGGTATAGAAAATTGTCTTATCGAAGCTAAATAGGAATTAAACTAGTAACAGAATGGATTCATTATATTATGAGCAAGAGAGCAAAGTTCTTATTAGTAATGTAATGACTTTGTGTGTGTGTGGGTGGGTGGGGATATAAAAGTCTCTTCTGAATAGATACATATTCCATTTATTGCTTCTCCTCTAGGTACCAGATGAATAGACTGGTAGATATTTAGAACTTCTGTCAGGTTTTAGTCTATGAGCTAGTTAATCACATGCCTTTAGTTGCCAAAAAAGAGCATTTATCCTGCAGGAAGAATGGTTGAAAGACTATTGTTGCATTATTAATAAAAACAGAGACAACACAGAATCCTTGATGCCTCAGGATGATGAGGTGAAACTCTGTAATGTCCCTTAGGAAACCATTTTATTTTATTTATTTTTTTCAGCTAGTTTTGCATTTCCTTATTTCCACAAGCAACTATAATACTTTCAAGAATGGAATATGAAATGCATACAGCAGCTCTGCAGTGATAAATCATTGGAAGTGTTCTATGTCATATGAATGCATTATCTCATTCAGATATTTCTATTTTATATTACATCTGCATAGGCTTACTCTGCAGCTTTGACTAGTAGTGCACAGAGCATAATTATGCACACAATGTTCTGTGTCATGTAAGTGGAAAAACAGTGCAGGATATAATTTTAGAGGAAACATCAAGTAAGATTAGCATGATTTGTGTGAAAAAAATCATGTCTAATCAATAGCTATAGACAGGAGAACGGATAATGGATTAAATATGAAACTGATAAATATATATACTGACCACCTAACAATGACATGTGTGGAGGTCTTTGAAAATTAATATCAAAACTTGATCTAATGGTACTAGATGATAATGTCATGCTATCTATTTATTTAATTTGCATTTAATGCTATAACGGCCAAGCCTGAGAATAAAGGCCAGCAACTTTGTCCAGTAATATTTAAGAACAGGCAATGGAGCAAGGAGACCTATATGAGAGTGAAATATAAAGAGAGTGGGAGTCCCTAGGCCTCAATGTTTTTGTCCTTCTCGCTCTCTCTTTCAAAAGCCATCTATTTTCCCTGACATGTCTCTCAAATGAAACTGATTATTTTAAACTCTATTGCCTTGCTTTGTATTTACTGTTTAACATTACATAGCATTAATACTGTTCAGAAATATTTACATGGTAAATCTTCATATTGTTACTGTTTTGTTTTCTAATAATAATAGAATGTCGTTCATTAACATTTACAGGCCATAATCATAATGTCTTAGATACTTAGGTAAAAGGTGCACTTTAGGAAAAATATATATCTTGTATTCAGGGTAATCATGTTATATTGAAATGAATCACAAAATTGTTTTTAAATGAAATTTTTAAGTCATTTGGGAAACCTAGGGGGCTTTCAGGAAGGGCCTTAAATTTAAACATTTAATTACAATGATACTGGTAATCAAGATATTGAGGCACATCATTCATTGTAGGAACAACATAACTTAGAAAGGGTCCAGTACAATAGGTGAAATTTGGGAGTGTTGTTAGGATGAATACATTAATATCATGGAATATAATATATAATGTACTAGTTTTTCTTTTTTAGAAACTAAATATGTAAAACTTTTATTTACTTCAGATTAAATGTTATGATCTAATTTACTTTTCACTTTTTTGCTGTTTGTTTTGATACTTTAATCTGTAGGAGAATGAAAAATATTTTTATTCAGTTTCACTAATATAATTTTACTATTTTTTTTCAGAGCATATATTGCAAGAGAATGTCCAAATCCAAATAAAAACCTCTTTTCAATTATTTTAAAAAATAACATTCTTATTAATATTAATTTTCTAATTTTTGAAAGGTTAAACTTTGTCTCTTAACTATTTTGCAGTGTCCTTTTAAATGTCTCGGTTGTCAAAGACAAAGTCTTTGTGTGATCATTTTAAGCTTGCAGGGTAGTCTCAGAGGGGTAGTCGTGTTAGTCTGTAACTTTAAAAACAATTAATAGTCCTGTAGCACCTTAGGGTACATCTACACTACAACGTTAATTCGAACTAACTTAGTTTGAATTAGTTAATTCGAACTAAGCTAATTCGAACTAACGGATCCAGACTAAAAAACTAGTTCGAATTAGCGTTTTGCTAATTTGAACTAGCATGTCCACATTAAGTGGACCCTGAACCAGGCTTAAGGATGGCCAGAAGCAGTGCTGGCATGGCATCAGAGGAGGACTTAGAGCGTGGAGATGCTGTCTCAGGCTAGCCGAGGGCTGTGCTTAAAGGGTCCCGACCCCCACCCCAGACAGACAGTTCTCAGGGGTGTCCCGCTTGCAAAGCAGTCCTGGCTTGAATTGCCCGGAGTACCCACACTGGGCACATCACAGCACTCGGCCATCAGCCCGGCTGCACTTGCCGCAGGCTGCCATCTGGGGAGAGGAGGCAATTGGGGGGCTGCAGGAGAGCTTCCACCCCCAGAAGCCCGCAGAGCCAGCCCAGTCCTCCCCATCGGGGGCGCGTACCCCATTCCTCCCTCACCTCCTTCCACTTACCCTTCCCTAGCCCCTCTTCTTGATGTACAAAATAAAGGACAATTGTGTTCAAAAATGGAATCTGTCTTTATTGAACAAAACTGGGGGAGACTGGGAAAAGGAGGTGGGAGAGGGGAAGAGAGAGGGTGGGAGAGGGGAGGGCAACTAAAATGATCAGGGGTTGGGAACAGGTCCCATATGAAGAGAGGCTAAAGAGACTAGGACTTTTCAGCTTAGAAAAGAGGAGACGGAGGGGGGACAGAATAGCGGTCTCTAAAAGCAGGAGTTGGGTGGAGAGGGTGCATAAAGAAAAGTTCTTCATTAGTTCCCATAAAGAAGGACTAGAGGACACCAAAGGAAAGGAATGGGTAGCAGGCTTCAAACTAATAACAGAAAGTTCTTTTTCACAAAGCAAAGAGTCAACCTGTGGAACTCCTTGCTGCAGGAGGCTGTGAAGGCTACAACTAGAACAGAGTTTAAAGAGACGTGAGATCAAGTCATGGAGGTTGGGTCCATGGAGTGCTGTTAGCCAGGAGGTAGAAGTGGTGTCCCTGCCCCTGGTTTGTAGAAGGCTGGAGAGGGATGGCACGAGACAAATGGCTTGGTCACTGTCTTCGGTCCATCCCCTCCAGGGTCTCTAGGGTTGGCTGCTGTCGGCAGACAGGCTACTGGGCTAGATGGACCTTTGGTCTGACCCAGGACAGCCATTGTAAGCTCAGGGCTCAGGGTCGGGGGTCTCAGTGGACCACCTTGATTTTCATGCACACCTGCTCCTGGGTGGCCAGGCTGGCAGCTCTCCTGCCCTAGCCGGCCACTTTCCTGTGCCTAGTGCGGAGGTCGTGGACGAGGTCCATGATGTCCGCACTAGCCCAGGCGGGTGCCCGCCTCTTGCGGTCCCGGGCAAGCTCCCGGGAGCCGCCAGCCTGGTCCTGGGAAGAGGGGGAGGACTGGGGGCATCAGGTGGGTGGCTTGATCTGTGCCAGGTGCAGGGTCTGCTGGCTGGGTGCTGGCAGGCTTGCACCTGGCACGCGCACCGTAGCCAGCCCGTGCCCCTTTAAGGGGTCCGGGACCGGGAGGGGGGCAGATGAGTTTCCCTGGTGTTGGCCAGAGTCGCCACCAGGGAAACCTGGGGAGGGCTAGCCTCCCACTAGTTGAATTAAGGGGCTACACACCCCTTACTTCGAACTAGCTAGTTCGAACTAGGCTTAATCCTCGTAAAATGAGGTTTTCCTAGTTCGAACTAAGCGCTCCGCTAGTTCGAATTAAATTCGAACTAGCGGAGCGCTAGTGTAGTGCCTATTAAAGTTAGTTCAAACTAACGTCCGTTAGTTCGAACTAACTTTGTAGTGTAGACATACCCTTAGAGACTAATAAAATATATATATAGTATCATGAGCTTTCGTGGGCAAAACCTATGTCCTCAGATGAGTGGAGACCAAACTACATACATATTTTTCGTCTAGCAGCACCTTAAAGACTAACAAAACATGTAGATGGTGTCATGAGCTTTCGTGGGTACAACCCACTTCTAAAGCTCATGATACCATCTACATATTTTGTTAGTCTTTAAGGTACTGCTAGACTGTTCATTGTGCAAGTTTTTTCAAGTTACAGATTAACTTGGCTTATATATATATTTGTTAGTCTCTAGAGGTATGTCTACACTGCATGGCTATTTCAGGATACTGGAGTATCCTGAAATAACTACCCTACGTCTACACAAAGCCGCATATTATTTTGAAATATTTTTTTAAATAACGGGCATGCTATTTCGGCATCCCGGTAACTTTCATTTGATGAGGATTAAGGGATGTCTCAAAAATATCATGTTATTTCAAAATCTGGTGCTGTGTAGACGCACCAAATTTCAAAATAAGCTATTTCAAAATAGATTTGAAATAAGATATGCAATTTGCCTAGCACAAATTGCGTATCTTATTTCGAGTTAAGGGTGCCGTGTAGACACACTCTAAGGAACTACAGGACTACTTGTTATTTTCATTGGTGTAGGGTAAAATGTTTAAAAGGGAGTTAGGTTATGGCTTCAGTGCACAATTAGCCCTGATGATTGGCACCTGACTGTGAACACCTGAATTAACTTAGCTTGGTACAAGTGACGCTGCAGCAAATTCTTGCATGAATTACTGTGTTCTCATTGTTCCTGAGAGAGCTTGTATGTACAGAGCATATCCTATAGTCCTTTGTGTTGAGATGCTATAAGATTCTTTCTGAGTCAATTGTGGGAGATCTTGGTGGGAACTGTGGGAAGACAGTGGAGGATTGTCAGGACTCAAGTGATGATGCCTGCATTCTCACTTCAAAATGAACCTTGGTTCTGTTTTAACCTGTAGCTTCAGCTAGATAAGCTAATCCAGGTTTACAGTACCTCCAGACCTGTGCCAGAGGTTTTTCTAAGAGGTTTTAAGCTAAAATGCAGGTAAGAGCCCAGATACCTTTAGTTGCTTAAGGTATGTCTGCACTGCAATTAAACACCTGTGGCTGGCCCATTCTGGCTGATTCGGAGGTTGGGGTAAGGGTCTGTTTACGTGTGGTATGTGGGTTAAAGCCTGGCCTATGGGACACCAAAGGGACAGGTCCAAGAGTTGAGACTCCTGTGTGAGCCCAAACATCTACCACACAATTAAATAACCTTTACCCTGAACCCTGCGAGCTCAAGTCAGCTGCATGTATATAACTGCACTGTAAACATATCTTTAGGGGCCACACAAGTTTCACTGGCAGTCAATGAAACAGTCTCCTAAGTGCCTTGGTTTCTTCGGAAAAAGGGACTTTGGCTCCTAAGTCAATTAAGCACTTCTGAAAATTTTACCCCATAGTTCTCTGTTACAAAATCAGTTAAAACTTTATTCATTTGAAATGCAATTTGATAGAAAATATTCTGGTATTATTTAGAGTAATTGAATTTAATTTTATTTAATCAAGTCAGGAGATGAAGAAATTGAGTTGTAATGTGATACCAAAGTTGAACAAAGTGTCAAAAGATAAATCATGATATCCTACTTTTAAACTTCAGTAATATATGTAGTCATTGGAAAGGCAGCTCCAGGAATCCCAAACTAAGGCGTGAAGGAAGGGGAATGGTTTTTTTGACCACCAATGTTGTCCTTTCCCTTGTCCTTTCCCTTTTTTGTTGTTGTTTGTTGTTTCTGAGTGTCTGCCCACTCTTCTCTCAGTACCTGTATATCTTAGACTAATAAGAAGCTGGTGAAAATATTCTTGAGGGGACTGGGCTGAATCTACCCTTCACTCACCCTGCTTCAGCCTGTTGATTTTTAGATTGTCCCAGATTTTGAGGAGTCCACCTCAGCATCACTTGATGCACATGTTGTGCTGGAAGGCAGGGCCCTCCATCTGTGATGTCCTAGTCTTCCGTCTTCCTGGGCCTGAGGTTCTGTCCGATATGGTGCTCCAGGATCTCTCCCTTTGCCATTGGACTTTTCCCCTCCCATCACCTTAGGATTCCCCCTACCCCCAGGACTTTTGCTTGATCCCAGGAAACCTTCTTGGGAATTGCCACTCAGAGCCAGGACCCAACATTTCTCTCCAAATGTCAAAATCTTGCTTCACCTGCTGGAAAATGGAATCCAGCATGGAGGCAGGGCCTTTCCTTCTGTGTCACACCTCCCACTCCCATCCAGGCTCTGGTACAATGCACTGCAGTTTTCAGATACCTAAAAGGAGGAGGGAGAAAAATTGTTCTTCTTGACCTCTGATGATAGGACAAGAAGCAATGGGCTTAAACTGCAGCAAGGAAGGTTAGGTTGGACATTAGGACAGTGACAAGAAGTTTAACACTGGAATAAATTGCCTAGGAAGATTGTGGAAACTCCATCTTTGGAGATATTTAAGAGCAGGTTAGATAAACATCTAGCAGAGATTTTCTAGGTGGTGCTTGGTCCTGCCATGAGGGCAGGGACTTAATGACCTCTCAGGGTCCCTTCCACTTCTAGTATTCTATGATTCTGTGATTCTATGATAATAACACCTTAATATGGGACAGTTCCTCAGATTTGTCACTTAAAAAGAATGGCTCAGATTTGGGAATCTTATGACCTCAGCCATGAAGATCAATGCAAAGAATTCATTTAGTTTCTCCACAGTGCTCCTTTAGCATCTTGATCATCCAGCGGCCCCTCTGTTTGTTTAGCAGGCTTTTTGATTCTGGTGTACTTAAAAAGTAATACCACATGTTTTTTTGAGTTTTTGGCCACCTGTTCTTCAGATTCCTTTTTGGCCTCCCTAATTATATTTTTATGCTTCATTTGACAGAATTTATGCTCCTTTCTATTTTGCTCAATATGATTTAACTTCCACTTTTTAAACAATGCCTTTTATCTCTTACTGCTTCTTTTACTTGGTTTGTAAGCAACGGTGGTACTTTCTAATTTCCTGACCATGTTTTATAATTTAGTTTAAACAGTATGGCTGTGTCTACATTGGCACCCCTTTCCGGAAAAGGGATGCTAATGAGACCAGTGGGAATTGCAAATGCCGCGGGGGATTTAAATATCCCCCGCGGCATTTGCATGAACATGGCTGCCGTTTTTTTCCGGCTCGGGGTTTTGCCGGAGAAAAGGGCCAGTCTAGACGGGATCTTGTGGAAAAGAAGCCCTTTTCCGGAAGATCCCTTATTCCTACTTGATATTTAAATCCCCCGCGGCATTTGCAATTCCGACTGGTCTCATTAGCATCCCTTTTCCGGAAAGGGGTGCCAATGTAGACACAGCCCCAGTGTTTGGGTTGAACCTCTGCTATGGTGTCAGATGAGACTGATACACTTTAGTGTCATCACTATAGTGATAACTCTGCAGCCCATACCTCCTCATATACCCCCTCAACAGAGGGACAAGTTGAAACACTGTGGAAATCCAGGTGATAGTTTCCTTAAAGATGAAGAGCAATTGCACAGGAGCACTTTCTGGGAAAACTCTTCCAGGAAGAAACAGTGCCGCTCCAGAGCAGTTGTGTTCACACTTGGTACACTCATGTGGGTTGTCAGAACATTGTGATCAGTGCTATGTGTTCAGCTGATAAATCTAAAAATAGTGGTTGTGTAAGGCACAGGTGGGGAGCCATTGGCCTACGGGCTGCACATGCTTCATCAGGGTTAGCTGCTGGCAGGCCAGCAGATGGTTTGTTTGCTTGTTGGATGTCTGCAGCTTCAAGTGGCCACGGTTTGCTGTTTCCAGCCACTTAGAACTGGGGGGGAACAGTGTGGGCCAGAAATGGTGAACAGAGCCACTGCAGACACTTACGTAAACAGTCTGGCAACCTGCCAGCAGCTAACCCTGATGAACTGTATGTGTCTCATGGACTGGAGGTTCCCCACTCTGGGTGTAAGGCATCTAAATGCTCTTGACTTATCTCACTACAGTTTTTCTACAGTCTTAAACAAAAATAGAAGATTAGGTAATGGATGATTGTTGGCCAGATGATCTACATCAAGTGATGATTTCCCGAACAAAGGTCATGCAGCAACTGCTTTAAGAAAAGATGACACCCTATTCTTCCTTCGGGAGGAATTGATAAACTTGACTAGTAATGGGACAAGTTATTTCTTTAGTAGCTTTCAGGTACTAGGGATGGCACTGGTTGCAAAGGGAGGTGCAGAATGGAAAATTTGTGGCAATGTCCCATTGAACATCACCGATCACAATTCAAGCAGACAGGATTTACCATTAGTCTATTTCTGCATGGAGGAAACAACTAGCTTGACTTATAGCCACTTTTTTATTTCTAAAGTATTTTGAAATTTTCTCACAATGGGTGAATAAAAACTAGCAACCAAACAAAAGGTGATTTGGATTAACCAAGCATCACTACTTTTCAAAATAAATGTATTGACTGAGACAGATTGAGGACAGATTTTTTTCTGATTACATATGTTCCATAGTCATTGTAACTACCATTTAAAAAAAAACACTTTGGAAAAAGTAAATGATCAGCTCTCTCCATTCTGTTGCATGATAAGCCTGCAGCTTGAAGACCAAATCTTGAACATGAAAGGCTTGCATGGTCAGCATTCAGATCTGTCTTAATTCATTAGTAGGTCATGCAGTCAAATGTAAACCCGTGGGTACTTGCTGAAGATATTTTCCATACTTGCAGCTATTTGTTTGTGTTATTACAGGTGGAATCAAATGTGCTGACCATCTCCAGATGAAGAGCTTTTAATTATCTTGGGAAAACAAAGTCTCCATTGCACCTTCAATTCCCTGTGGATAGCTGAGGATTGCTGTCATTTTGAAAGCAGTGTTCCAGTTGGAGGTGTGTGTGGGTGTTGAACTATATGCTATAATAGGTTAATGTTCTAGTTTGAGAATCTTTTCTTATCTGCTCCCTCAAATATTTTGGTTTATGTACATTCTGTTATTATTCTTGGCCAAGTCTCCCAAATTTTGTGGTTACATGTAAGAGCAAATCTACAGGACTTCCTGTTAATGTTTGATGGAAATTATTTGGCACTAAAGTAAATAAGAGTATATCCTTTTATTTAGCTGACTTGCCATGCCTGATATATTTATATGTATGCTTCTCTTTATTTTAATGGTCCTGGCTTGGCCACCTGTGACTTCTTATCTATTCAGGTTTTCTTCCCCCAACTCTCCTATATGCAGTCTGTGGAAGAGATTTCAGCATTCATGGGAATATGAAACTGCCTAGGAAAATTAGGGTCTTTCCAGTTTAGAGAACTTGGAGACTGTCCTTCATACATTTTAGTCTCCTCTTAGGAATATTTTATCTTTAGACAAGGAAAGGTTATTTGTTTATTTTGTTCCTCAAAACTTATATTTTGACAAGAATCATAATTGCTCTCATGCCTTCTCATAGTTCATAAATCAATATTTTCCAGTGACTTACTTTATGCTCAGTCTCATACACACACACACACACACACTCTTTATAACCCAAATGTAATCCACATAAATGCACACAGACACCATATCTATTTTGTTAGTTTCTTTATTTGTTTATTATATTAATTATGCTCAGGGGATAGAAAGCTCTTTACCTCTTAGGCTATGTCAACACTATAGAGTTTTTCTGGCATACTGGAGGTAGGGACAGCATATGGAGACCCCCTGCTCTGACTTTCTCAGGGGCTGCAGAGACATGCCAGCCATGTCCAGAAGCACAATTACCATAGGGATAATTATTCCAGATAAGACAGGTTCAGCATTTTAGAAGGTATCCTGGAAAAAATCTGCCGCATCCAGGGAACGCATCTGCTCTTTTAAAAAAATTTTTTCGGAAAAGCAGACACTTTTTCGGCATCCCTGTAAACCTCATTTTACGAGGAAGAAGGGATATTCCGAAAGCTTTTTTTTCCCAACATTTGGCCCAGTGTAAACGAGCCAAATGTCGGAAAAGCATCTTCCGAAAAAAGAAGTGTCAAAAGCTACGCAAATTGCGGTTCTCAATTTGCATAGCTTTTTCTGGAAGAACAGTGTAGTGTACATATAGCTTCACTCCTAAAGGAGCTAAGCTCAGGAGGAACAATTCTAACCTCTTGTTCATAGATAGCTACATCTTTATATTTGGATTTCCAATGACAAAACATAAGGTTGTGCCACATTCAAGATGGCATTTTTCATTCAGTTAAGTAAATTAAAATGAATTATTTTGTTGCTGTGACTGCCTAATAGTATTTTTCTGCATTTGCTTTTTCTAATTGGGATTATTGTGCAAGGATTTCTCTCAATTGTTCTTTTCTTTGAATGTGTATGATGATAACTTGGTATTATGTTCAATTTTATTGTTATTGTAATCTAAATTAAATGTCGAGGCCACCATCAGTCTCAGACTGACAGAACATGGACTTTATCATAATCTATTTCCTATTCAAGTACAAATTTTAATATCTAAATAATAATATAAATACTGGCTTGAAATCTAGGTAGGATCATACACAATTCTACCAGTCTGGTCCTCCATGAGTGCTCTCTTTTGCTGTGGAATGCTCATGGTGCCTCTAAGCACAGATTTGTTCCTTGTTCTTCTTCAAGTGAGGAGCCAAATATAATCTTAAAAAATAGCCCGAGGGGCTAGACAATATCTCCTATATCTGCATGAAGTTGTGGACTGTGCTATTTTGTATACATGCCTGGTCAAGAGTCCATAGTTAGGCTTGCAGCAGAGATTTCAGTTTAACAGGAAAGATTTGGGGATTTCTGATGAATGTTTGGGAATGGGAATAAAACATAAATAACGTAATTTGGAAGGGGTTTAATTTTCCATATATATATAATATGTAGGTCTGGTTTGATTAATTCTGTTATTTATTTAGTACAGTGAGAACAGTATTTCTACCAAGAACAGTATCTCCTGTAAAGCGGGAGGCCTGGCATTTAAAAGCTTTGTTCAAATATGTTTATATACTGCTATTATTTTGTGGTGTTGGTGGTACTTAAGTTTAATTTTTGAGGCAACCATGGACAAAGATAGGGCACTCTTTCTTTCCTCCTCATTTGGTACTTGCGTAGAGTGACCTACCAGATTGTAAGATGTATATCGTCAGAATGAGCAACATTTTAATCACTGGAGCACTGTGTGAAGTGAAGCAAATGACAAAATGAAATCACACAAATGGTAGCTGCTGCTGTTATAGTCTGGTGAATCGAGTATCCATGATTTCAATGGCAGCCTCATGATTTCAATGGCAACTTTGCCCAAACTCAGAACTAACTAAGCACTCAAAAGGGCCAAAGTACTGTAGGAACTTCCTTCTATCATATGCTAAGTACGCAAGATCCAAAAGTAGTGGTCCAGTGAAATGATAACTTCAGAGAAGCAAAATTAGAGAGAAATAACTTTCCCATAAAAGGGCATTTTCAGAAAACTTTTAAAAAGAAATGTGAGAATTTTTTTTTAATTCTCAGACATTTCTATTCACGTTTATGAAGTAAACTAAAGTTCTGCATTATTAAATTATTATTAAGCTTTATTAAATCATTTTCCTTGTCCTTGCTGAGCATATTCAGGCATTTTCAATCACCATGCCATTTAGACCTGACATGACCTGACTTGAGTTAGATGATATAGTGAAAAACATGTCTGTGATCAATCTACCGTGTAACTCCCGTTACTGCTGATATGGGAGGATCAGCATCAGTGCTGGAGCAATAGTGGAAGAATTTTGGACAATACTCAATTCATAAGTAGCCACTGTACTACGTACCTCCTGTACCTTAGTTGTGTACACACCATAATTCTCATAAGCCTCAGCTATGGTAATAATTAACTTAAAGTTTGATTGTAAGTTTGGCTTTCTCTGCTCTTTTCAGTTTAGTGAGAACCTGTGTTGTTCTTACAAAAAAGACCAGCAATAGCACTGACTGGGTTGAATAAAGTCAGGATTTTTTTGATGTATTGGAAGAAATAGATTTGCCATATAATTTTTCTCCAACACTTTTAATACAGAAGTCGCTGCAAATTTCCCCTTGTTACTGCTTGTCAGCCGACGGTCAGGGCAGTGTGTGTGTGTGTATGTTTCCGAGAAAAGGTTTAACGTCCGTGTCTTTACTGCTAGGACCGGGGTCTCGTCGCAGAGGGTGGCCAGCAGGCCAACAGATGCCCCGTTATATAGGAAGAGCTTATTACACCTTAGATTTTAGCTGCTAGAACACAGTGGTTCCTTCGCAGTGTTCAGCCTAGGAAAGGCTGAAAAGGTGCCCCAACGGATCTTGTCACCTGGGAGTGACACAGATCCAAACGCCCAAGCTCTCCCTATGTCTGTCCCTTTATGACCGGCTGAAGTTCTTTTAAATTGTGCTTGGTTCTATTACAGCAACTGAAGGAGTCAGGTTAAAGCTTAAACAGTTACAGGTTTATTAAAGAAGCTTATAAATCATATGGTTACAATGGCTTTTGCTCTATTTCTTAAATGCTAGCAAATATATATATATATATAGGTCTTAAAAATGATTACAGGAAAAAGGTAAAGATAGAAAATAGAAATAATGGTACCAAGTGACAGCTTAATCTTTAAAGAGCTCTAAGTCTATGTGTATATATACTTAAACAAAGGACCACATCCAGGTACAATTTTTACCCCTTTCTGTGCCTCTCGACTCCAGCGTGTCAGGCCAGGGCCGGATTCTCAATTCCTAGGAAAGACGAATACGAGGTGGGCGTCCCCTCTGGAACCTCGGGAGATCAAACACCAAACCCGACCAGCAGATAGATGGTAGATTGACACTCAGAGAAAATGCGCTGCTGGACCCATCTTTATAGCCCTGGGGGCCTGTATCCTCTTTCTTATCTAAGAGGCCAAATTCTACTGGTCCGTTTTGTGGCACCAGTTCTTACAAGCAAGTTTCAAGTTAATTTACACTTGCAAGAGAGATAACTAAATTGTGAATATTAGACATTTTTTTACTGGGCGAGAGATTCCTCCCCCCACGGACGGATGTGTGTTCGTATCAATATAGGTTAAGTCAAGGACACTCCTTGGCAGCCTCTTGGTCAGCAATTGGCGTATCTCTGTTATAGCCATTCACGGTCACAGCAGCCTGGGCCTTCTGCTCTGTGTGCCCTGTATGCTCCAGGCAAGCAAAAATGGATGTTACAAGGGGGGGTTCCTGTCTGGCTACACTGCTGCATCTTTAATAACATGATTAATAATAATAATTGGCCTAGTAATAGCACCTCAACTCCATCTTTTGTTCTTATTTTTCCTTTATTATTACTTCTTTCTGTTCTACTTCCATTGTATTGGCAACTCTATAGACATTTGTGTGTGTAATGGTCCATTCAGTACAAGGGACTGTACTAAACAAGCTAAACAAGAAATCATGTAAAAAACAGCCAAATGTATGGCATTTCAAACTTTATAGCGCAGCATGTTTACATTAGACTTTAAAGTAAAGTTTTCCTTTTTTTTTAACTGTTTCCATTCACCTTTTTAAAAAAGTCACCATACATCTGTCCGTTATTATTCATAGACTTTAGAACAAGAAAAAAAAATAGATCATCTAATCTGACCTTCTGTATAATACAAGCCATAATATTTCACCTATATTGTCCTATCCTAAGCTGAATAATTTGTTTGACTAAACCACATTTTCTAGGAAAAATCTCAAACTTGATTTGGATACATCAAGGATGGGAGTTAATTCCAATTGATAATTATTTCACTGTTAAAAATTCAGTTCCTTATTTCTAATTAGAATGTATATGGTTTCAATTTCCATCCTTGGTTCTTATGATGTGCTTTTTCACTAGGTTAAAGAGTCTTTTTTAATATCTGGCATTTTTTTCCCCTGGGGGGTACTTGCACACTTTAATAACTGAGCCTTCTTTTTTCTAAGCTAAACAAACTGAGCTCCTTAATTCTCCCACTGTGAGGTATTTCTTCCAGCCTTCAAATGATTATGCTTTTTTTCTCAATTCTCTTCAGTTTTTTGAAACCCTTTTTAAAATGTAGACATCAGCACCGGACATATTATTCTAACATGTCTCAACAATACTGCAGACAGTGGTAAATTCACCTTATTTTTCCTACTCCCCTATTTATATAGCCAAGGTTAGCATTAACTCTTTTTGTCACAACATCACAGTGGGAGCTCTTATTCAGTTGTTTGTTCACTATAAGTCCTAAATCTTTTTCAGAGTCACTACTTTACAAGCTATGCAAAATATTATGTCCCTTTGTTTTCAGTTTTACCACCTTCCGTTTTCTCCTTTTTTCCATTCTTTCCTCACATTTACAACATCTCGTCCCTTTCTTTGTAATTTCTCTGTTATCTCAAACTCCAGGTTTTGGATGCAAGTTTTCTGTGTTGAGGTGATGGACTGGGCTTTTCTCTACTACAACCACTTAGCTACATTTAGCAGAATATTGATTTTCAGCTTGTGCTGTAAAAGTCAATATTTTAGTAGACAGAGCAAAGCAGAATCATTATTACATGGGTCAGTCAGTCACATTACATATATGACTTCACTGCCATGTAAGGCATAGATAATTGGCCTTCACCATATATTCCAATCCTCTCCTTGTCTGTTCTCTTCACACTCCACAGAGTTCCTGGCCCTGACCAGCTGCTCTTGGCATAGTTAGCTCATCTCTCTTAATAATCATTTGTTCATCCAGACCAGCTTCCATAAGTGGCCTCTGTGATTTAGCTTTTTGCATATAATAATATAATTTAGGTTCTTCCTCCCCAACCTGGCCCATATATATTTCTTGCACTTGCCTGCATACTGCTACATCTATGGATCAGCTTATGACAGCACAGATTCTGGGCTCCTACTGCTCACTTGCTCTGACAGGCAGAATGATGACCAGTCACCATCCCGCATTTCCTCACCCTGTAGAGCTCCTTCCTGACACTTTCACAGTTTGATTTCATCTTCACTCTGAGTAATACACAAAGAGGTAACCTCCATCACCTCAGCTGGCTGTCATTTGAGCTCTTCTTAGGAGGTGTTGCTAGGAAACAAGAAAAAAATCCTTATCTATGCCTTTAATCCATGGGTATAAGCATCTTTTGATCTCCCTATGAGTAACATCCACTACCACAGTGAAGCAAGCCAGCAGCAGAGAGCCATTTCTGGGGCAAGGGGCAGACAGACCTTTTAGGAGTGGCCTGGCTGATGGCAGAGATAGCAGGGGTATCATTATCCCAGGCTGATCTAAGGTGCCCCCTTAAAAACAGTGGTGGTGTTGCAGGGAAGTCTTTCCTTGATTTTTCCCTTGGCCAGGGCATCAACATGTCCAAACTAACTGTTACATGATGAAAAGCACCCTCTTTTGAGGGGTTTCATTTCTTAACAGAAAAGCCAAGGCAGAACATACAAATAATGTTCACTCTTGCATCTTTAGCTGCCTCATTGTTTGTCCACTTGAACTGAGTCTAGTGTTTACTTCTATCCAGATTGTTCATTAGGGGTGCTCTCAGGTCCTGTCTCTCCCCTGGTATTAGACCTCTTGCTTCTTATGGAAGCAGTTCAGGGGTTCAGGCAGGTGTATTCATTACAACTCTTCTAGGGACAATGGGTTTTCTTTGCCAGTCTGGGCTTCTGGCCAGTGTCTGAGAGACCGCTGGCTCAGACTGTGCCCTCTTGGAAGCCTGCCTTATGCAGCCCTCCATCTAAGAGGCTCCCTTCTCTCAGAGTACTTTGACAGTCTCTCTATTCTAGTGACTTCCCTAGAAATCTCACCCTTCAGATTCCCTGCTCGGCCCTCTGATTTGGGCATCTCTTGGGATTTCATTTCCCCAGAAGGCCCTTGTTTTGTTTGGGGGTCCTTGCGTGTCCTTCACTGAGCTTGGGTAAACTTTATTAAGTCCAGGAGCTCATTTACTGATCAGCCTCTGGGGCAGTCAGCTATCTTCAGGTGAGATTTTCACATAGCAGTCACAGGCAGACTGAGCCCTGACTCCCCATAAAGGTCAACTGCTCCATAACGGAATGTGTGCCTGTGTTTGGGGGGAGTTAAATGTTATTCTTTTTAAAAACTATATGTAAATTTTTAAACACAGGTTTAATATAGCAAAATAATGTAATTAGCAGCTTATTAGGGCAGTCGTATCAAAGTGGTCATGAGAGGTAAGTATAGTATACCAAGATTCCATCGCAACATAGTACATAGCTGTTGGCATCCTTCTCTTCTTTAGAATAAATAAAATAAACCTGTAGTGTGCAAGTGAAGGACATATGTCAATGTAACGACTGTTTTTTACATTAAGGGAATTCAATAATGTGCTACAATTTTATAACACATTTCTGCCTGTGTAGATCGTAGCTCATTTACACATTTATATATGTGCTCTCACTGTACTGTTTCATGAAACAATTTTTGGAAACTATTCCAGATAAATTACTTTAACAAACATTTTATTATGTCGTCTATATTTTTCTATTCCAAGACAAACATGTGCATGCACACAACCCATACAGAGCAGCAAAAACCAACAACAAACCCCTAACCTTCAAAATGGCATTAAGGTTGAGTGCATGTGTCAATAATAAAAGGGGAAAACATTGCATTGATAGTATAATTATCTCAAAGTCAAGCATTTACAAGCCCAAGAAATTCAGAATTAAGGTTATACTTACAAAAAATCCAGACACAATAGAAAGGGAGAACCAAACCACCCCACAAAACGTAACTCTGCTCTACAGTGATTCTATGCAATTATCATATAATTATTATTAAGACATTCAGTGGTTGTGATCCCACAAGACGTTAAATTAATTTTTAAATTTGTATTCTTTTTTTTCCCCCCTCTTCAAGATACCACTTTCTGGCCCAGGTGAATTTGATTGACTATGCTTTTTCTTAAGTTGTTTGGATTTCTTATTTTAACTTAACTCTGAATTTCCTGGTAATGCTAGTTTGAGGATTACCTTTATATATTTGTTTTTGTTTTTTCTTACTTTTACATTATTGATATGTTCTCTGAAGCTTAATTCCACTTTAACACAGTTTTTATCTTTTAGATGTCTGGGGAGGGGGACTTTTATCAATTGTTAAAAGTTGCATAAATGAGCAATAAACAACAACCCCCAAAAGAATACTACCATTTGCTATTTTGAATGATTTAAAAGACATGTAATTCACATGGCGCCAATGCTAGCGTTGTTTTGGCATCAGGCTAAAGTCACCCTTTTTATTCATGCTTTTATTAATGTTTAAATTTGTATGTGTGTGTTCCTCCTCTATATATGTTTTTAGCTGGTTATGTCCATCTGGGGTCTCATATTTTAAATTTTTATATATATTTGTACTGTAGGGGTTTTTTTTGTAAGCAGCCTTGACTATTTTAAAGGCGGGGTAAAAATATTTAAATAAATAATACCAGCCTTAAATTCTTTATTAATTGTAACTTTTAAGAACAATCTCACTTGTAAAACAGAGCAGCAAAAAGCGGCCAAAGTGTACTAATATGTCCTGCAATCAATTTGTTGGCTTAGAGCAAGACTACTCAACATGCAGCCCATGGGCCACATGCACCCCAAGGTCCATTTGTTTGTGGCCCGCGGTGTGGTTTGGGTTTATACGGGGCTCAACACGTGGTCTGCAAGTGGGATCCTTTGAACATAGCTTCCACTGGAAACACATTCCACAATGGCAAGGAGTCTCCCAGGTGGGCTGAGCATTGAAAGATTCAAGTGGACGGGCTGGCTGGAACAGATGGGTACAGGGTGTTTGCATTTCTAGCCCCCAGGGAAGAGGTGCTGGGAGCTCTGGGGCATTGTGTGAAAGAAGCTATTTGCATATATATTTGCATGTATATGCAACCACACTTAAGTTGTGGCCCTTGGCATGTGCTGTGAGTATCATTGTGGCCCCCAGGGCTTCCAAAGTTGAATAGCCCTGGCTTAGAGAACTTTGAGAAAGTGCTATGTGAAGGAAGGACAGAGGAAGCCAGTTCTCTCAGTACTAATGTCTTTGCATCTAAAGAGTTTCCCTTATGCTTCTGTGTCCATTTCCCCAGCAATATTGCTGGCAGCACACAGGGGAGCCCTGGCAACAGTGCCACGGGGAGCCTTTAAAACACTGATGTCCACGCTGGCATGCAGCCATGGAACTCTTAGGGTATATCTACATTCCAAACTAAAACCCAGGGCTGCCTTGTGCCAGCCAACTCTAGCTCGAGCTATGGGGCTGTTTTACTGCTGTGTAGATTTCCAGGCTTGGGCTGCAGTCCCAGTAGCACTGGAAGAGTTTTGGGAGTGGGGGTGATGAACTGCATCTCCTTTTCCCATATCTGTGCCCCAAAATGCCTCGTAGAGACCAGGACCCGATATTCAGGGCCCGGTAGAAAAGCCCCAGGGCATAGGGCTGATGGCTGGATGGGACTCCAGGACTGAGCTGGGCATGGGGCCAGCAGCTGAGCCCCCAGGCAGCAGCAGGCCCAGATGGCAGGGACGTATGGGCAGAATGCCCAAAACCTGGGGAAACTGCAGCAGCCCCCACCACACTCTGCTACTTCTTGAGTCTATGGCCAGTCCAAACTCTGGGATTTCCGCTACCTGTCAAGGTGCTAGATTCAGCCATGCTTTTTTTTTTCCTCCTATGTATCCATACTCTTAAAGTGCAGTGATGGTTGGTCCAAGTAATCAACCAGTAAGAATCCTTGATTCATAAATCTAGTCTCTTATATTACTGACTCATTACAGCCAATAGAATTGTAGCATGCAAATTAACAATAGGGGAAGGGTGGCAAATTGCTTCAATTACCTATATTGTCAAAATGGTGGTGGACCAGACTCTACCTGCAGCCTAAATAATCATGGCAAGTAAAAAAAAAAAATCCCTAATAACCAGGTCTGGCCTTACCATGAGGCAAACTGAGGCAGCCACCTCAGGTCCCAGACTGTGTATGTGGCGGAAGGGGAAGGAACAATAGGTCCCAGACTGTAGAAAATTGTATCTGCTGCTGATGCATATGTATTCTCTCTTCTCTAGAACAGAACAGGAAGAAGGCAGAATTGAGACCTTTGAAAGTTTTGGCCCAAGCGAGGGGGAATGGGGATGTCATTTGAGCTCCCCGCCTTAGGTGCCAAAATGTTGTGGGCCGGCACTGCTAATAACTTAGTTTAATTATAACCTATATTATTCAAATGTAGAATTTTCATATTATAGTTATTTTTTACAATATGGAAGGTTTGAAGATTCTATTGTAGCTGTATTATGATGACCTAAGGATAAAAAAAGACTGACATAGATACTAAATTTGGTAAAGGACCCAGTTTTTTATTAATTTTAAGCTATTTTAATTAGTATACTGTACATTTCCAGAAAATTCATTCTGTGGTCAGAGTACAAATGAAGTAAGTAGGGGGCGGATACAGTGTATTTTCATGCATTTCAAACAGTTTGAATCATTTGCTTTATTTGCAAAATAGAACTCTCCTTGTGTGTCGGCATTACACACAACTTCTTTTAATAATAAAGTAGGTAATGGCCTTGTCAGATACTTGTATTGATATGTGTTTTTTTAATCTGGCTGCCCTGTTTCAAGGGCATGGTTAGGCTCTCAATCGATATTCAGAAAATGAAAAGGTGACAAAGTGAAAGATGTCAACTGTAGAGGTTCAGACTTCAGTTGAGTTTGGTTGGCATCCATATATAGCATGAATAACAGACTGGTATTAGAATCTTACTCTTTGAGATAAGATGACTAATGTCATTTAAATTCTGCTCAAAAAGGAATGGGAGACATTTGTAGGGCAGGTTTTTTTTATTTCATTAGTCAATACCAGCAACATCATAAAAGTTCACCTAATGTATTCTTTGGTGAGCCACAAAGCCACAATGAAAGCAGATTTCCAGGTTTGCATTTACTGGAGCCTGTAATGTAAAAATTTTGCTGCTGTGCCACACATAGGGACAGCTTTGGTCTTGTGAAGATTCCTGTAAGTAAGCCTAAGATTTTCACATGATTATTTTTAGTAAAGGTCATGAATAGGTCATGGGCAATGAACAGAAATTCATGGAAGCTGTGACCTGACTTAGAATTTTGCTGCTGTGGTTCCATGGTTTCCCCTGCTACTGTGGTGGGGTCCCACTCCTCACAAGACAATTGCCCATTGCTGTAACCCTGAGGAGGCTGTCACCTGTTACTGAAACCCTGAAAGCCCCCACTGGCTGCCAGCTCCGGTCCCAGGGGCTGAAGCAGAAAATGTCAGAGGTCTTTGGAAGTCACCTATAAGCCCTGAAATGGAATTTTTCTATTTAGATTTGATTCTTCCTCCTACTCTGGCCTTTTCTTAACTTAGTAGTGCTGCTGTTGCTCAGGCAGATGGAGCAACTTTATAGCGTTCCCAATGCGGCCTCTGAAGCTAGCTTGTGGCCTGGTGCATAAAGGCCTACCCAAAGGTTAATGTTGCTGCCCTGCCCCTCTTCCCTTCACTGGTGGTCATGGTAGATCTTGTAGGGTCCTCCATGCTGCCCAGAGCATTGAATCCTACCACAGGAAGAGATTAAAGCTGCACATTGGGGGAATAGTTGGAAGCTGTTCAATTTTAAATATCAACGACATGTGACTAGATGTAATATTTTCCCACACCTGGTCTCCATACTGAAGAAAGAACTGAGGTGGCAATGGAAACAGGTCTGTTGAGAGCTGCTATTGCACAGGATGAACGCTGTGACCTGGATGTGACTTTTGCTGCTACAATTCCATGGTTCCTCCTGCCACTGTGGTGGTTGGTTGCTGTAAGGAACCTTGAGGAGGGGCCCCTGAGGAGTCCTTCCCTCTAAAGCTTTCCCACTGAGCTCACTACAGTGGTCCAATTCCTGTGGCCACCAAGGAACCAGAAAGACTCATCCTGCCTCTTTGAGCAGCAGCACACATGAGAGAAGAAAGGCATGATCAACTGTACATAGAAAAACCCTATTCCATGTCTCTGCTGAATGCCAGGAAGAGAAATGGAAGGAAATGTGGGCTTTTGTCTATGGAGAAATTCCACTCTCAGCAGTTGCCAGTCTGCATTCTAACTGGTCTATACTGGTACTTCCCTTGCTAGTGCCGGTAAGCCATGTTCTACTGTATGTCATTCCAGTGGTGTATAAGTGATATTGCACAGCCATCTTTAATCTGTCAGTGCCCTTTGGCCTCAAGCCTGTGAATTGAATTTGCAATGTACTTAACACAAAATGATAATGCATAGAAAAAAATATTCTTTCCTATGAAACTTTTTGTTTGGGTGGTATATGTAGGAAGAGGAAAATTCAGGTTGGGAAAAACTGATTGATATTTATTGTCATAGTCTAAGAGTCAGACTAATCTGGTTTGGGTTATGCTTTACTAGGGATTTTGTCACCGTCATTTCTTACTCTGTTTTTGTGAATGGTATTACACAGAAAATTAAACTCTGGCACTTTTTCCTCTGTAAGCAGTCACATTTATTTGACTTGTAGTGGAGCGTGGTACTCTTCATGCATGTAAGGTTGAACCTGACCCTAAATGGGGAATGTCATATATTACTCAAAAAAATGTATAAAAAATACTAGTTATACCAAGGTTCATATACAGCATGTGAAAAGTAATAGAAACTGGCTTTCATAGGTTTTCATTTTATACATAAACTACTCTTTCTATTTGTGACTAGGCGATGCTAATAAATAGTAAGCAAGAGGGAAACTGTATGACTCAAGGGTAGACTATAGGATGTAGAGCATTTGATTTATAGGTTCAAATCCAAACCAGTCTGGGTGTGATCAAAATTCGCTTTAAGCTTTGACTAGGTTCTACTTGCCCAATAGCAAAATGGGGACTTCTCGATGCTTAGCGTAAAATAATAAGGTGGAGCAGTTGTTTTTTGTAGGAAAACCTCTATTTTGAAATATTAAAATTACATGAAATAAAGAACAAGGAGTCTTATGGCACCTTAGGGTTCGAACTAGGGATGCAAATGTAGGCATGTGAAATAGTGAATGAAGCGGGGATTTAAATATCCCGCACTTCATTAGTATGATGTCACCGGCACGTTACTCTGATCAACAGCTGTTTCGAAAGTGAAAGTGAAAGTGTGTGCCGGGACGCGTTAGTTCGAACCAAACCCCTTGTTTTGAACTAACATTACTCCTCATTTTTTGAGGAGTTACTCCAAAAAATGAGGAGTAACATTAGTTCGAAACAAGGGGTTTGGTTCGAACTAATGCGTCCCAGAGCGCATTTTCACTTTTGAAACAGCTGTTGATCAGAGTAATGCGCTGGCGAGATCATGCTAATGAAGCGCAGGATATTTAAATCTCTGCTTCAATGACTATTTCAAATGCCTACATTTGCATCCCTAGTTCGAACTAGGGTGCAAGTGTAGACATACCTTTAGAGACTAACAGATTTATTAGGGCATGAGCTTTCATTGGTAAAAACCACTTCATCAGATTAATTCATTCCTTGTTTGATGATCATGGCTGCTGCTCATTTAGAATCAAGTCAGATACAGCAAAATGTAAATTTAAGCTTGAACATTTTCTAAACCACTTAAGGCCTAAAGTCTGCTTTTTTCATATCTAGGGGACTTTTTTATTGACTTTAATGAAAGCAGAATCAAGCCCTTATATTGTAATTTTTTGAGAAATAGTCGACCTAGAAATTGAAAGAATTTCATAATACAGAGAAAACAGGGTATATTATTTTCCATAAAATAAGAGACAAAATCTCTTTAAATAGATTGTAACAGAGGGTATGTGCATTGTTACCTAACAAGTTCCAAAAAACATTGCAGTGATGTTACATTTCATTATACAACTTTATACCCAGATAAAGAGAATGAAAAAGAGGGCTCATTTCTTTGCCAGTGTTGTTGCAACATTTGTGTCCAGTCTACTTGGGAAGAATCTTTAGCTGACCTTATTGAGATGAATTAAGAGTATGGCAGATGAAATGAGAATGGGGGGATTATCCAGTTAAAACTCATGGTGCATTCACATTTATTTCACTATTGTCAGTAAGCTCATGTAAGATAGTTTAATTGAAAAATGCCCTCTTTCCTTTTCTCACTGGAATTTATGCGTTCACACAAGTAAAATTCAGTTATCAGGAGGGTGAAATTTATGTCAATAAGCCCAATGAAGAATCGATGGGACTATTCTTCTCATGGCCTAGCATGCTCTTTATAAAAATATTAATACTTAATACCTTTATTACTTTCATATCTTTGCAACTGAAACATAAGAAGATCCATCGTATACATTTATAAGGAACCTAGAATGTGTGCAAGTCCTTCAAATGCTGGTTTGGTTGTAAAAATGTATGTTATAGACAAAAGTAGAAGAGGGGCAGAGGGAAAGACAGCTAAATGCAAATTCATATCTATCTTTGAAGGCTTATATAGATATACATTTGCCCATTTTGTAACTTTACGTGTAAATCTGACACATCAGACCTGACAGTGTAGATAGTTCAAAATATAAGAGATTCCTATCTGTTGTAACACTTTGTCATCTTCTGTAATAACACTTCAGCCTTCCTAGTATGAATTACAAATGTTTGCTCTCATGCAAAGCATAAATATAAATGTTGACAGTGTCATGCAACACTAACTTCTGTCATCCTTACCAGTAGCTTGCTACTACATATACAATAGCAGGTGAAGCTCATTTGTAAAATAGTAACTACACAGATTGCTTGGGGGAAAACATATGTCAGTGTTGCTGGATTTCTGTTTAGTTTGACTTCTGTTGTTTAAGAATGCTGAGATATTTTAAATTGAATTATTTGTAGCTTCTTCTGAGTGCTGCACCATTTAACGGTCAATTATCATGTTCAATGTAAATTGATTTTTCAAGAAGTTTTATTACTTGGCTACAAATTTGGCTGTGGAAAGAAACTTGGAGGACTGTGTTTTCAGCCTTAGGATCAAATTCTTTTTCAAAAAATGAGAACAGAAAACCAGCTTTAACAAATAAATAAATAAATATGACGAAAAAGGGGGAGTATAGCTTCATTGTTGCTTTTTTTTTTTTTTTTTTTGGTCACAGTCTTGTCCCCATTGAATTCAGTGGGAGATTTTCCCATTGGTTTCAATAGGAGCAAGACTGGGCCTAACACATTGTGGTATCTGTGAGTATTTCTGACACAAGGATCAAAGGGAAAGGGGCCATAGGGGACCCTATGTTTAATGTATTCATCTATGAATACATTTTAAAAAATGATAATGCAAAACCTTCATAATGTTGCTTTAGCCTCTCACCGTTAGAATCAGAGGTGCAGAGCTTTGCTTGGGCCAACAGAGGGAAGAAAATAATCGTTCCCTTTGAATACGTCCACTCTGCAAGCTTATTTCAGAAAAAGCTATTCTGGAAGATATCTTCTGCAATAGCTCCTTTCGAAATAGAGTGTCCACGCTACAGGGAAGCCTCAAAATTAGTACGAGGCAGGCTCCCCTAATGTAGATGCACCATCTCGAAGTGGAGCCTCAGGAGGCACCGGGGAAGAAGAACTTTAGAATGTCCCTGGTGAGGAGCTATTTCGACATAGCAGCAGTGGAGCATCCACACACACCCTGTTCCAAAAGAGCTTTTTCGGAAGAGGTTTTCTTCCTCATGGGATGAGGTTTACCAGTGTTGGAAAAAGCCCTCAGTTATTTCAATTTTCTTTCAAAAAAACATAGTTGCTGTGTGTATGCTAGTATTGTTTTTCTGGAATAAAGTCAGTTATTCTGGGGAAACGGTGCAGTGTACATGCACCCTTTAAGGACTGTGCCCCCATCTTTTCCTTGTCAAGTTGAGGAGCCAGATTCTGTGGAGAGAAAGTAAAAGTGCAAGCCTATTGGTTCCCATGCACCCAAGAGAAGGGCTGATAAACTCTTTCTCTTGCCCCAGTGGCACCATTTGCATAAGGAAGAAAAGATCTAGCACTGGGATTAGTACAGCACTAGGTTTGGGGGCCTTGTGGTGGTATCATGTAACTATCTGGGAGCTTGGAATGAATTTACCTTTTCACTGCTAAGTTGGTGTGAGGTTTCTTCATCTTCGCAGCAGCCTGGGGCCCTACTGGCTAGGTTAGGTTGTAACATTTATTTTGTGGCAACTTGGTAGGTGCCCAGTGCCAGGTACTTGTTTAGAAAGGGGTCTTGTTCCCTGAACTGGAACAGGAAGCAGATTAGAAGCCATCTCCTATAGAAAGAGGGGAATGGGGTTCTTAAGGTCTGGCATAGGAGGGAGACAATCCCCGCTTCCCACTCCTCCTTATCCTTTACATAAAGGGAGGATGAAAGGGTCTCAGCAACATCACTGAGACCAGGTTAACTGATGGAAAAAACCTTCACCAGACTGAAAAAGAGTTACCTGCACTGGGCAAGTTAAAGCTGAATAGTTCCCAGATGTTTTACTTAAAAGTTGCAACCTGTTTAAACCACATTCCTGGGTATCTTGCCTTTCTGCAATATATGGGATAATGCTTCTAATCTGCCATAAATTGGACACTTGAAACTTTGAACGAGTATTGACTCAATGGTCACAATTTTTGTAGAAGCAGACTTACTGACAGAAGAAGACATAATACAGTTAATTCTTACCATAAGAGTGACCACAGCCTGTCTCTCAACTATGGGTAACTTGTCCAAATCAAGCAATTAAAGGGATCTTCAGTGCCTTATCACAGAGTGCCTCATGCATACGGTTTAATCAGACCTGAAAAACTCTTTTTCTCCAAATACATTGCTAATTCTACTAACATTTAATCCATTGTACAACCTTATCTACAATGCACTAAAGTCTCTAACTTGATTACAAACTGAAATACAACTTTCAGTATAATACATTGACTGATTGAGAAAAGCAAAGGACGTGGCAGATTAATAAACATTAAAAATCTAACATTATTTTCCATAAATGCAATGTCCTGTGGAGGTGCAATTTTCACTTTTTATGCTCCTGCAACTTTAAACATTATTTATTAAAGCAAACAAAACAAGGGAATTAAACAGATTATAGGCTTACAGGCATAATCAAGGGTGATGGTTTTGACAGTTCTGCAGATGGCGGTGGAAAGAAGGTAGGGAGACCTGATTCCTAAAGTCATTATTGATACCATTGTTAAAATTGATGAATATTTCATATATTGTCTTTTGAGAATTTGATGCTAGTTGTTATTAAACTTACAGCTTGACATTTTCTAGACCTTTAAACTACTATTGCACTTGTGGATTTTTCATATGGTCCACTAGACGCCTTTGAACAATGCCATAGTACAGAATGTTGCTAAGCTGTGAATACACAGGCCTTGCACAGTGCTCTCTGAAGTGTTCAGGTATTCAGTGTCACCCCACAACCTTTGTATTGTCTTGTTGCTTAAAAATCAACAGTGCTTTTGATACTGCCTCTTGTCTGGAGCAATACTTTAATTTAAAGCATCAGAGACTATTTATTCTTCCAGAATATGAACATGATGACCAAATTAAAAAAATACTTTTTTGTACATATTTTTGGGTGTTTTGTCTTTAAAATGGAAAAGGATTTCTTCTGGGATTTGAGTCTCCAAATGTATGATCTTTTCAACATATGAAATGACAGAGCATTCAAAAAGCCTAAATATTAATTTTATGGCATGTCTGTATATTCATCTGTCAACCTTGGGTGAATTTTCTGGATTTCTATTAGTTTGTCCCAAACTGCTGGCAAGCTAAATTTCTCTAAGAGGCATCAATTCGCTGTATTAAATGCCTGTTCTGCCCTGCAAGACATATTGATTATTTTTTTCCCAGCCAAGTGACAAATACCATTTTCATGACTATAATAGAGATTGATTACAATTTTATAGAACACAGAGGGAGCTGATCTTGTAGAGACAACCTTGGGGCATATAAAATTGAAAAAAAATCATTTGAATTAATAAAAAAATTAATGAGTTCATCTGTTGCTGATGAAGCCAAAGCATTTTTGAGATAATGAAAATACTGTAGTTGCATGGTCATTGCTGAATGGAGAGGTGAGCTTAAATGTATTTATAGCATCTAGTGTCTGAAATCATTTGTAAAAATGTTAGTAATCAGTCTTAAGAGCCCAAGCTTAAACATGACTTCAGAATCTTCTTTGCCTATTAACTATATAGTTCTGGACCCAACCCATATCTTTAATTACAGTACAAAATTAATCTGATAAATTTTGGAGATAGTCTAAGTTTTTGTGTTTATGTAATTAATTTTAAGCACGAAAAAGAATTCATTCCATTAAGAGTTATTGTGGACATATGTTCATAGATACTGATTTACTGATAGTCATGTTAACTTTGAACCAAATTCTCATGCCTCACACTTTAGGAATTTATTAACTTCACTGGGCCACAGTAGGGCAAGGTGTCTGAATGAGGTTGGGTATCTAAATCTGCCAAAGACCTAGCATATTGATGGCACTGATGCCATAGTAATGTGAATTTTAACAGCAACAAAACCTATCCTGGGCATTCAGGTGTGGCTCTTAAAAGAATTTAAAATGTCATGTGTGTATTATAAGTGTGGTTCTTAGTCCAATAATGTAGTATTTTCTGATAATCTCTTATTGATACCTTTTTAGTTTTCATATTGTAAAAGGAACAACATTATTCGATTTTCATCAATATTATTTCCATTTTAGAAAACATTGTATTTTTCCTATACATTTAAAAAAATGAGGTGTGACTATCAGTAGAATTGAGAATCACCAGCAGGTTGAAAAATAAGACAAGGGGGAAAACATTACAAAAGGTAATGTCTAGTTTCCCTTTAATTAAAAGTGTTTTTAGTACTGTACTTGGCAGTAAACTTTATTCATCCATTGCTGAAAAAAATAAAGACTAACAACTGTACTTAAAGTTTTACATTTAAAATGCTAGATGTTGTAAGCTAAACTTTCAAAATGTTGTGCATGACATACAGATGCAAAATTGGTTGCAATACAAAGAAATTATGAAATTTCACATTTTGTGCATACAACACAGGTAAACATGAGGTATAAAAAATAGTCCTCCCTGCTTAACAAATCAAAGGTTAATTGTGGCTCTTATTTTCTGTCAAACAAAATCAATGTGCGTTTTTAAAAAAAAACACCTCTGGTATATAGAAGAATTACAGTCTGATGCCAAATTCAAAAAAGGAAAAACTTGCTATGGCATATGGATGGACAATGTTCCTCCAATTTATAGCATTAAAATTGTATTCAAATTTTTTTTTTTTTTTTTGTTAAAAATATATCCGAAACATCAGCATCATAACTTTAAAACCAATCCAGGCAGAGGCAGGATAAAGAAACCACTATTGGAAGAATCAGATGTCAGATTTTCCCCATCTGTTGAAAAAATGTCCACATATATATATAAGTTCATAGCGAAAAATTTGTTTGTCAATATACCAAGAGCTGAACGCCCACTATTCCCATTACCATTACTCCTATTTGGAACTTCAGTTGTTAATTAAAAATAATAATGAAGCCAGTTTCTGTGGGCAGACACTCTTTTCACGTATTAGATTGACATTTTATAAAGCTGGTCTCTGCCCCAAAGGGATTTTTTTTAACCTTAAACAAGAAGGTCCAGCTTTTTTCAGAGGAGAGTGAAAGAATATACCCATTGTCTGGCTGCAGTGGAAGAAAGACAGGATGCAATGGATGAATATTTCAGTAATAAAAGTAGCCAAATAGAATCTTTTACTGACCTAAAATTGGGAAATCTTTTTCTTTAAAATACACACACTCTAAATCCCCATCCAACTACTCAATTCCATGATGATGATAGTGCATTAATATTTCAAGGTTATGTTCTGAAAACTCAGGAAATGATTATATTGAAGTTGCAGGAAAAATCTTAGTTTATTCCTTCTTAAATATACATTTTACTATACTGTAATTACATGATCACCTACTGTTTCTCAGATAATACAGTACAATACGTTGTGTGACCTTTTTTAATAGTCTCTTAATATCATTCCATAAAACTGTCTTCGAAAATGTTACACATTCACATCATATTGCAAAGTAGTCATAAAATAGCTACAAAGTATGAAAGCTAAAAGTGCTCTATTATTCTCCTTTAAAATAGAGAATGATGTTTGTTATTTGGCTGCTTATGGCCCAGAGACAATCTTTATTATTTTTACAATTAAACTTAGAACCGGTATTAGCAATGAGGAAGCAATACACTAAATGGCAAAAAAAAAAAAAAAAAAGTGTTATCTACTACCCATTGACCCTTAGAATAATTTAACTGAGTCTGAATAATGTAGGTATTTCAATAATAAGGGATGTAAAAAACATATTCTATATTTAAGTGATGTGATAGGAATGTATCCCAAACCTATTGAAGAGAGAGGAGAGGACCATCTAATCAATTACAGCTGTTTTTGTTGTAATTAGTCATGAGCATTTTAATTTTGGGTCTGTGTTCTTAAAGAAACTGTCAACATTCAGTTTTATTTATGAAATAGCTTCACATAGAAGTTGCTTATTTTTACAGGTATATTTCAAATATGTGTTGAAATTTCACAAACTGTAAGTCATTTATTTTAATTTCTGTTTTCTAAATACAAATCCATTTTAAATCAACAAAGTTATGAATAATGAACATGTGTTATTGATAATTAAATGTTGTTGTATTGATTAATGTATTCATTTTTAATTGTATTTCGTACTGGAGTCGACGGGAGTGTTGCCAGAATAGGGACTGCAGGATCAAGTCCCACATTTTTGTAATAGGTGAAGCACTCTTAAATCAGTCTCTATGGAGTTATTTAGCTGTTACCAATTACTCCTGCATTGTAAACAATCGAAGTGCATGTATCTGCAGGCAGTAGATAACCTGGAAATCAAATATATCAGCCCTACACAGATCCATGAAGAGATTGTACTGTCAGCTAAAACAAGAGTAAAAGATGTGATTGTAAATAACACTCATAGGCCAAACAGGTTAGTGACATTTATATTAAAGAAAGAAGGAAGAGAAGCCACTATGGAAATTAGTTCATATCTAATTGAAAAGTTGGTGAAAATCAAATCAAAGCCATAAAAATCTTCAAGTTTATTGTAAACTTATTTTGTTTTGTATAATACTCACTTTCAGTTTATGAATTGTGGACTTGCTTTGATCTATTACTGAGTGGGACCTGAAATAACATGTTGATGATGTCACAAATTTTGAAAGACTCAGCAATTTACCCTTTGTACTAAGAACTGAAATAAATGTTTACTACTTTTTTTTATGTAGGAATTGTGTCTGAAACTCTAAGCAGTGGACAATATAGGAAACCGTTTAAAATTAAGTTTTTTATACTTAAAATTAATCTAGATTCTGTTCCAACATCACTTGAAAAAATGTCACCTTAATTGGTTTGTTGTCAAGCCCACAATTTAACACTATATTGCACTATATTCCAAGTTTTATTTCTCATTACTGATGAGGAAAAATAAGAACAAAATAATTAATGTCTCATGCTGAGATGTTTAATTTGCTAAAATATCTGTCATTTTAGTCTATTGAATGGTTAAGACAAGAAAATGCCTCAGAGATCATTAATGGTGCATCTACACTGCAGGGCTTAACTCGAAATTAGCTACTCAAATTGAGCTATGTCAATTGCATATCTTATTTCAAAATAGGGAGCGTCTACACGGCACATATTTCAAAATAGAGAACTCTTCCTCCGACTTCCCTTACTCCTCCTACAATGAGGGTTACAGGAGTTGGAGTAAGAAGTCCTCCAGCTTGACAGTATTTTGATACTGTTTCGAAATAACTGCCTGCTGTTGAGACATGGACGAGGTTATTTTGGAATAGCGTTAGTTATTTCAAAATAGTGTTGCAGTGAAGATGTACCTAGTTTTGCCAGATAGTATCATATTTATAAAGTAAGAAAATGGATTATAACCAGAAGGATTGTTGCAGATTTTTCTTTACATGGTCCTAGGCTGACCCTGTTGTGTAGGTTCTCAGGCTTCCACCACAGAAACAATACTGGCTGCGTCTAGATTGGCAAGTTTTTCCGCAAAAGCGGCCACTTTTCCGGAAAATCTTGCCATCTGTCTACACTGGCCACTTTGAATTTGCGCAGGAACACTGGCGATCTAATGTAAGATTGTCAGTGTTCTTCTGCAAATACAATGACTCTCCCGTTCGGGGGAAAAAGCCCTCTTGCGCAAATGCTTTTGTGCAAGAAGGCCAGTGTAGACAACTGAGAACTGTTTTGCGCAAAAAAGCCCTGATGGCGAAAATGGTGATCTGGGGCTTTCTTGCGCAAAACTGCGTCTAGTTTGGCACGGACGCTTTTCCACAAAAAGTGCTTTTGCACAAAAGTGTCCATGCCAATCTAACTGCTCTTTTCCGCAAATGCTTTTAACGGAAAAACTTTTCTGTTAAAAGCATTTGCAGAAAATCATGCCAGTCTAGACGTAGCCAGTATGTTTTTGTTTCCTTTTTAGGTGAAAGTGTAGTAGATAATGGTGATATTTGCTTTACATCCATGTTGTAATGAAAATGTTTGGTAAACCAACTAACTCTAAGGGTAAAACACCAAATTTATAAGCTGTAATTTTCCTGAACTGAACATTTTTTTATCAAAAATGTGTGTCTGGGACACTTTCCCGTCTCCTAAAGATAGCTATTTATTCCATTAGTTGATTTTTTTTTCTTCCAGCTTGGCTTCCTGTTGGTTTGACTGTGGAGTAGCAGGTGTACAATTCCAGAGTGTCTTTAAAAGTGGCTCAGCAGGGCTTCTCTGCCATGCGTTCACAGGAGACAGCTCATCTGTTTAATCCTTATGTTTTAGTCAACCTTTCTTATTATGCGGACAGGGCTCCGATGCTCAGCTGGATTTTGACTCTCAGAATGAATTGATGGAGCTCTTTGATCTTTCTGTGTATTGCATCTGTTTCATCTTTCGTCTTAATGCATGATCTTCACAACTCCAGCTAGTGCTTTATTTATTTATTTTTCCACTTGAATCCATCAATTTTACTTTGTTCTCCCTTTTTGGCATTCCTTTTTATGTGCAATGAACTTGATTGCATAATTTTAATAAAATTATAATTAAGTTGGTATGTGTAATTAAAAATACAGAGAAAGGCCAGGACAACCATGTTTATTTAGAATTGGCATTTAACATTTCTAGAGACTTTACCAAAATCTTTAAATGAGACATACACATCTTTACAAATCGGCTAAGTATTATATACTCTGTTTAACAGACCAAATACTGAATGGGCAGAAGGTATAACCGCATACATATTTTGAGAAGCCCACCACTAGAATTTAAAAGTAATGTCAGGGTATATTTCTAAGAGTATTTAGCAATATAACTAGAACTCACATCATATAATACATTCTTGATATTGCCCATTATCATCTCAGGATATAGGCCCCAATTCATTACAACCCTTATGTAAGGGGACTCTTACACTTACATATAAATCCTTCCCTATTCAGGACAGCATTTAAACATGTAGGCTACGTCTAGACTGGCATGATTTTCCGCAAATGCTTTTAACAGAAAAGTTTTTCCGTTAAAAGCATTTGCAGAAAAGAGTGTCTACATTGGCACAGACGCTTTTGTGCAAAAACACTTTTTGTGGAAAAGCGTCCGTGCCAGTCTAGACACGGTTTTGCGCAAGAAAGTCCCGATTGCCATTTTTGCCATCGGGGCTTTCTTGTGCAAAACAGTTTTTAGCTGTCTACACTTTTTCCCGAGCGGGAGCAGCATAGTATTTGCGCAAGAGCACTGACAATCTTACATTAGATCGTCAGTGTTCTTCCGCAAATTCAAGCGGCCAGTGTAGACAGCTGGCAAGGTTTTCCGCAAAAGTGGCTGCTTTTGCGGAAAAACTTGCCAGTCTAGATGCAGCCGTACTGTATCCATACTCATTCATTAGCCCATTCATTTATAATCTGACCCACCAAGATGAAAAGGTAAAAATGGCAAAATGCTATGACCCTTTCATAAGCTGACCGTATATTTCAGTGTTTGGCAAACTTCAGTTCCTGGCTCATCAGGGTAAGCTGCTGGTGCATTGGGATGTTTTGAGTATCTGGAACTTATGCAGGCACAGAGCCCCTCAGCTCCCGATGGCTTCAATTCATTGTTCCTGGCCAATGGGAGCTGTGGGCCAGTGGTTTAACCTGATGGGCTGGGACCAGAAACTGGCCAACCCCTCATCTATAGTGATAAGCTGACCCCGCTGCATGATGTGTCATTTTTTTATTAAAAAATATTTGGCTTATGAACAAGTATTTACGGTACTTAAAATTAAACAACTGCTTAAGTGTTGTGTTGAATAGGGGCGCTTTTCTGGATCATGTCTTTAATCTACATCAAACAGTTCTAATTAAAAATATACATAGAACCATGTAGTAGCTCCATTTGCATTTAATTGGTAGCAGCTTTTTAGCTTCAAGTACAACAGAAAATAGGGGATTCCTTTAGTTGTTTTAATGAAGCCAAGAAACATGCAATTCAGATTATTTTTTCATTTCAGCCAAAAGATTGTGAAAGTGTAGCATTTTATAATTGTATGCTTGATTTTTTTTAATGCGTATACCAGTGAATTTCTGTGAATTCTTTGGTTTTTTTAATAATATGTAGTCAGTGTTCTGTTGTGACAGTCCAGTTGCTATGTGCGTGGATAATGTACAGTGTTGCAAGAGCTTTTACAAGCGAGCAACGAGCTGTGGGGTTTCTACAGCCGAAAGTTCAAGAGTGTTATCAAAGGGTCTTTCCTCACAAGGCATTTACTGGCATATTTGTTTGTCATTCATTGTTCTAAATAATATATAACAAACAGAATATACAAAAACACTTGAAAGACCTGTAGTCAGGCCTCACCTCGCCTACAAGGAAATGAACTTACTGCTTTTCTCCACAAACAGAATGATGAACCTAGTTTGAGTTAAGAAATCTCTTGGGAATAGCCAACAACTAGGGACTGCATTTCTCACGCTCATTTGTGAGTGCTCTCAACACAGAAATTCACTTATTCAGTTGATCTGACAAAGCCTGACTCTGTTGACCATCAGTGCTATCTCTAATTTCCAGGCATTTGTCTGAGGTGGGATTTTTTTAAGACTAATGAATTGGTCCTTAAGTAATGTTTTGGTACGTGATATTGTGAACAGTTTAGTTTCTTTAATACCCTCCTCCACCCTAAAAATATAGCTTAAAAATTTCAAAGCCACCTAAATGATTAGGTCACCTGTTGCTTCAATACTAATGGACTTAAGCCATCCAAATCTTCTAGATTGTTCTGAACATCTCAGCCACATAGGACATATATATATATATATATATATATATATATATATGAACTATCCATTATGTATATCTGCGGACTCTGAATGCCGTGCTTTGTGATTACTTGAGATCATTGTGTCATGGGTAGGTACAGCTGATCATGAGGACAGTTGTTCTCTATAGAAAAGAAAGTGCTGTAATGTGGATATTTTGACATTAATCATGTAAAATGTGTGATTTCCCAAAGTATATTAAACATTTCAACTAATTTTGTTCCTTAAATGGTTTGATCGTCTTTTATTTACAACTTGAACTTGGAATCTTACCAATGCTTGCTGTCAGCAGCCACTGAAAATAACTTCGATGTTTTCCTTCCCTGTGAGTTTCATTTTAGAGTTTATGAAAAAGAAAATGAGACTTTGACAAAAAGAGCTACTGAAATGGCCCATTTGCTTGTTTATGTGCCATTGGGGCTCCTGCTCTGAAGCCTCAGAGATTAATCAGAGAGGGGCAGCATATTATCTTTAAGGAAATTAAATAATAGACTTAATATTAAGAAACCTGTTAAAACTCTGACTTGATCAGAGGTAGGCAGTGTGTTGCTTTCATTGAGATGCCATTTTAGGTGCATCCAGATCCTAAATATGAGTAGTTGGGCTTTCTCAACTTTCTCCTCAGAGGATAAGCCTTGTGAACATGTGCCATTCTCATATGTCTTTGTTTCGTGATGGTTTTGGTATTTTAGTTTATCCTGATTTGCTTCAGAACACCACAGATGCGTTCTTTCAACTGTTTTATTAAGAGTCATGTACTTGAACATGTTTCTCTTGTATTATTATTCATGTTACAGTTTAGTACAGATAAATTCCATTCTTTCAGAAGAGGTTCTGTTGTAACTGTAGGTTTATTTTTGGAAAAAGGATATAACACAGCTTTAAAATTTTCAGTCATTATATATAAAATAGAATGCTATGTTGCTTGACTAGCTCAGTATTTTGTTCCAACAAAATGGTTGATATTCATTATCTTTGTAAAAAATTCATTTAATTTAGATTAGGTGCAGCTATCATTTCCCACACATAGTATAACACTTTCCAGCTTTCTGTAAATAAGTGGATGCCTGGTTTTTAATCAGGAGAGACTCTCAGGATTCAGAATGGGAATGTTATGTGGAAGGACAATTGTAATGTTGTTTATTTGTGGGTCTCTTCTGTCCCCCACCCATTGCACCCAATCCCCCAGTCTGGGGAGGAGGGGAACGCAGCCTCAGTGGCATACCTGTTGTCAGATGGCAGCAGTCACGAGCCTCCTCTCTCCCACGCTCAGTGCTGGGGCCAAGAGCTGAAGGGAGCCACAGTGATTTCCAGAGCCACTGCCAGCTCACCGCAGGGGCCAGCAACCGTGGGGAGCTCACCACAGCAGCCAGGAGCTGCCACCTTCCCCAGTATTCGTGGATTTGGCATTCACCAGGGATGAAGCCACTGCAAATGGTGTAATGCCAGATTGTGACATGTTGACTTAGACTCATGTTGGATTCCCAATTCACATTTTCCCCATGTGGAAAACATCATTTCTTCTTCTCAAGGATGATTCATATCTTTTCTAAGCACTCCATATTGTATAAGTACCATGTAATGTCTCTTTTGTGCTAGACAGCTTGGTGTCTGCAAATCAGAAGTTGGGATTCCCTTTTCTGCCTTGGGTGTGTTTATTTTGCTAGGCATTAATTCTTTTTATTGTATCTCATGGAACCGTCCCATAACACAAGTGTGTACTGACCTGTCTGCTTTCTTGTGTGCAATTGTTACCGAGTTTTGTCTTTCTGTGCCATTGCAAGGGTTTGTGAAAATCCTTCTTGTTTTAAGCAAGAAAGTGGTTCTGCAAATATCTACAATGGGGGTGGGATTCCTTGCTTGCTTTGTTGGGGGAAATGTGCACATTGTTTCTATCTTCTGAATAGACATCAACCCATCCACCTCCTGGATAGACAGGACCTGTTGCATGTCTGCAAGTCAGAATGGGTAGTACAGCAGGTAATGGTAGTCTGCTGCAGTGTTCTAGAACTTGAAGAAGAGACGTTCTAGTCTGCAGAAGTGAAGAGTGAGGGGGGATTTGATAGCAGCTTTCAACTTCCTGAAGGGAGATTCCAAAGAGGGTGGAGAAAGGCTGTTCACAGTAGTGACGGATAGCAGAATAAAGGGAGCAATGGTCGGAAGTTACAGTGGGGGAGGCCTAGGTTGGATATTAGGAAAAGCTATTTCACCAGGAGGGTGGTGGAACACTGGAATGGGTTACCTAGGGAGGTGATGGAATCTCTATCCCTAGAGCTTTTAAGTCTCAGCTTGACAAAGCCCTGGCTGGGTTGATTGAGTTGGGATTGGTCCTGCCTTAGGCAGGGAGCTGGACTTGATGACATCCAGAGGTCTCTTCTAGCTCTTTGATTCTATGATATTATGTCTGGTACGAACAGTGTTTGAATATCCACTGTAACCAAGAAAATGTTTTAAATAGGTTTATTGGGACAAGAAAAGGGCAATGGCTGACAGAGGCAAAAGAGGCTCTTCTCGCCTCTCTCAGGCTCTTCTCCTCCTTTATTGTCTTGGTTACAGCCCAATAAAATCAAAGCCCTTCAAGCCAACAATGTTCTTACTGAATAAAGTTGTCTTTTTCCATTGTAAAAATAAAATAAAAACACCCTATCGTGTAAGTAGTATTATTTTACTTACAATTTATCTGTATTACTATAATACCCACAATGTGCTTGCTATCTGCTGGCTAAACATGTAACCTGCCTCACAGTGCTTATGACTGAAGATGTCAAGTGTGATTTATCTGAGATGTTATTGAATTTTGAAAAACTTTTGAAGTTGTTCATTCTGTTCAAAAAATACACAGATATTTTGTTATGTATGTTTGTTATGATGAACTTCCGCAGTTCCAAAAAAAAAAAAAAAGGTATCCATTTCTACACTCTTGTATGTAGCATGTCACAGTGTGAGTTGTTAGGTGAAGTCACTGAAAAGTGACTATGGCAATGCAGAGTTTCAGGTCTATTTTGTCTCACTGTTTCAATTGAAATTTTGCTGAGATTATAAATAAAAATATTTTGCTCCGTCTTATGAGTCAGGATGGATTCTCTCCTTCTCATTTATCATCATCACCATCCATCGTCATCATCAGGAAAAAAGAAGCTGCATTATTGTCAAATACACCTTTCTAGTGTCCCCTTTACTTCAGATAATACCCTCCGTTACAAAGTTATTAGTTGTCACCCATGGACTAGTCAGCTGTCAGAGTAGAATTGTGTGTTATATCATACTGTATTTGTTACAGAAAAAGTAGACAAAGAGAAAAGTTACAGTTGTGTGTTTAGAAAAAATTTTGGTTTTTGTCCACATGGAATGAATAGCGCAAAGGGCTCTGGAGTCTCTAGTTCATCAACATAGTTTTGTGTTTAACTCATGTAGGGCTTCAAAATTTTAAACTATGAGAAAAGCTGCATGAGACTGTAGAAAGCCAAAGCTCTGATTTTCAGCCACATCTCCTTTGGGTGGTGAGCTATGATGTGTGTGTATGTGTATGTAGCCTCCAAGCTGAATAGAGCCTGAGGATTCATTTGTAATCAAAACCCATCCATGTTGTTAGACAACTCCTCCATTCAGCTCCCCATAAGCTGCAAGCTGCATTCTCCACCCTACACCCTTCACCTTCCCCCCCCTAAAGAGCCTCATTCTTGGCTCACTCAGGAACAAAACTGCTATAGGCTCTAAGGCTGGCTGGAAAATAATAGTTCTGTTTTGAAAAAAATGTTAGTTTCAAAATTTATTTTTGTTCTGGAATCAAAGGGTATGTCTAGACTGTACCCCTCTGTTGGCAGAGGGATGCAGATTAGGTAGGTCGACATTGCAAATGAGGCAGGGATTTAAATATCCTGTGCCTAATTTGCATAAAAATGGCCACCGCACTTTGCCGACTCAGCACTTTGTCGGCAAAAAGCAACAGTCTAGAGGGGGATCTGTCGAGAAAGAAAGTCTTTTTCGACAGATCCTGTAAGCCTCCTTGCAGGTTTACATAGTTAAATCCCTGTCTCATTTGCAATGTCGACCTGCCTAATCTGCATCCCTCTGCCGACAGAGGGATGCAGTCTAGACATACCCAAACTGTCGTCTTTTGAAAATTTTCAAGAAAAAGGATATGTATTTGAGTGTGTGCAAGGGAGCCCAATCCAGAAAAACTACAAGGTACAGAACAATATAAGGGAAATGCAAGACCCTGAGCACAGGAACTTAATTATGGACATCCCAGGTGAGTGCTCTAACCTCTGGCTATTGGCTATTTCAGGGTGGGTGTGTCTGCCATTTTGGCCAGAAATTCCATCCTATATCTGAGAAACCTTGCCCAGGAAAATGTTGTTAAAATTAATGTGTTTCTACAAAGTATTGTGATTTCTGGGGATTGGTATTTTCTGACAACAAAACACAACCTTTGTCAAATGTCTGAACACCTCTAAGGGGCTGTCTCCCTGGAGTTGCACACAGAGGATAATAGCTTTGAAGGGGGGAATTAATAGAACATTGAGCAGTACTAATTCCTAATGGGTTTGGAAAAGCATTTACCAGAAAGTGGTGCTTCTGTCTCAGATCTGTCTGTGCTCCTGCCCCGTATGCTCCTCCAAATCTACAAAACTGTGTCATGATCCATTGGCTTCTTGCCTTTATATTGCTCCTCTGTTCCCATCTGTATCTTGGAGCAGTCAAGCCACTTGAGGCCCTTATTATTTGGCAAATGCCTGACATGGAAACACCTCATTTTAAAAGCTATTATATTTGAATATTAAGAACTTTCCCTTAATTATAGTTTTCATTTTTATTTAAATTTATTATTTACATATATCATTTTATAAAACTTGCAGTTAACTTAATATTCTGTAATACAATGTTGAGTTGTAACCAGTGGAAGTTTATTAGAGTTGTATTTTTGCAGTTAAACCAACAAGTGCATTTATTTTCTTTAAAAGCTTATACTAAACTGGCTTCTACAGTGCAGCTTTGTCAGGTACATTGATCAAAACAACTTAACTTTTTTTATTTTTATTTTATGCTTTAGTTGGTGGTTCCTGCTCCCTTATAAAGTTGTTTCCTCTTGTTTTGCCTTTTCTTTATGATCTGGGGTCTGCTTGATACAGCAGTCTGTGGAAATTTTGGGACTGTGTTGTCTCTGAGCAGGGGTTTCCATTGCATTTGGGTGGTCAAAAATTATGGTCCATGCATTTTTCAGTTTGGGGATGTTAGTAGAGGTGTTTTCCTTTCTGTAAAGTTGGAGCTGCCAGAGTAATTATACTTTGGCTCCCTCCTACTTGAGGAGTCTATTCTTTAATTCGTCAGGGTCTATTCTTTAATTTTTCTTGCTATGCATCTTCTGTGCCCTTTAGTCCTCCATACTACTTTCTCTTCATTTTCCAGGTACGGTGTATAGCAACTTCCCCTGTGTGCTCTTCTTCTGTTTCCTCCTTGTGCATCCCCTTTGTGATCTTGCCCTGCTTCCCATATGCTCCATCTCAAGTTGATATTTTCCTGAGATACCGTTTGACATTAGATGTCTATAGGAAGAACAACTGACACTGGGATTTTCAAAGGCTTAAGACAGTTAAAAGCCTAAATCCCACCAATTTTGATAGCAGTTGGGTGTCTGAGTCCCTTTGCCCCTTTGAGAATTCCAGCCTTAGAGTTCAGTTGTGCAGTGAATGAAAAAACAAGCAAGCAAGCAAATAAAAGCCTCCACCAAGTGGTTTGGCAAAATGGCCAAACTTTAATGTAAGTGATGTAGTACTTTGAACATTTTTTCATGCTGCACTTTATGGATGCCCCCCCCCCCCCAATCTAAGCAGCTAAATCAGTACCCTACTCTCCTCCACAACCCTCCTAACTTCTGCTGTGTTGCTTACAGCATGCAGACAGCTGGCAAAGCATAGGGAAGCATCTATGTGGTGATACTACTACCAAAATGTTTAAACGAGCCTAGGGAAGTTATAGAATCTCCATCACTGGAGAGTTTTAAGAGCAGATTTGATGCTTGGTGCTGCCATGAGTATAGGAGTCTGGACTTGACGATCTCTCAAGGTTCCGTCCAGTTCTATTACTCTATAATAAGAAACACTTAGCTACATACATATTGTGCATGTAGCTTATATGTGCAATGAATACAATGAATAAAGTTATATTAATGTTGCCCCCGTTTGTTTGTTACACTTGCTTGTTGCATCTGGTCTTAAGCATAAGCCGGATGCTGGGTCCAGCACCTCTCTCATCTTCATTTTTTTACAGTGCCTAGAACAGTAAGATCTGACACTGATTAGGGTCTATATGCAGTAGGGAAATATATATATAATAAATGACCTAGTATACAAATAATTTCTTGAGATTATTAATAATGAGTGAAATCCTGGCTCCACGAAGTCAAAGGAAGTTGCGCCATGTACTTCAAAGTAGGGTCAAAATTTACCTTTATAAACAGAGGTCCCTATTGCAGCATTTTGTATGGCTGTAAATATTTTCCTACTTTTAGTGCAATAAATAGCCGATTAAAATTCAATGATCAATTTGGACAATTTGTGTTTTGATTATTAAGATAGATCTAAATGTTTATCACATCAGACAGTTGCATAAAAACAGAATTTCACACTTAGAAGGACAAAGCAGGTTCTGATAGCATTGTAATTTCAAGGCAGCATAACCAGATTACACCTGATATTCTCACAAGCTGTTACATTTTCTATCTGCAGCTATTTTCTCCCTTGTCTTCAAAGCATGTTAAATTCTTATCAATTTTTGAAAACTTGAAAGAAAAACTAAGAAATTACTTTTGTATATAATCACTAAAAGTGAATGAACAAAGCCAAAAATGTGAGCTCTGAATGGATATGGTTTTGGCAAAACAGTCCCTGATCCAATTAGTTAAATATTCACTGCAAATGGATAAACCAAAACTGAAGTCTGTCCTTGATATTTATTTTAATTCCTATGTAAATGCTACAAAATAGAATATAAAAAGAAGAGTTCACAAAAATATTTATATGTCGATATAAATTGACCCTTCTCATGGTCCGCATTTATACCTAATTTGCTAAATGTAAAATCATCATTATGATTGCACAACCATGTTTAGTAGTAGGGGAGGTTTGTTTGTTTGTTTTGTTTTTATTTTTGTTTTTCACTATTTGTATGCTATTGACTTTTTTCAGTTCCACATTATTTAATTCAACTTGTACTTTATGTACTTCACAAAATGCTTAATTTTTAACAACAATCTTGAAGCCTGGATGCAAACCTCTGCAATTTCCTCTTCAATAAAAAGGTCAAAGATAGCATTGCTTCCAGCAGCAATGCTGAAACTAACAATCAGATTGCATTTAGTTACGATGCTTTTTTGTTTAAGAGGTTATTATTTATTTGCATTTTTAACCTCCTCACAATGTAGGCTCCACTAATCGGAATTTATAGACTATCAGACTAGTTAAGAAGGATGATGTCTACAGAGAAGCCTTTAATGGCAGCTAACTGCTTCTTTGGGCCCAATTAAAACTACCCAACTGTGAAACACAATCCCTTGGGTAACAGTGCAGTCATCTTACCCATATTTTTGGGGAGGAGGATGGAAGGGAATATCCACGGTGGCTGTAAAAAGGGAGTTTCATAAATTTCCAAATTATTTTTTCCAATGCTTTAAACTTTCAATATGCATTATGAATAAGGTCAGGGTTGAAGTCCCTCATTGCAGCTTTACATATGCACCACTGTCTGAACTTGAAGCCCTAGTCACCGTGCTAGAGATATGGATGTGCTTTTGGTCCCAAATCAATCTTGTCACTCCTCAGAAAGCAATGAAAGATAATAAGTACTATTCACCTGATTGCCTTCCTGCTCTGAGACAGCTGGTGACGCTTGTCTTCCTGATAACCAGGAGTTTCAGATCTGAGGCAGGGATAAAGAAAAGCTGGGAGCTTGCTGAATCTAAATTTGACAGTCGATGGCTGTGTAGAGGGTCAGGAGGGATAGAATCTGTGACACGTATAAGAAAGGAACAAAATTTATCTGCTCTGGTTGCAATGATTAGATGTCTCGTTGTCTGGCTTTCTTACAGTGGATGATTGATCATACCCGCCAGCTGGCTAATATCATAATTAACAAAGTTGCTACCATGTCTGAGAAGTATAATCGAAAAATTTACCAGCAGCATGGTGCCATTGTCATGAAGATCATAAGCATTGCAGAGTCGACTTTTGCATTGATGGAGCTGCGGAGCTATGTAGATGTGCTGAGAAGGGATGCATTTGTACAGCTAAAGGTATGTGTCTTCTTTTCATTATGCCACTTGTTCTAATTGTCCTTCATTAAATCTAGCTTATGTTCTTATGACTTTTAGCTTTCGTTTCATGGTGCCGCATGGAGAAATTTGGTTTTTTGTCATAGGATTTTTAAAGATAACAGAAACTCCCTCCCCCCCACCAAAAAAAAAATAAAATCTTATCTGAGAATAAAACAGTGAATAATAAAAAATATGATTTGGCACTGTGCATCTTATTTTTATACTGCCACTTGTCTTATCAGACATTGTTTGCCAAAACTGTAAATGTGGCTGCCGTCATTGCTGATTTCTTCAGTTATAGGTATTATAAAAATGTATTTGGTGATATTTTCCCAGAGTTTTTATTTCAATTTGATTGAAAGGTGAAAGGAAACAGTTAAATCTTGGGGCTCTTAACATTTGTAACTTAATGTTAAGGAATGTTGTTGCTAAATGGATGGTAGTGCTAAAATATACATGTTTGTATTTACAACCGTATGTAAAAACGGAGAACAATCTCTGAGCTGGTATCTAGAGACCCAATCCATAGTGCATTTATAAAACATTGAGTAAGCATTTCAGTTACTCTTTTCTATATTTACATGTTTCTCAGAGTTAAAAAATTATTCCATTGAGCCTTTTCCTCTTTCCAACTGTATTTTTATATTTGTGTGCTCTACTTGGGTGTTCAGTTATGCTCTGGAGTATGTGTTCAAAATGCCAGCCTGACATATTGCTAATGAGTGTGAATATTGACAGTGACAGGAGTGTTTGTGTGTGTGTGTGTCCGTGTTCCATAGGAAAAAAAACAAAAAAGGAAAAGAGAGAGACAGAAAAGGAAATATTGGAAGGTAAAGAATATTATGTTTATATTAGTGCGTTGCAAAGCTGTTATAAACAATACATTTGAAACATAAATGGGGTAGTATATAAAGGTTCCTTCCTTTCTTCTCAGGGATTAGTAAGGCCAATCTAAGAGCCTTTATTACTATTTGTATGCACAAGAAATTGTAACTTTTCAACATCAGTTTCCAGAATTTTGGAAGCAAATTCCTTGTCTTGCATTTGGTTTTATATCTAGTCTTCTTTTGGGTTTCTTTTGCTCTTCTGCCTATTTAACTTTAAAGGTAAAACTGTTAGGATCATTCAAATTGTATTGTTTGGATAGAAGCTGGAGAGATTGCATTACAAATTATCTAATATGATTTATTTTTATTTTGAATAAAAAATGGAAATAGGTATGCGGACCTTTTCTGTTATCAGTTAAGTCATTTGTATGGTTTTCAAGATACATTAAAACCATTATTAACTAAATATAATTCCGGATAGCATTTTACAGAGATATGTTGCAGACTTCAGCCAAATTAAATATAGTGAGATTTTATTTTTGATTAATAAGCAAAATAAAAAATGGCAACTGAAACCCTCCTGTTTTAATGGGCAATGCCCTCACGTCGAAAGGGGATATTGCTCAGGCTGGAAAATGTTATTCCCTCTGATCAGTTTCCTATTGTCAGTAGTTTTACTGTTACTATTTTCTGGTATTTCTGTTGCTGTTCAAGAGCAGTTTTAAAAAATTACAAATCAATATTTTGTTTTGAATTGGCAATACAGCAAATAGCAGCAAAATAGATTAGTAATGTAATTGCAGACAATAGGCAAGATTGAGTTGCTAAAACAGTGTATTGTTGTTTTAACCTAAACCCCGTAATATTTTATGTAATTGGGACTTTGGACATTGTTAGAACTCAGTTGGAGTATCAAACCTCTATGAGGATTAGAGAGGTCCACTAAAGCAGTGTCACAGCAGATGTGCCTGGTTTTTAACAGGATTATCTCCTGAGATGTGAAGAAATGAACTCTTGTCATAGTTTTAGAGGCATTAATAATGTTAGTAAAATGTTAATGGTAAATGTGCTAATGTAAAGAGTTAGAAGATTAGTAATGCATTCTTTTGCATGGAAATAAGAATATAATAAATGTCCTGCAGGTGATTGGAGCTTCAGCAATTTTATCAGAGATTAAAGTTTTATTGACCTTTGCTAGGGTGATTAACCCTTCTGAAATTAAAAGCCAGTGCTAAATTATTCCATCTAATTTAAATGCAAACACAGAAAAGAGTGGTATGTCATTCAAGTTTTTTTAAAAAAAAATGTTTTAATTTTCATTTTTACATGTCAGTGAGATGCGATTGCAGAAAGAGGAAGATTTAGTTCTGGCAAAACTAGTCCAGTGGCAAAGTGCAGAACTGATGTGGCTGTCATGGTAAAGGAATTCCGGAATAAAGAACCACTGTCTGAAGCTAATCTTTACATGCAGGAGCTATATGGTATCAATGGCGGAAAATTGGAACTTATTAAAGAGGTATGATATATAAGTCATATTGATAGGTTTTGTTTCCCTAAGAACTTGATCCAGGAAAGCTTTACACAAGTGATCAATGCTACTCTTGTGAGTAGTCCTATTGAAGTCAACAGACTACTCTCATGAGTAATGTTGCCAACCTGCGCAATCTTTTTCAAGATTGGTTTATAGGTAATAAACATGCTTTTATCTAACACACAAGCATTTGATGCTTGATTCTCTGGAAGACTGAGAACTTTGATTTTAGATCAATAAATCACCTAAGCGCCTGCTTAAATGTAAGTGTGTGATTAGTTCTATTGAAGTGAAGAGCTATTCACAGACCTAGATGCTTTGATTTCAGTGATACTGTTCATGTTGTTTAATATTAAGAATATGTTTAAGTGCTGAAGAGGCCTAAATCACCTTGCAGGATTGATCCCAAAAGTACATTTGCAGTTAAGCACATGTGTGACCTGAGTAGTTCATTGAAACCAATGGGACTGGTCACAGGCTTAAAGTTTTGTGCTTGCTTAACCTGTTTGAAGGACTGTGGGTTGGTTTGCAAGGACCACTGTACAGCCTTCAAAAATTTTGGTTTTAGATTTAGGTTCTTTTTACATTAAAATTACACATTCCAAAGAGTATTAAACCATATTAATTTATTCGTATGAGAATGCAATGTCTTGATTTGTGCTTACTTCACTGCATGCTCCAGAATTTTTGGCTCAGAGATTGCTTCAGAACTATTTATTTTATTCTTTTTATTTAGTTTTTAAATAAAAAGTAACACCAAGTTAATTAATATTTTATGGTCATTTATGGCAAAATTGTGTCTTAATGATGCACCAGGGATAAGGATCTGTGTATTGCTGGGCTGCCCAGAAGCAGTTCAGCAGGAAGATTGTAACCATCTGAGGGCTTGCCTCTTGAAAAACTGGAACCAAAATAGTTCAATCCATTTTAAGTCAGACCTCCCATTATTTTGGTATAACTCTGCATGTGGGATGTTTGCATGTTGGATAAGAGGCTTTCAGCAAAATATCAGAAAGTGTGAATGAAATAGAGTAGTTACTTTGGATCCAGTTAGTGTATAAGCTAACCCTCAGAAGGTCATTGCTTCCCTCTCAGTCTCACCCCCACCCCACCCCATTCTTATCAGGAAGGAATTAACCCTCAGAAGGTCATTGCTTCCCTCTCAGTCCCGCTCCCACCCCACCCCACCCCATTCTTATCAGGAAGGAATAAACTCTATCAGGTTCACATCCAGTACACCTTAGATTCCCTGGTGTGCCATCACTTGCAAGGGGCAAGTCTTCCCTCATTCACTTCCCTATTCTGTCCTTTCTTGGCAACCTGGTTCTCCTCCCACATGGCTGCCCACAGTGCAGGTATATGGATCAGGGGTGTAAGGGACATTTCACTAACCCAGCAATAATTTGGCCATTAGTGGCTCAATGCATAGTAAAAAGTTCCTATCCTTTCATAGAGTGCAACACTATTAAAATTATAATTAATGTGCTTTCTCCATTCCATATTCATTTTTCCTCTCTTTCATCAAAGAAGAATTCTGCCAAGGTAGAGCAGTCCAAAGCATTGTAATTAAGGAGCCTGAGGTAGCAGCTCACTGCTGCCTAGTCTTTTCATTTACACTTTAAACAGCCTTCAGAAAGACAGGCTTCTGCTTGTGGGACCCCAGGAAGAAAGTGAGGCAGAGATGAAAACTATACTTGTGCTCAAGTGACCTAGATGGAACAGCTGGCAAAAATATAGAGGGGATTCTCCAGGGTAATGAATCAGACCTTGAGGCTTGGATTAGCAGCATGTTTAACTAAGAGATCCATTTGCTAAAAGGATCATTGCCTGATTCTTAATTATGGGACTTGCATTCCATTCCACATTTATAAACAACTCATTGTTTCTCTTTTGTGAGGGTGTAGATTAGTAATTATTAGCTATTAGCTTTTGTCTCTGCAGTTCTCAAACATTAAACTTACAATATAAAATGATGATCCCATATTTACAAAACTAATTTGTTATGAAATATCATGAATAATCAAATCCAAATAAATGTTAACTTAAATGTTTTAAAAGTGCGCTTATAATTTCCAAATTCATTTAAATGCATAGAGTATTGTATTTAGTGCTATTTACTATATATTGCACAAGCTTGGTCTTCTGAGACCTGAGTTTCTATAATAGGATTTAATACTTGGTCTCTGTCACATTTATTAATAAAGGGCACATATGCAATCATGTGCATTTTTTTTCTTTTCAGTGTGATTAAATATGCTCATTCTCTCTCCCCTATTGTAAAGTAAAGTGATACATGTGAGGGAGAATAGTTAAGCATATGTATGAGAAATTCTCCATGTACTAGTCAACTTCAACATTGGCCTGTTTTTAGTTATTTAGTTTTGCAATAATCCTTAGATAAATATTAGTTAATACCAACTACATTTTAGTAAATCTCAACACCACTTAATAAATGAAAAATGCAACCAGTTTTGGTATTCTAATAGAGTATTAACTTTTCCAGCGAATGGTGAGTTGTGCCGTGGTAGTGCTCAGTGAAGAGAAACTCTGATTCATCAAAGAAAAGGCAGATCTTTCAGAGACAGGTCAAATCAACTGTTCTGATGAAATACAGAGTATGTCAATACAGTATAAAGGAAGTATTTGAGAGACTATGGACAACTGCTGTTCAGTTTAACATATGTATGACAAGTGTACACATCAATGCAGAGGAAGTCGAAAGGAGGTGAGGTTATATTGTTGCTTCAGATTCAGATGGCAGGGGAACTTCAATTTATTTTAGTGAAAATTAGAAATTGGTTCATCCTAAATTCCAAAATTTGACCTTTGTAAGAGCAGTCTGTGTGGCTAATAGCTATTTTAACAGCAAATTGGTTCAGAGTGCTGTTTTCTACCATACATTTTAGTTTGTTTTCTTTTGAACTCCTTGTGTGGTGGATAAAGAGCGCTCGATAATGTGTTAATATAGTGTAGTGATATTTAACTCAACTCAGACAGCCAAATTAAAACTAGAGGTTTGTTAACCCACTTAACTATGGTACTTGATACTGTAGCATTTTCATATATTCCATACAACAGGAAATTATGCAATACAGTGTATGCATGTGTCTTCTGATTCAAATAAATGCTGTGCATTTTTTAAATCTTTATTGGATTAGTGTTTCCACTGATTATTACAAAGAGTTAATATTTTAACAAATATTTTAGTAGACTTAGTATTTTATAATATTTATAGCAGACAATATGGATATTAAAATTTTTTTTAAGTGAGTATTTCTGAGGTACGGGACAGGAAAGACCTACTATTGTCTGAGACAAGATAATATGCTATTTTGAAAAGAAATCAATTTTGCTTTATATGGTCTCTTATGAGAACAAGAATTAGCCTGAGGTAGGCAAAATTGTAGATTCATTTTAGACATCTGTTAAAAATCAATAATTCCCTTTGTCAATTTTTTTCATCAGGTTCAGAATTTATGGAAGACTATCTACAAACTGACAAAGGTATTTTGCCTACTAGACTTGCGTAGCCTTTTGAAAATGCCCACAAATATGAAAACGAAATCTGAAAAATTTAAAATCAGCATGTCACTTATAAAAGATCTGTGTACACCTGAGATTTAGCCAAGATCCTGGAATATGATGAATCAAAAGGTAAAATGCTATACATTTGTTGTCATAATATGTGTTCCTACTTTGAATGTATTGTCTTATACAAATTAAATATTTCCTCTGATATTAATATACAGTTGTCCCTATGCTTTACTAAATGTTGTTTGATGAAAATATAGAAAAACCATTAAAATAGAAAACATGGGAAATGGTATTTAGTAAGTGGCTTTGAAAACACAGATGTCAACATTTAAAGTTAAGTGATTTGTAACAGGAGTATTTTGGTATAATTTTTATATTTACTACAGTTACAGTGAGGTGAACACGGGAAGGGAGCTTTTATAAGCACAGAAGAAAAGAGACATTTTTAGTGGTGTTTTCTTGATGATGATAATGTATACCTTATGTGACAAAAAGAAAATGAAAATTCACTGAAGGCATTTTCATCAAAAATTTGCTAGTCAGATATGAGAGCTTGTTTGACCAGCATAGCCCATAAATACACAAATATTTGAAGAAATATTAACCTTGTAAATCCTATGTAATGATCATTAAACCTCAATTCAGACATGGAGCAACTGTTCTAAATAGAAACATTGAGGAACACATCTATACAGAAAATACAGACCAATTTCTGAAAATACAGGCCAATTAAATAGTGAGATTTAATTTAGATATTTTTCACTGAGGCTGCATCAGCTATGTATTATTGCTGATTTACTCTTTATTTCCTCATCTTATCTGCAAAAAAGAGACTCATGCTTATTGGAATATTACTTGAAGAATCTAGCTTTCCCCCCAAATTACACACTTTTTGCATAAATGTGCCTAATTACCTGAATTCAGTTTTGATTAGCAGTGTTAATTGATGCAGCTGTGGATGGGATCTGTTTACCTAAATTACCATGTGCAAACAGCAATACGTCTGAAAGTGAATATGCTAAACTGAAAATACTAATTAACTAAGACAAATTGTTATTCAAGTCACATCTCAGAGCTTTTTAATGAAAGCCTGGATGTGTCAGAGCTTTATGATATTCAGACAGAAATGTCTATATTACATATGATTTCTAAATTTAATTCCTGAGAACAGATGGGATGTCGGCTGGGGTTCTTTTGAGTTGCTTCCAGTATTAATGTGAAAATTTTACTCTATTGGCAACAATCACGATGTGTGTGAGTGTTTGTGTGTGTGTGTGAAAGAGAGAGAAAAACCCTCTGTGCTTTGATAATATGCCAACCCAGTGCATCAAGAATGGTCTATTTTTTGACCAATATATTTACAAATTTTATCCACTCACTTTCTCTAAAATGAAGATTAATATACTATCATGCAAATTTAATAAAATCAGTTGGTAAATTTAATCTTGCCATATGCAGAAAGGTTAAAAGAGAACTAACTCTCCATGAAAGATGTTTGATTTCCCCCCCCGTTTTTTGCAACAACAACCTGTCAACTTTCAATTTAAGAGGAGGAGTTCTGTGTGTGATAACAAATATACATTCTTTGCCTTTAAAACTGTCATAGGGCAGAGTATTAAAGAATTACTATTAAAAAAAAGTGAAAATTCATCATTTCTGTGTTTACCTTTTGTACGAGGTTCTCTTCCATTGTTAATAATTATCATTACCATTAATTAATATTACATATATAATTTGGAGCGAAGAGACTCATTATATATATATATATATATATATATATATATATATATATATATATATATATATATATATATAGTGTGTGAGTGTGAGTGTGTGTTTGTATATATATATATGATCTGTCTGTCTGTGAATTCCGCCTAAATGGTAACAGATAGGACCATCACATTTCATATGAAGCTTCCTCATATCCTAACTTAGAGCAAGTTCAGTGTTTGGTTGTGTCAGGAAAACAGGATGGGCCTGGAATTCAATTGTTTTCATAAAATGGAAAGGGAGGGGCAAAGAGGAGGGATGCTATACTACAGAGTGACCACTGGGGCAGTGAGCATGGGGAACAGCTGTACTACAAAGTGACCACTGGGGGCAGCTGCACCAGGAAGGAAGTGGCCAGCTGGGGACTGGGCTCACTATCTTGCTGGCCACCAGCTCAGGTAAGTGGCCCCCTTTTCCCAAACCTGTACCCTCTGGCTCTTGACCCCCACCAATTCCACCACCACGCCCACCCTTGAGCACTGCCAGGAGCTGGTCAGTGCAGTCCCAGCCTCATGTAGGAACCACAGGTTGCATCCCCCAGCATCACTGGGACATCCAGCATGTCCAGCTAGCCTGTGTCCCCATCCCCTGAGATAGGCCTGGGAAATGCCATTGGGGCCGGCCAGCCTGCACAGCCATCGCCCTTCACTCCCCCTGCTCCGCTACGCTGGCAGCCCCCCCCAGACCCAGCTTGAGCCTGGGAAATGTCTGCAGGAGGCCTGCATGCCCCCCATCCCCACCTCCCCGTCCCATGGGCCAGACCTGGGCAATGCCAAGTAAGCCTTCTAGATACAAATATATGAGTCCTTATCTTACAAAACAGTTTGTGTTCTGGAGAAACAAAATGGTAGACTATCAGTACTGAGAACATGGATGATTTATTTCAATTATAGACACTGAAATTGAATTACATCAAACTATATTCCAAAAGTGTCACACTATAGTCTTTTTTCATGTTATTTTAGTTTACATGGACAATCTGGTATGCAGACAATGTATTGTCTTTAATGTGTCTCCTGCCACCGGTTATAGTAGATACTACGGTGTAAATATGCTACAGTCTAGTACCAAAGAGAAGTAAGCATGTATTGAATGACTTAAACTAAAGTGAAGAATGAATATAACAATAATGTGTGTATTCTATATGCGCATTCTCCAACCTCTTTATTTTTATGTTTGCATAAGAGCTAAAATTTCAGGACATCTGTAGTGGGAACCCATCAGCTTCAATGCAAAGCCTAATAATTCCTTCACAAGCTTTCTGTATAATGCACTGTCCAAATGCAAATCACATCCTACAAATATTGTGACTAATTATTAATAGGAAAGAGTTGTTACAGTTGTAATTGACACCTCTGCCATAATTTTCTCAAAATCTTTGGTAATCAGACTTATATACTGAGACATGTAGGGTTGTATTTCTTGTTGTCAAATTATTATTCCTGGCTAGTGAGCTAGATTTGGTTCTGTGTTACTCCAGGATAAATATTGAGTAGTTCCAATGAAGTTACTCCATATTTACAACAGAGTAATGGAGAGCAAATTTTTTCCCTAATATTGTATGTTGTTGCACAATATTATTTTCAAAGGTGCAACAGTCTTGCTTTTGCACAAATAAATAAATGCAACTTTCTAGGTTGTCAACTAGGAATTTATGTCACTGTTTATTCTAGTAATTTACTGGGTGTTGTGCCAGGAAGCTTCAGTCAAGCCTTGTCTTATGTAGGCTCTTCTACATGAAAGCCAGCATAGCTAATTATATTTCCTGTATTTTTCCTTAGTGTGTGCTCAGTATACTGAGTATTTTAGAAGCAATTTGACATAAATATATCTCAATGAAAAATTAAGAGACTGAGTTGGAAGATGTCACTTTAAACATGCCTGCCAGGATTAAATCTATACTTGCACTGTGCCCAAAATACATACAAAACCCGAAACCTGTAAACTAGTACATTGTTCTTGGTGATTGCACCTGAACTGCTCTTCTGCATGTAGCCAATATATTTCTCACAAAATATATCTTGTCTTTTAGTGTAGGAAGGAATGTTGGAGACTTAACAAATGTTCATCTCTCCTGAGCTGAACCCTACCTCATTTAGGTGCTGATTGTTACTTTCCCCCTTCCATTAGGAGAGAAATCAAGAAAGATGGTTCTCCCTGAAGGTTCTTGAATTGATCTAGGTTGTAATATTTCCTAGAAATGCAAATGACCCAGCTGCAAGGCCAGCTTTTCTCACCAACCAGGAAGATTTACATTGAAAAATTATTAAGGCAAAAAAGTAGACCGCTAATGATGCAAGCCAAATCTGTGCCACTGCAGTAACAGAAGCAAAGGAAAATTCTACACCACCATCACAGCTGCAAAATTATGATTCACTGACTTACTCTGAATAGTGAACTGACTCTTCAGTTCAGACTCTCTAATCCAGATACTTGGCCAAGTGTTAACTACTGCAAATTCATATATTTCTTAGGAGGGGAAGCAAATTCCAGCCCTCCCACCAGCAGGAACCCCATTTTGGACCAGCACCTCCCACAGAAACCCCAGGCATTCTCTTACACAGTGCATGCGTATTGGCCCCTGGAGTCAAGTTGTTTAGAGAACTTCCATGTGCTTTGCTGGCCAGAGTGGCAGCCAGGCCAAATTTAAGTGGTGTTGAGATCCTGTGCACCAAGCTTCAATGCAATTTATCACGGCCACTGAATGGAGGGGTGGCCGGGTTAAATTTCAGTGGTGTTGTGATGATGCAAGATGGAGTAATGCTCCTGACCATTCCAGCAGCAGCTGTATTGATTTAGCATGGGAATGCTGCTTTAAAGCAATTGGGTCTTAGCTCCCTAGCTCTGAAACCTGTGGAACTTTGAGCAAGTGCAAGATCTTGGGGAAAATGGGATACTTGCCCACCACATCACAGCCTTTCCTAACTGGTGACACTGGAGCTCTTATTTTACTGTACAGAGAAAATGAATCAAATACAACAGGAATTTACAGAGCTAGAGAACTCAATAACAGCCCCTTTGGCAATCACCAGCCACCCCCCTGTCTCCCCCTACCCCCCCCCCCCACACACACACACTGCAGATTGTTCCCATCACATGAGGTAAAGCTCAAGAAGATTTTGGAATATTTGGCCCATCACTTTTAAAAACTCACCAGTGCTTGCTCAGGCTGGTGAATGCCAGGAAAGAATAAGTGTGTCGGTTGCTAATAGAAATGATCAGTGTCTCCTTTGGAGAATTGAATCTGGCCACTTTACAGGAAAGTGCAAGCCATTCACTGAGCAATCTGCATTCTCAGTGTCCTGCTTGTTGCTTCATAGAGTACAGTAGAGCAGCCTGCATCTGTGGCAGAAAACAGCCTCCTTCTTCTTTTCACTGCACAGAAGGCTCTGGCCATAATGATTTGGATTTGTTATCTATAGGCTGCATTACTGTATCACTGTTCTATGATCTTCAAAACTAGAAATGGGCCAGTACTCTGCTATATCAATGGCTACTTTTCATCCATGGCTCACCAAGACAAATCCATCTCCCGAGACTTAGAATGAAATGTATAAGTATGTATATGACAATGATAGCCACCATAGAAATACCTTTATAGATCAATGTTGTGGGAGGATGTTTCCAAATAGTGAGGTTAGCTGACCCGTGAAGAAAGAACCTCTTTTGAGGGAAGTATTGGAAATACTATTACAAGAATCACTTTACACTAGATTGAACCAAAGCACTCAGAAATATACTATAGGAAATAATTATTCAGGATAGACAAAAATGATAAAGGCTTTTATGTATTGAATTACTTTATTAAAGGCCCAAACCTTCAAGGTGCTTAGTACCTCCTGAATACAATTAGACTTGAGGTCACTCAGCATCATGGAAGACTGGAGCCTACAAGTGTTCATTCAAAGGCTTGTATGCATTGAGCTTTTGCTTTTATTGGTAACATACGACGTAAACATCTCCTCAGTATTTAACCTTCCAAATCTTCAAGATGCAGGTTAATCCAGCAGCATCTATTTGTTATAGATTTATTAATAATATGTTCCACAGAGAAGTATCAAAAAGAACAACTGCTGTGTCCCCACGCATTCATTTCTCCAGGGGATTGTCTCCTAAATATATATGGGTCAGTCTTTTCCTGAAGCAAACATATAGGTTTTTCTGGCTGATGTGAGGGGAAAGAGTCCTCCTGCAATTTATACAATTTTAGGCTCTTCCATGTTTGGATTAAATCTTGGATTTAATGTGTAAAATCACACTATGAAAAATAAGAGCTTTTAAAATGTGTATTTCCTGTCTGCATTCTTACCACCATCCTTTCTTCAAGTATGTTTGAGAGATGTGTAATACTGAGTCTTGCATCATCCTGAGAATGTCTGTTTAACAACGCTTATCATTCTTCCTCCCTGGAGTTCTATGCCTTCAGGTCCAACCCCAGAACTCTACCTCTCCCTCTTTTTCAGGATCTCACCAACTTCTTTACAAAAATTGGAAACCTCCTTCAATACGGTGTTTCTTCTTTCACCCCGTTTGCTAACCTTGAGCTGTCTCATAATTACTTTCACTCCATTTCCTTTAGCTTTTTATTAGCTAACTGCATCCCTCTCCTCCACCCTCAACCTTTCAGTATCCACTCTCCTTTCTCCTTTCCCTCAGTGCACTGTCCCTCCTCAAAATGTTAACTTTTGAACCCACCTGTCTGTTAAACAACTGCTGCTCCTCCCTTTCATCTTTAAGCTCTTTGGCTGGCAATACTGATTTACCAGTATTACTGCTGTTTGTTTCTGCTAGCACCCCAATGACTTTAAAAGAAGGCAGTGACCTTGTCACAAGGCGCATTCCCTTCTCTCCTGATTCCATCCTGGCCTCCTTTATGTTCCACTGAAATGTCTCTCAGCACCATATTTGGTTACATTTTCCTGGGCAAGTCAGAAGCTATGTCTACACATAAAATGATCTATCAGAAAAAGGTACGCAAATTGCGCTCTGCAATTTGCGTACCTTTTTGCAATAGTTTTCTCAGAAGAGGCTCTTCTGAAATTTGGCCCGTCTACACTGGGCCATGTTTCAGAAAAGCCTTCTCTTTTCAGAAGAGCTCTTCTTCCTCATGGGAGGAGGAAGACAGGGCTTCCGAAAGAGCGCATCTGCTCTTCCGCAAAAAAAAGCGGAAGAACAGACACATTTCCTGGATACAGCAGAGTTTTTCCAGGATATCTCTGTAGTGTAGTCATAGTCAGAGGGCCTCTACTTTATGCTCATCTTCAATCTTTCTGCAAAGTGATCTGAGAGACTGGAGAACAAGGGGCCATGAAAGACGAGAGAAATCAAAGTATCAAGGAGGAAAGAGTGGTCTCTGCTCTTGGTACCCTCCTTTACACCCTTTACAAATTCCCAGCCCTCCCTCCCGCCGCCCCCCCCCCCCGACATCCCTGTGTAATCCAGCCAGGGAGCCCTTATGGGTCGGGGTGGGGCTGTCCATTCCCATTCACCAAGCCCTGCCCCTTCTAACCATCGCTTCACCCTCATGGCACCCTCTCCCACCCTTGGACAGGGATTACCAGGGGGAGGCTGGTGCGGGGCAGCAGCAGTGGTCAGCCTTCCCATACTCATTGAGGTGGTATGATTAAATTATCCTCTCAGCTGATGGTTTACAGATCTAACTGTCCACCCCAACCTCCTGTCCAATCCCATATATTTGATCCATATTACACTGCATAACCACCAACCTCAAGTTTTAACATAGCCAAAATAGTAATATGTAATAATGGTAATCCCTGGCAGTGGATACTGATATATTCCCCATCAGTCACTCACTCTCAGTCCTACGGGCATCTTCAACTCCTTACATTTCATCTCCTTACACATCCAGGCTATCATTGAGTAATGACACTTCCTTCCTATCAGATGTCCAAATCCACATTTCTGCCTTTTCTATCTGGCTTCTTGAACTGCTCCCATCACTATTTCTGGGTCCTTCCACTAGCAAATTAAATGGCATGACTAACATAATTCTTTTTCTCATCCTCTCCCCTGGGGAGTTGTTGACCATGGTCCTCGTCCTGGAGTTTTAGGCTATGATTTAGTTATGCCAGGCCCAGTTTAATAAGCACCTTGATAAGGACCAAGACCTTGAACTTGACTCAGTGTTCAGTGCAAGGATGGGTGTGATGTGCTTGTGATTGCCTGTACTGTTGTGGTTCCTCACTGCAATATTATGTAGTAGTTGGAGTTTCCTATGGACTGATGGCTTTAAGCCTGGGTTTAGTGTGCATCTCTGTAGTCCAGATGCTAGGTGATGAAGGCATGTGTAACTGAAGCCAAGCCATTATCTGCCAGAATCAGACAATTTCCTGGCTGGCTGGAGATGATAGAAAGTGTTGTTTTGGGGTGCTGAATCTAGGAACTCTCTTATACTGTGGACTTAACTGACAACTAGGAGTGTGTGCCCTCAGAGGAGACCATGGCTGCTTTTCTCTGCCAACCGGTATAACCTGAATCTTGCTCGGGTTCGGTTTCAACTAGCTGTTCATTTAGTTGCTGGTGTTGTACAAGTCTTGGTGGTATGGTCATGTAAAGTGAAGAATAAGTAAAGCTGTGTGTCATCTGCATAATATCAGTCCAGCTAAGTGCAAATGAAACATCTGTTCACGTCCTGGTTGTCTACTATCTAGATTACTGCAGCTTCCTCTTCTCTGTCCTCTTTGACCTCATATTCAGCTCTTCCGGACAGCTCAAAAGAAAGCTCAACCTTTGACGAGACCACACCATTCATGTTGCATTTCTGTATGCAGAGAAAGACTTATGCTTTCAATCTAAACATACTTTTATTTTAGTTTATGGAAAACGAAAGAACAAAAGTAGATTCTCTATGACAGAATGTGTCTCCTAAGACTCTTCATTAGCTCTGCCTTTAACACTGGTTCCCTGTATCTGCAGACAGCCATGTTCATTTATATTTAAAGGTGCAGTATAACGTAAACTAGCTATGTAACTGAATGTGCCACAACTTCCTTCTTTAATCACTCTATTTGGCTCTCCTCTGCATGCCATATTAAGTTAAAATTTGTGCCCCATATTCTAGATGTCACATAATGCCACTCCAGTCTTTATCTTGGGTCTTGTTTCATACGGTTACCCATTTATTCCCTTCACTACCTTCTTCCTTCCTTCCTTCCTTCCTTCCTTCCTTCCTGCTATACACTGAAGCGTCTAACAATGAAACACTTTAAATGTTTCCTCTATTTGAATGTTCATTTTAGTAGCTAATCAGACTATAGAGATTTACATACCGTATCTCTGCAAACAACCACTTTTCAGTTGTGAGCAAGTTCTGGGTATAGCATCTTTAAACTGTGATAGGCTTAGACTTTTCCATTTTAGTGTAATTATAATTTTCTAATGCTACAGATTTCAAAAACAATCTTCCATGCATAGCTTGGATTATGCTATATGTTTAGACTGATGAAAGAACTGGCTAAGTAGTTTTGCTGTTTTACACTGTGTACTCTGCATGTGTGTGCTTGAAAATGTTCTCTAGTCTGTCCCCCCTTTTCTGATCTATCCATGCACACCCATAGCATATAGTAATCATGTGAAAAATTGCTTTTATGCTATCCCCTTAAGCACCTCCCCTGCCCTTTTTCCTCTAGTTCACCTAATTAGGGCTACTAACATTCCAAAGCTCTGAGCATCCACTCTCAAAGAGCAATCATTTTCTTTTCGCAAAATAATTTGCAAGGGAAGTGTTCTTCTTTTCCCCTTATGAGAGGAATTTCCTCCATTAGTTATATTGGTCTTGAGCAGGATGAGGCAATGACACTTTTAAAATCCAATCTCCACCAGTCAGGCCCACCAACTGAGAAGTATACCTTTAGAAAGTAGAGAAAATAGGTTCCCAGTGGAATGCAAAATATTTGGTCATCTGGACAAACTACTATTGTTAATCTGTAGAGATCTGTGAAATGTGGTTGCTATAAATGTGCTCTACCTCCAAGTAACACATAATAAACATATGGAACCTTAATTCTGCCCCCCACCTTGTGCATACAAATTATTATATGGTCTTTAGTTACATGATCACATGCTATTTCTTCACTCAGTTAAAAAGGAACTTTGGGCATGTCACTTCATCTTTTTCCCTTCTATCTTTTCTTTGTTTTGTCCATTTAGATTGTGAATCTTGGTAGAGCTGGTTTAAAAAAAAAGATACATTTCATTGAGTTTGTACACTGCTAACATGGGCCCCTATTCTAGGTAGTGGGCACGAGATACTACAGAAATAAAAATATTAAATTAAAGTAATGGAAATGTACATAAATGGGGAACGATAGATGAGAGGCATAAATACCAACAATAGCACTTTAAACTTCATGTTTGTATGTCAGCAACCAATGTACTGTAGATGAGCAAATAATGGAATGTCATGTGGATACAAAGAACAATAGGAAAATTATCTATCAGCATTATTTTAAATTACATTGAAAGCTCTTCAGAGTAAGAACCATGTCTACTTCTGTTTGTACAGTACATAGTAATGCCGTTCCCTCATCCTGATCATTGCCTCTGGGTGCCGTTGGAATACAAATATTAAATAATGTAATACTGATAAAGATAGGAGGCTATGCATGAAGGAAAGGGGAAGCTAACTAACCGAAATGAATATTATAGTTGTTTCAGTAATGATACAACTCGACCAAGAACCAGTGTTTTATCAGCTGAGAACACACACACACACCGACACACACAGAGTTAGTGTATTTCAGTAGTATTACAGAAATATAGTTGTCAGCATCAAATTCATCAGCTAATAGAAGACAACAGAGAAAAGTTGGGATCCAGAAGGTTTCTTTGCTACAGCTACTGGGTAAATGGTTCTACAGTTAACCTCTAAGGCTGTGTCTAGACTGCAAGCCTCTTTCGAAAGAGGCTTTTTCGAAAGATACTTTCGAAAAAGCCTCTTTCAAAAAAGAGCGTCTAGACTGCAAGCGGAAGTGTCGAAAAAGCAAGCCACTTTTTCGAAAGAGAGCACCCAGGCAGTCTGGATGCTCTCTTTCGAAAAACCCCTGTTTGCATTCAAGAACGCCTTTTTTCGAAAGAGCACTTTCGCAAAAAGGCGTTCTTCCTTGTGAAATTAGGTTTACCGCCGTCGAAAGAAAAGCCACGTTCTTTCAATTTAATTTCGAAAGAACGCGGCTGCAGTCTAGATGCAGGTGAAGTTTTTTCAAAAAAAGGCTACTTTTTTTGAAAAAAACCCTGAGTCTGGACACAGCCTAAGTGTTGAAAACAGTGGGAATGAGTTGAGAATATGAGGAATGTACAAGATTTCTATATTACCTGTATATAACTTAAGCAAGAAACTTAAAACATCTGTGTCCTGTGATATGAGCCTTAAATTGGAAAATAAGATCATGGACAACCTCAGAAAAATTAGTAAAAGAATAGTAAATCGGAATATCATCAAGATTTTGATGTTAATTCTCCATAGTGAATTCAGTAGGAAATCCACTTTGGACTTGATAGTATGTTTCACATAAAATGTTACACAAAGTCTATTTAAGGTCTCCATATGGTGGTTTGCAGAGTCAAACTTGTTTTATCAGTGATGGCACACTTTGTAAAGTCCATAATCTTTTTAGCAACATTCACATTTCAAAAAGTAACTTTTAGCTGCTGTTCTGATGGGAATTAGTAATTCACTGTCCAGTTTTTGGTGTTCTTAGTGAGGGTTTTATCTGAGAAATGACCGTAGGATTTGTCTCTTTATCTGTTTTGATAAATGTATAAAACTATAACAGCAAGCTAGATGCTCAGATACCACAGTGATGGGCGCAGACTCTAGATTGAAAATAAGGCTCAAAAAGCATTATGCTGCCAGTTCCAGGAGCTATAGGGTTTGATCTGGCTAAAGGGATGAATGGGTACAGAGTTTTATTCATCTACCATGGGCCCTCTCTTTGGATTGGAAGGAAGAGGATCTGGTGTCTCACCATATTTGGTCCATTGGCTGTTGAGTGGGATTTTAAAATTCCTTCTGAGCCAGTAGCCATTTTGAATTTGCTATTACCTATCCTCCTTCCTTGTGGTTTATAGGCCACTTTAATCTGGTTCTCAACATCCTGAGATGCGGAGGGATTTTTTAATTGTCTTTTGGGGTCAGAAAGGGCTTTTAAAATCTTCTTTATGACCCATGAGGTTTGTGTTCCTGAAGTTTTATGTTAATTTTTTTTGTCATAACATATTCAGGTGTCCAACATATAGGAGATGGTAAGGTCCAGTTGGCAGGTTGGCAGACCAGTTAGGCTCTGGCAGCTCAAGGGTTTGGTGTATTATGCAGGGTATTTTCTTTCTAGGATTTATGTATTCTAAGCCCTCCCCCCATCAGTTCAGCATCACTTCACTGTGAGGTAGGAATTTGGCTGCAAGGCCAATTTCCTTATCATTGAGAGCTACAGGTAGATTTCCCTTCCCCAAACCTTAATGTTTTGCTGGTCCTGCAGTTGGTGTACAGGCCGGTTTTGGAATGTGCTAGCATTTCCCTGCTTGCTAGCATAGGGTGGTTAAGCATCTTCTAGTTCTATTTGGCTATTTAGAGTTAATAAAATTAGGGTTTCATTTTAATCACATATATTTGCCTTATTCCTTATTCTAGGCGTATTTCACAGTCATGACTCTTCTCCCATAGTAAGAATTCTGTTGACCTCAGTGAGAGCAGAATTAGGCCAAGGCAGGGAACATTTGAAAACCTGACCCATGAACTGAAGTCAAAACTACCATAACCACAAATGATTTTATAATAGGCAAGCATTTCAGCTGTACAAATGTAAATAATACTATCTGTGATGTAAAATGTTATAGTTTGGACTTTAATTGTGCTAATAAGCTAATACCAGGCAGTTTTAAGATGCCTTAGAATTGAAAAAAAAAAGATTAAAAAAACCACTTCATGGTGTAGATACAATATAGAACGTGTCATATCAAGTTCCTTAACAATTTAACACTAAGCCCAGTAATTTTGATCATTTTTTGAACCTGTAGTTTTTTCCCATGCCAGAGATGCATACCTATTATCCACGAGAGAACTTTTTAAATGGTTTCTAAATGTTCACCTGCCATTATTCACATTCACTTGCATAGGCAAATAGAATTTAGACATACAGTCCAGATAGAGACAGACTCTGTAGCTGAGCATCCAGTATGCATTCACAAACAACATTATTTATCTGTGTAAATAATTGTGCAAGTTTGGGCTCATACATTTAGAAGCTGAGTTGAGATCTCTGAAAATGTGGCCAACAATGAATGGGCAAAATGACTCACCTGTTAGTTTGTTAAATGTAGAGCAAATCCTCCGTTCAGGATATTTCCCCCTTAGCTAGTCTTTTTTTCTGGTCTTACATATTTGGATGTCTCTGCTTTTAGTGCAAAGCAGTAAATCTCTGATTCTTTTTCTCTGTCCATAGTATTTGGCGGTAACTATTTTTTAGAGTGTAGAGAGTTGCAATTGTTTTGCTGCTAAAAAGTTACTGTTTCAATTTTATCGTTTCAATTTGTGCTACTTAGGTTGGATTCAACATTGCCCTCCAGGAAGGATCTTCTCTGGAGAAAGTTTTTGAGGTTGCCCTTGAAAAGTATTTTGGAAGATTTAAATCATTTTAGCTCCCAAGCCAGTAAAGAATGTACTTTGGAGAAAATCCTTAACAAAATGAAAATCGATTGGAAAGGTGTTTATTTTAGTTTTTCATCTTACATGGAGACTGGAATTCTTGTTCTAACAGCTGTGGTATGCATATAAAAGCATTTAAATCTTAAATTGAAATGCTGAAGAAACTATGTACAAAATCTTATTTTACCTTGTTAGAAGAGCTTTAATTAGCTTCTTTAATGACCAGAGGAGAGAGGTTTCTCTCATTTTTTTCTCTCTAAACATGCATGAAACATTATCAGCTCCCAATGAAGCACATACAATATTTTAATTGCATTTCATTGTTCCCAAACCTAATTTGTTGAAAGTTAATTCTAATGATATCAATGCCTGAGCTGAATCAGTGCTCACATGAGAGCTTTGGTAAAATGAAATTTTTATACACAATAAGTCCACCAGCTTTTTCTAACTACTTTTATTATCTGTCTTTAGGAAGATCTAATTTATTTTTAAGAGCGAGTTGCTATTTAAAACATAAACATTACAACTAACAAATGAATGATTACTTTTTTCAGAGCACTCAGCTCTCAGAAATACACAATAATAAGGGATTCAAAAAGATGTGTTTCTTAGAGAGTGATTTTTAAAATAGAACAGTTTGGTGGTGGTGATGGTGATGAATATTTGAATAAATATTTCACTTTGAGGGGGGTTTACATTTATTTATTTCCATCTATACAATTTTAACAAGAGACAATTAATAAAACTAGTACCTATCAGCTAACTCTGGTTATCAGAGCTAACCCCCAGCAAAGATTCTTGACCCACACATGACCAGTGTTCTCTATAAGCTGTGTCCTTGTGCAGTGCTGAGGAGAAATTATAATGCTGCCCTACTAATTAGCAGAGTGCCCACAGCTAGTTTTTTGTTTCTACTGGCAGTGCACATTCAACACATTGCTCTGTGCACATAAAAAAATGTATTCCGCACATGGATGGAAAAAATTCATATATGAACAGAAAAGATTAGAGGGAACATTGCACATAACCCTCAGCCCACTCCCCTCCATGCAAAGTAAGTAGATATTCTTTATAAGGAGCCATGCAAGTAAACCATGCAGGGCTAGACTGGAGCTGTTTGGGAAGCTGATTCCAAGCCACAGGCCCCTATTTGAGGAAGTTATAATCAAGATGGATCCAACTGACCCCAAGGACAGAAGCAGTGTTTTAAATAGGAAGGTCCCAAGCCATTTAAGACTTTATAGGTTAAAACCAATGCCTTAATTGCTGTCTGAAAACAAGTAATTGGCCAATGCAGACTGGCAAGTTTATAGATTGATTTAAAGTGAACTGCCAGGCAGAGCACGTTGCAGTAATCCAGGCTTTAGGAGACAAAGTCTCAGAGCACAGTAGAACAGGTGTACACTGAAAAAATGGTTGCACTCTCCTGGCCTGACAGGTGGGAAAAGCCTGCCTGACCACTGATCCTAACTAATCATCTGGCAGAAGACAGGGATCGAACTTTGCTCCCTAATTCACAGTTTTAAATCCAGAAGGAACCAGTATGATTTCTGCACTGGAATGAGAGAATACCTTTTAAAAATGAAGATATTCTATCTTTATTTAAGCCAGGTGTGAAAGTAACTTACATTTCTTTAGATGTTCTGTTGTATTGTCCCCTGGGGGGGGTGTGCTCAGGGCAGGATGTTGGGTGGAGTATGACAGCATCTGTAAGAAATTTAAGTGTGGGGTGGAGTGCTGGGCTTAGGACAGAGTGTTGGAGTGTGGGGAGGTGCAGTACTCAGACCAAGAGTCTGGGGTGGGGGTGGAGCTTCAGGTAAGAGGCTTGGGGTGTGGGAAGATGCAGGAATCAGGGCAGAGGTCTGAGGTGTGGGGGACTCAGGACAGAGGGTTGGGAGTGGAGAGAGTATGGGGGGGGGTTCAAGCACACTCTTTAGGGACTGAAGCCCCTTCTCCATTTCTATCAATGCTGCTTGTTGCTTGTTCTTCCCCTTCCATCACTATCAGGAAGTGAGAAGAAAACACACAGTCACAGAATCATAGACTCCTAGGGCTGGAAGAAACCTCAAGAGGTCATCGAGTCCAATCCCCTCACCAAAGCAGAACTAACCGCAATTGAATCAACCCAGCCAGGGCTTTGTCAAGCCGAGACTTAAAAACCTCTAGGGTTGGAGATTCCGCCACCTCCCTAGGTAACCCATTCCAGTGCTTCACCACCCTCCTAGTTAAATAGTTTTTCCTAATATCCAACCTAGACCTCCCCCACTGAAACTTGAGACCATTGCTCCTTGTTCTGACATCTGTCACTATTGAGAACAGCCTCTCTCCATCCTCTTTAGAACCTCCCTTCAGGTAGTTGAAGACTTCTATCAAATCCCCCCTCACTCTTCTCGAGCCCAAATCCCACAACCTCTCCTCATAAGTGAAATGCTTCAGCCCCCCTAATCATTTTGGTTGCCCTCCACTGGACCCTCTCCAATGCATCCATGTCCTTTCTGTAATGAGGGGCCCAGAATTGGATGCAATACTCCAGATGTTGCTCCCCTCCTGCATTGGCCACGAGGGAAAGGAACATGGGGCCACTGTGAGCTGTTCTCTCACTCTCTGACAGTGATGGAAGGGGAGCAACAAGCAGAGTCTGTAGGAATGGGGTGCCTCAGCCCATCACCTTCCCCAAAGGACACTCTGCAGTGGCTTAGGGCTAGAGCCAGTGTGGGGGTACAACCTCATTCTGCCCCTTCCATCTGCCTGCTGCTTAGCATGGCACCCTCAGCCAGTTCTTGTGGGAGCAGTGCACCAGAGAGCACCACCTTACTTTCCCCTCTGATTTAAAGACTCAAACTAATTGAAAATCTTCCACACAATTTGGTAATTAGGAATAGTGATGGATTAATCCCACTGTTAAAGAGTCACATCTTATTTCCGGTTTGAATTTTTTTGTAGTTCAATTTCCAGCCCTGGGATGATAGTATGAATCATAAATGGCAGGCACAGTGTTACCCTCATCATTTCTTCTGGTTGCTTATTGCAGCATGGGAAAACTCAACGACAATGGTGATGAGTAAATACTTAAAAACCTAGATGGAAGGCATCACTTCAGTCTTATCTGGATCAAGATTCAGGAAAATGGCTCCCATTCACGCCCCTCTCTCTCCCAGGCTACGTCTAGACTGGCCACAAATTCTGGAAAAGGGATGCAAATCAGGTAAGTCAGCATAGGGAAAGCCGCGGGGGATTTAAATATCCCCCGCGGATTTAAATATACATGTCCGCCGCTTTTTTTCCAGCTTGGGGAAAAGCCGGAAAAAAAGCGTCTAGACTGGCGCGATCCTCCAGAAAAAGCCCTTTTCCGGAGGATCTCTTATTCCTACTTTTCCCCAAGCTGGAAAAAAAGCGGCAGACATGTTTATTTAAATCCGCGGGGGATATTTAAATCCCCCGTGGATTTCCCTATGCTGACTTACCTGATTTGCATCCCTTTTCCGGAATTTGTGGCCAGTCTAGACGTAGCCCCAGTGTCTGGCACACTCACTTGTGAAAGAGATAGCTGGGTACTGTCAGTGTACTGAAAGTGTCCTAGGACTATCTTGTCCCAAATACCCATGGAAACAGGAGAAATAGGAATCAGTGCCAATCCCCATAACAGTGTCTTTTAGGAATAAGAGTAATTACCCTACCCCACCTTCTGAGTAATGCTCCAAAAGGAAAGAACAAAATGATAAATGAATAGCACAACTCACTCCTGCTGAAGTCCAAAGATAAGTACTCCATTGTCAATCAAACGTCTCAAAACAAATAATCCTAAAAATAGTGAGACGGACCCTCTTTTAATGACATTGGCTTATTTAGTACATATAGTGCACTGAATTGCTCTAGGAGTGGTTCTTCTTCGCAGCTACTATAACACTTAGATGCTCATTGGAGGTGGCAAAACTAATGTACAGGAAGCAGAAGTAGTAGGCGAGAACAAGGCATGGAAGATGGAACTGAGCAGGGACAGCCAGCATATGGCATCAAAATATGTAGACAGGACAGTCTCTTTAAAAAAATGAGACTTGGCACCTTATATTGTATATTATATTTATATCTAAATATTCCTCATTTTCAGCTTGCAGGATTTTGCCCATGGAGAAATTTGTAGAACAGGTGAGCTCTGTTGGCTGAGCTCAAAGCAAGGGAGTAACCAGATCTTAATTTCTGTTCTAGTCCTTTTTTAGCAAAATCAAAATGTGGTTGGTATGTAACCTATAAAGAATGTTGGGGGGGGGGGGGGCTCCCATGCCTTCACACTTCTCTCCCATTAAAGTATTAGATTCTCACTGTATTCCAGAGACCCAGGAGACAACCGCAGACAGCTAATAAAATACTAATTTAAGTTTTGAGGCTGAATTAGAGGAATCCAATTAAGTTGTTTTAAACCCTAGTATGTGATTTGTTTCCTCCAGTATATGCAAGTGTTTGTCTTTCTTTGAAGCTTCCTAAATGATTGGAGAAAGTGTGGTGTTTAGGAGCTCATGTATATCTTTTCCACAGCCCCAGTTCAATTGAGAGTATCAACTTCCATTAGCAGAACAATTCACAGTGCTTTTCATTCCTTGCTACAACTAATCCTTTCTGACTTGCTTCAAAGATGTAATACTTTGTATGTCTGAAGATGTATGCTACTCTCAATTGCAATTTTTTTTCTTGTACTGAATGTTTTGGGCTTACGGAGGAAGAATATGGCCATATGGAAATATCTTCCCTATCAAAGTGAAACAGTTTTAGTGAGCCTTTAAGAAGGTTCCTCAAACATAATGCAGTAGATGAACTCTCACAGGCGTACTTTAAAGCCTGTTAAAAATTTCTCTGCAGATGATGCAAAGCGAATGCACAGTGAATAGTGTTGTTTGTGTTATGACTGGAAGAAGAATGACTTCTTAGTGAAAGAAAGTCTAACGTTAATTAAAACATTTTCAGGGTTTGGGTGCATAATACCCCTTTGGTGGTGTTCTATTGCCTGTCGTTTTAATTCCATGAAAAATAGGCTGTGTAATGTTAGCAAATGTTCATATTGATTACAAGCATCCTGGGTACGCTAAACCAAAGAATTAAGTCTTTTGATTGTTTCTTGCAAAACAGCTATATTGATAACAATGCTCGTAGTATGAATATGTTGCAGCCAGGTCATTGTTATAATCCTTTGCAGTGAAGGCTGTTCCATTAAATTAAAAAAAAAGTACCTGAAAGTGTCCAGCAAATCCTATTAGTTACTGGACTTCAGTTATATATTTCTGATTAATAGGGAGTTCAGTGAACCTCCCCCCCCCCCAGGTCAAATTTAAAAATATATATCAGATTTTCCATAAGAGATATGCATTCTCTCTTCTGCGAAATAAGGCAATTCTGTCAATAAAGCAAAGGGCAAGCAGAAATGGTTCAAACTAAAAAGTTACCTAAAACTGGAATAGGAAAGAATGGTAGGTCCTAGCTGATTCATCTGTCTTGAGTCCTTGCATGTCAGTCTATCTCTCTATGCCAAGTCAATAAAAATGATTAGAGCAGGCATCTCACAAATGTACACCCTTAAACCATGAAGCCGTAATACTGTGCAGGATATTTTTTTCTGACCTTTTCAAATTACATCCAACTGTCTGGGGAATTTCTCAGTGACTAGAGGTAATAAGGTTCAATCCGTTTTGCTGGTTGGCTTCAAATTTAGCTCCTGAGAAGCCCTAACTTATCTATTCTTTTTATCTTTGCCTTGGCATCCATTCAGTACTGTAATCCATGCATCTAATCTTTTTTTCTCCCCTCTCAGGTTCTGCTGCAGGATCACATTGTGAAAACTACAACCATGAAAGGCCCTCCATTTATTGCACCCTTCAAAAACGAAATATTAGCATGGGAGGCTAAGCTGGTATGTTGCCTTTTGAGAGGCTCTTGTTGAATTTAATTAGCTTTTAGATTTCATTTCCATGCTACATCTCAGTTTTCACCACCCTATGTGATTTATGCTTCAGTAACTTTCATTATATAAAACTTTTAAAACTTTGCTGTGCTACTTGCACGGTGTAGAATATTAAAAAGGGGGGTGGGGAAGATAGCACAAAGTTCTTTGTGTTAAATTGATTTCACTTTAGTTTTTATTATGTGAGCCCAAATGCAATAGACACAGTCATCCGGCAAGTAAGCGAATCATCCAAGTGAGACTCACAAACAGGCAGCTGTGCTGGCCCGTTCTTCATTGTGCTTCCCAAAGCAGAGCAGATAACAGAAGTTGAGATCATTTTCTTTTGACTTTGTAAGAACATAGTAGCGTTGAGTGATTTTATATCTGATAACAGCTCACTTTATTTTTAATATGTGGTATACCTGGCATTTATTGGATGTAGTAAGGGAACACATGCATTGCTTACAATAAATGAAATGTCATGTTTATTGTCTCCAGTGTAACTACTGCAGGAGCTTATGGAATTCTGGCTGCAACTTCAAAAGACCCTGGTGATGCTGAGAACCCATTTTCTTGTTCATAAGACGCATGTTACCAAATATCAATAAAAGGAAAGCACTATGAAATTGTCAATAGGAACTGGTAAGTTTGTTGTTCTTATCTACTTAGGATCTAATTCCCTTTCCACATTCTCTGTTTCCGGAGCTGCTTTTTACACAACTGGATATGAAGAATTGGGCTCAGTAGGTCTTAATTGGCTTGGCTTAATCATTAATTGATCAGTCTAAAACAATTACCTCTTTTCAGCCATGACTGAATTTCTCTTGAATATAAATATAGCTAGGAGTGGTTCTCAACTAGGAATAGTAAACCCCTAGAGGGAATACAGAAGTCTCACAGAGGAGTACATCACCTCATCTAGAGAGTTTCTTAATTTTACAACAGGCTACATAAAAAGCCCTACTGAAGTCAAGACAAACTAAATTTTCATAGAGTGACTTGTTTATATTACTCTAGATACTATGCACTGAAATGTAAGTATAATATTTATATTCTGTTTTTTTAATTATATAATAAAAATGAGAAAATGTTTTCAGTAAGAGTGTGCTGTGACACTTTTGTATTTTACAGGCCTGCCAATCGGGAGGGAAGAAGGGAGGGGACCAAAGGGAGCCCAGGCCCAGGGGCGGACTGGCCCAGCGGGATACCGGGAATTTCCCGGTGGGCCGTTGTCTGGTGGGACATTGTGTCCGCACGCCGTGTGCCTCCGTGTCTGCGCTGTATGCGGCACGCAGAGTCTGACCCGCCGCCTGTGTCGCATGCCGGACATGATGCAGGGGGCTGGACTTGAGGGGCACGCAGGGGTGACATCATGGGGAGGGCCATGCTCAACCCATTTCCTGGGTCTATTTTGATTGCCAGTATGCTCCTGCCCAGGCCCCTTCATAATCACTGCCAGAATGCCAGGTGGTGTACACTAGAGTCCCGCGGTGCTCTATCTGGCCAGCTCTGAGGGCTGGTGGGGGGATGGGTGAACTGTGGAGGCATCGTTCGGGCCACTTCTATCTGATGCCCCACCCCTTTTGTGTATGTGGAGCTGAGCCCTCCCTTTCCCCACACTGCCAAGGGGCCTGAAGATCCTGTCAGCTCCCCTGGAATGTTATGTTTAATTTTGTAAGCGAGGTGAAATTGGGGGCACACAAGACAAATCAGACTCCTGAAAGGGGTACAATGGATTGAGAGCCTCTGCTTTAGAAGATCTTGATGATTTTTTTCTGAAGTGAAGGGAAACATGACCTACTAAATATAGTACAGGATAAGGAATTTGGAAATCTGTGTTTTGTATATAGGTCAAGCATGCTGTGGTTGTGTGATCTCCTTTAAAACATTTACTCTTTAGTATATTTACTCCTTTAATACATTACTCTTCCATAGTATCTCCATCAGTAAAAACAGGGATAATAATAATGCCTTTTGCTGATGTATATAGTTATTACCACCATCACCATTGCTATTATTATTACTATTTTTTTATTACTACAGTGCTCTCATGCCTCAAAGGGATGTAGAGAGGCTTACTACTTTAATATTTTTAAAGTGGTTTGAGAGCCTTTGTTGGAAGGCAATACAGAAGAGTAAAGTAGAGTTATAAAATCATTCTTTATTTGTAAGAAAATATTTTCTGTGTTCAATTGTTTCATCTACTTCCCTATTTTGCAAACAAGACAACTTAGAAAAATAAGAATATTAAATCATATTTTTTCTTTAAACCTTTTAAGTCACTATAAGGAAAAGTTTTTCTTCAAGGTACATAATTTTTCTAAATCATTTCACATTACATTTGTTTTTAAATTAAACAACAAAAACACTTGCCCTAAACTTTTCTGTGCTATAACAGATCTTTTGATGCCATTACATAGTTCTTTCTCCTTGTGTGTTCTTTCCCATTCTGTGTCCTGTCTATTTAGATAGTAAGCTCTTTGGGATGGGGACAGTCTATTGTTCTGTGTTTGTACAGTGCCTTACACATGTGGGTATGTCTACACTGTAGAGATTTTTTGGAGAAACAGCCGAAAAAAATCGAAAGAACAGAGCGATTTTTCTGACATTGGTAAACCACTTTCTACGAGGAAGAAGCCTTTTTCTGAAAGAGCTCTTTTGGAAAAAGGTGGGTGTGGATGGGGAAGAGGGAGTCCTTTTGAAAGAAGAGAAAAGAGGAAAAAGCACAGGTGCCCTGGTGGCCACTCCATCCATAAGTGGTGAGGAGTCCTGTGGCACCTTATAGACTAACAGAAGTGTTGGAGCTTGCTCCAACACTTCTGTTAGTCTAACACAGCTACCCCTCTGATACTCGGTCCATAGTAATCACAGTTTAAATGCAAGATTCAGTGTGGACTCTATCTTTCAAAAAAGCAAATCGCTTTTTTGATGTGCTTTTGCTCTCTGGACGCTTTCTTTCAGAAGAAGTTTTTCCAAAAGGTCTCTTCCTGAAAAGCTTTTTCCGAAAGAAGCCTGCAATCTAGACATAGCCACAGTGGGACTTCATTCTGAGTTGTCCCTCGGGCATGCCTTCATATACATAATTAATAATACATTGTGTTTTAATGCCTCTCTTGACATGGCACCTTTTTGCAATAGTGAAATATGAATACTCAGTCTCTGTCCATGTCAAAAGAGAATGAGAGAGACTATTTCACCATTACAACTGCAAGTCAAATCTTATTATGGTTTTATGTCCTATAATATATTTTAATGGTCTCAAAATGGACTCTAGTAAACTGTGGACAATACCTAAAAACTAACACTTAATGAGTACATCTGTCAGTATTTACTAAAGAGTGCTTAGTGTTGGACTAGTGTAGAGGATAGCCTAACCAGTTCATTCTCTATAGCTTAGTGGGGATCTCTGTAAAAAAATGGAGGTTTTATGTCTTATTTTTAATCAAGTTGTTTTCATACTATTTATGTTGGCAATGTTAGAGATATATGGGGGTATACATTAATCTGTAGGACAGCCATATTTCTAAATTACTCTGAAAAATAATCATAAACCATGGTGAGAATAATCCACTCACACTGACTCTTAGATTTTGTAAGTAGTTTAAACAAAACAATAGCCCCCATGGTAATCGCTTTATGGCCTTATTTTCAGTCCAAGAAAAGAAGGCTGGGTAGGTGAACAGTCCAAAAATTATTTCATACCGAGACAAGTTTACACAGCTACATCTTATTTTTTCTTTTCTCTGAATTGTTTATCTAATCCAAATCTAGACTCTGGGATGAGTATCCTTGCAACAAAGATAGCATCTCTCTCTCTCTCTCTCTCTCTCTCTCTCTCTCTCTCTCTCTCTCTCTCTCTCTCTCTCTCTCACACACACACACACACACACACACACACACACACACACACACACACACACACACACACACACACACACACACACACACACTATGTATTTTACCACCCTAAGCTAATTGGTACTAACCTGGAACTTAAAAAAAGAAAAAATATATAGCTGAATGTCTTCTTCATTTAAGATAATATTTGCTGAGTGCAGTCAGCTAAATTGATATTTATGTTGATGTGTTTGTTTATTCTCACAGCTTTGAAGCTTCTATAATACACTTAAGTTTATTTTTTCATGGAAAGGCTTTGCTATTCTTTATTCTGAGCAAATTAGGCTTCTCTTGGTACTACAGCATTAGATTTTCCTGCTGTACTGAGACAAGCAACTTAAAGGACTCATTGCTTGCCAAGAATATCAGAACTCTAAGAAATGCCTTGTAGCAGTAGAAAGCTTTAAAATCTCAAAGTAAGAACACCACTGTTGGCTATATTCATATATCTTCTTGCAGTATAAACTTTGAAAAATGTAGGCAACATATCAGTCATTTATTATGGCCCCTCTCATAACATTTTAAATTAGAGTGGTTCTGTTTTGAGCGCATATAAGATTTTAAGACTGTCACACTATGAGATTTCTTTTATTGCACATGTGTGCTATCAAGCTTATTTTTATATTTAAAACCATGTACAGGTACAGTTCTGAGGAGTCTTTGGGCTTTTCCCATCATTCATAGTTTTCAGCCTCATAAGTATTTAAAAGAAACTTGAATAGGTAGAAAGGATTTTGCATTCGTTTTCACACAGTTAATCACTTTTTATCAGTTGTTGAGTGTCTGTTGCATGATGTCTAAATCTGTACATTTCATTTATTGCAGGCGTTTATGTACCAGCAGCTTTGATTTATTGCCAGTACTTGAGAAGAATTTATTTTTGTGCAATTGAAAGGCAGTTATATATTTTTAATTTGTCAAAGTAAGACATTCTGGATCAGTTAGGCTTCAGGAGCCTTAAGTCATGGCCTACTTAAGGGAATTATTTCGAAATAGCAAACTTTGCACTCAAAACCAAGCCATTCTTTATTATAAATCCAAAGTTATATCAATATATTATTATTAAGCAATGTAACTAGTCTTAATTTTCAGCTATTTTTATATATTAGCACAGCTGATTTTATTTTTTCATTTCTGATTTATATTATTGAAATGTGACAGTGGCACAGGTAAAATGATGGACAGTAATACATATATGCAAAATAATTCATTTCAATTTGACCTTTTTTCTTCAGTCCAGAGAAGAATATCCATAGCAGATCAATATTTTATTAAAAAGAAATTTCTGTGAGTTCAAATAGCATCCCAGTATATTAATCAATGATGCAAAAGCATGAGATCGCTTTGTGCACAGCAAAAGACTGATGTGTTGTCTGGCTTTGTTGTTGATACAGCATTCTCTATTGTCTTATGTTATTTCTATTTTTATCATTAGTCCCTGAAGTCTTAATAATTAGCTCTGTAATTTCCCCAGAAAAAAACATGTTGATTTATTGAACTGGCTGAAGCAAAAAGTAGCAGATCAATCTGGCATTGTAGGTTAATTGTACAGAACAAAGCACAGTCATAATTAGATGAGAAAAGGACTTTCCTTGTTCATTCCAGTTTATAATAAAATGTCCCTCACCAAAGTGTCTTAGAAAATAATGCATTCAGACTGAGTGGAATTACCGCCTAGCAGATTCTATTTATCTGTAGCTTAAAAAGCAGCTGCGTTTTTGTAAAAAGCAATGAATGTGGCAGTCCTACTTAAAGGTAGAAGAAAAAGAACACCCCTTGTTTTGTAATAAGGGGATTTTCAATTTAAAAGAGAGAGAGAGCCTGTTGTGTGAAGTATGGTTATTACATTCACTGTATTCTATCTCACCCACCAGGAGGCTAATAATGAAGGAGTCAGTGAAGGAGGCCAATGGCATGAGGGTTATCTCACAGCCCCAGATGCTGGATAAGTTGAAGGAGGCAGAATCGCTTTTGGATGACATTCAGAAAGGCCTGAATGATTATTTGGAGAAGAAAAGACTATTCTTTATAAGGTAAACAGTCCATTTCATCTGTTGGCTATAGGCATTGGTACAAAATGTGTTTATATAAATATCTATAAAGTTCATTTTTTATCACCTTTAGGTTTTTTTCTTTCTGTGCAACGATGAGCGCTTAGAAATCCTTTCTGAGACAAAGGATCCACTCCGAGACCAACCACACCTAAAGAAATGCTTTGAAGGAATTGCCAAGCTCACTTTTAATCATGAGAAAGAAATTACTCACATGGAGTCAGCAGAAAATGAAAAAGTAGAGCTCGTGCTGCGAATAATTCCAGCAAGTGCCAAGGGGCTAGTTGAGAAATGGCTTCATGAGGTGAATATCTTTAGCTCTTACTTAGGGTTTAGTTACTGTATAATCATTTTCTCTTTTAGAAGAAAGGAATATCATAAGCATATTTCCTAACTAAATAGCTCACTGAGAATTTATCACGATGTAGACAGAATATCAGCGTCCTTGTTGTTATTTATTACAACTAATTGACATGTGCAATCATGCAAAATTAATTTTAATAAAATGGTTATCAGTGTGTGCGAGAGTTATTAAAAGTGTGTGTGTCTGAAAGCATCTATGTGACTATATGTTCAAGTCTTTGTATATGTATTTTTGTTGTCTTCTCCCTGTAATTTTTAAAGTCTGGAAGGATAGATTTTAAAAAAGGCAGCTGAAAGGAACTTGAAGAAATTATTTTTATACCATCCCCCCTAAAATCTTAATTTTCAATACATATAAAGTAAAAGAGAGAAAAAATAATTAATTGACAACATACTAGCCTTTCCCCTTTGGGCCTATGATCCAGATTAATCAGTTTCGGTATGAAATTAGTGTGATCTCTTTTTGTTGGCTTTACTTTTACATTCTTCTGTTATACAATCATAGTGGGTCCTTCCTCTGATATATGATTCTAGGCCAAGCATTCCCAAGTTCCTTCCTTCCTTCCTTCCTTCCTTCCTTCAGAATCAGCCCCAGGTACACAGCTTCTCTTTCTCTTTTCATTTCAAGTTGCTGCTTTTACCCCATTGAATCTGTCCCTTTACCTCTTGCCTTTCTCAGTAGACTGTCAGCCAATCAGTGTATACAGCTGAGAAAAACAATACCTTACACTAGAAAGGGAGAAAAGGAAAAACAAAAAAACACACACACAGGATGTTCTTTCCAAAGTAGATTCTGCTGGGGGAGGGGAAGCAAGAAGAGAAATTTGTCTCATGAACTAAGAGACAATTTTAGCTATGAGTGTTACCTTTGTTATGTGTCTATTTTTCGCAGGCTGGGTGAGCGAAACAAAACCACTCAGGTCTACTCAGGATTCCATGTTTGCCACATAACTGAGCCACCTATCACCATGCCAACTTAGAATTAATCTTTTTTTAAAGCAACTGCACACAACTGAAAACATTTAATCACAGTTAGGTACTATCCTTGCCCTTTCCTAACTTAGACACAAGTCCTTCCTTCCTTACTCTCCAAAGAAGATTATTAAACTTTATTCTTGTACTCCTTTTCAGCACAATATTATGTTCTTTGGAACAACATTGGCACTAGAGAGCTGTGGCTAGGTATGGTAGATGCATTTATGTTGAGCCACAGAAAGGCAGGACTCTCACCATCCTGGAAAACCTGCAATAGGTTGGTTAGGTCTCACTCTCTCTAACAGAAGAGAGAAAGATAGGGAGATGAGCAGCCATGTTTATTTCAATACATCTCGTTTAACCCTCACCTTAAAACAAATGGGAAGGTTTGGGAGTGCATTAATCTGGACCCAATTAGCATCTCTCTCTCTCCCTCAAAAGTGCAACCTGAGATTAATGAATATAAAATCGAGTTTCATATGCAGTCTTTAAATCATTTGCATGTTTTATGCATGATAATTGAATTTATTTATGCACTTCCTTTCATTTAATGATTTCCTGCTCTTTCCTGTTCTAGCCACATTGTACTATCCAAGAAATAGGATTTGATAAGCAGCAAGGATAGGTGTATGTAAATAAGTGTTAATTTTTAGATCTAATGACAACTGTAAATAAAAATAAATATTTGTGTAACTTTAATTGGGTTAATATAAAATATTATAGTTAAAGTATATACTCTGAGCCTCTTTAGATACTTTGGATATTGTTTAGTATGCTTGTAAGTGTACAAGCAAAATTATTTTCAAAAGGCCATAAAAGGCAGTTAAATTACTGTATTGACATTTCTATGACCCTAGAGACTTATTTCAACTTGGCCAATTAGTAGTAATAGTAGCAATAAGATAATCAGAAGATGAATAGTAATTACATTAATAACTAATGGTATTCAGTGCAAGGCCTAGAAAATCAGAGTCTGGCTCAGACTCTACATTATAATTTGTCTTATTCCATATTTGATCAGTAGAAATATGAGCATTGGAAACATAGGCAGGATATAGACATTCTAAAGATCAGTTTGCCACATTACTGGCCCTGTGATTGTGCCATAATGTAGAATTTTGCTTTTTTCCCAATTAAGCTCAGATGTCTTGGTGATTCCATGTACTGGTTTCCAAATTCTTTGACAATGGAAAGACCATCCTTGTGTTGGTTAAGCCAGGAAGCTACTGTGGGAAAGGTCTTTTTAAAAAGGATTCTGGTAGTGTTTCTCATAGTTTTGATTTGTGCCAGTGCTTCTCTTGTCTCTTGTCTTCCTTCCGTGTTTACAAATGTATGTGGAAGTGGTATTTTTCTGTGGTGTCCTGTCTTCCTCAGTGACTTAATTGGTTGTGTGTTGTGATTTGTTTCCTGATCTTTGTAGGTAGGAATGTCTTTAAAGGCTAAAGTTCTGTTAATTTGTGATGTGACAATTTCAGTGTGTCTCTTGTCATTGAAATGTAGTTTAAAATGTTCAGTAATGTAGCATGAAATTATTGGTTAGTTTTGAAATGGTTGTGAAATCATGTGAAGAAAATAAGTATTGCATCTGATCAAGATAAATTCACTCTAGTGTTTTATGGCTTTTTATTCCTATGTGATAGTAATAAAGTCTCATGTAGGGATGGAAGCCATGAAATACATTGTGAAAAATCATCAACTAAGATGGGGCCATGAGAATAGAAAATGGTATAGTTGTAGAGCTAATGAAAATTGTTGGGAAATGGTTTAGTATGTCACCATGTTGATTGCCATGTTTGCTTTTTATTTCTTCATACTTCACCCATATAGCTTGACAAGTAAGGAAATTAGTTTATAACAGGTTGATTCACTTTTACATCAGTGTTAAATGTTTAAATTGTTTATACTTTTTTATTTTCTATTCAATATAACACTGTACATGAAACACGAAACTAATTAGTTTATACAGTAAAAGACCAACAAAACAAGCCCGACCTGTGAATTACCAAATTCATGTGATGGATACCTAAATTTAGAATGAAGCCAAAGTAGGTTTTCCCATTAGCCCATGGTCCAGGTTTTTTTTACTCCCACACTCAATAATAGATCTGAATGATGAGCAAGCAAGTAAATAATTCTTTTTCTATTGACATGTTTTTCTCAACGTATACATTTTCTTCTTTTCCTATTCTGAAAACAAGACAAGGGATTATAGCTCTGAGGGCAGAAAAAGTACTCATGACAATGTTCATAATTGTGCTAACATCCCATATATTGCTTTGCTATCTAAGTTATGTCAATCTTCGTATATCTTTCTGTCTTGAATATATTATTTTTGTGGAAAACTTCTGTGATTGAGAGTCATTCTTATATGACTAAATTTATTATTACAGTCTTCTTTCTGTATTCTTTTCTAATGAAAATTAATAAAGCATTTTTGTTACTTTGCCTCTCTTATTTATCTGAAAAATATGGATTTCTTGTCTCTTTTCAAAAAAGGCATACACTTCTATTAACTATAAGCAAGCAAATCTTCTTCTGATATAAACCCTAGAGGCAATTAAGTAGAAAAGGTATTTTCCTTGTATTGCTTTAGGTTTCTCACTTGTAACTTACATGTTTTTAAAAAAATAATTGTCAGTATGAATAAAATAACACTCTAAATATTTTAATCTTAATTAAATCACAAGAGTAGTCCGAAATTGGTTAATTATCATTTTGGTTTACAAAGATGTTAGATGTTTATATCATTAGTGTCTTGTGAAGCAATAGTTGCAGAATTTGCAAAGCAAGTTACAATCAGACCTCCATTAAAAGGCAAAGTATCTGCTTCCTTGTGTTTTAATGAAATGAGATTTTTGCAGTCTTGCTTCCAAGATTACACAGGTTATACTGCTTAGAAAGTAAAACTGAGCTTGTTAGCCAAAACAGAAGAAAAATTATACCGATAAAAAATCATCTTCATTGTTTGCCCCCAAATGTTTTCAGAATTTTCTTTGGATATGGACATTCGTTTTTTGTAATCTGGGAGAAGATTTTTTTAAATAGTTTCAAATGAACTAATCATTAACATATTAGCCTCTTCTCTCTCTCTCTCTCTCTCTCTCTCTCTCTCTTTCCTTCCCAAGAATACATTTTAGATTATTTCAATTTTTGTCCCTTCTAAATAATGTGCAGTTTGAGGGTTCATTCTCAGTACAACAGGGCAGACTTTCATGTAAGTGTGCTTTATAAATGACATTATGGGGCTCTATATTTATTGCCTCCACATGATTTTGAAATCTAACTGTATTCAGTTTTCAAGTAAAAAATACATTTTTCTAATTCACAGCTCAATCTGCAGGGCTGGCAAAGCAACGTGGAGTATTTTCCTTTTCATGCAGCATCACTAACAATAAAGGGTGTTTTAGGCAAAATTATACCCTCAATTACAGCAGTACAGCCCTCTACTGCCATTGTCTTCAATTTATATCCTCAGTTATACAGAAAAAAAATTGCTCTCATTAGGTTTGCACAGGTGTGTCTAAATGGAACTTCATAAATAAATCTATTGATGACTCACAAGAATGAATAGAGTTCTGCTTGGTCTCTAGGGTGGTCGACTGCCTAATTGCACAAAAAAAACCACCCTTGCCCTGCCCCTTGCCACACCCCTTCTCCAAATCCATGCTCCCCACTCACTCCAACACCCTCCCTCCGTCACTTGCTCACATCCAAGCTCACTCACTTTCACATGTCTGAGGCAGGAGGTCAGGGTCTGGAAGAGGGTGAGGGTATGGGCTGGGGAGGGGGGGCAGCAATGAAGGGTCCAGGATGACTCCAGGCTGGAGCATGGGATTGGGATGGGTGAAGGTTCCAGCTAGAGGTGTGGGTTCTGGGGAGTGTCCAGTGATGACGGATTTGAGTTCTAGACTGGTGCCAAGGGGTTTCGAGTGTGAGAGCAGGCTCAGGACTGGGAGGGGAAGGGGATGTGGGCTGCAGGAGAGAGATTAGGTGTGGGAGGGGGAATTAGGGTGTGGGGTTTGGCAAAGAGTTCCAACCAAAGACAGGTGATTTGGGCATGGGAGAAAATTCAAGGTATGGGCTCCAGCCCGGCTGTATTTACCTCAAGCGGCTTCTGGTCAGTGGTGCAGCAGAGCTAAGGCAGGCACCCTGACTTCACACAGCTCCTGGGAGCAGCCACCACATCCAGATTTTAGGTGCAATTGTGTCCAGGCAGCTCTGCATGGCATGTGTGCCTCCTGCCCTCACAGTTTCGAGCCAGTGGGAGCTGTGGAGCCAGTGCTCAGGGCAGTGATAATATGCAGAGCCTCCCTGGACCCCCTGCACCAGGAGCTGCACACAGACAGGGCAGGTAGAGAGCCTGGCTTAGCCCCACTACACTGTTTACCCAACTTTTAGTGGTCCCGTAAGCTATGATAAATAGAGCCACCATGGTTCCATTTTGACTGGGCATATCAAGAAAAAACTGGATGCCTGGCAGCCCTAGCAGACTCTCTTACCTGTTGAATATTAAGAAGTTATTTTTAAATAGGCTATCTGGTGCAGTGCAAAACTATGGTAACTCAAGGTTGACACTTAGATACCTTGGCAGTGGAAAAAGTTCAGAAAAGGGCAACAAAAATGACTGGAGTATGGAATGATCCCCATGTGAAGAGAGTTTAATAAAATTCACCAGTGGCGTGGAGAAAGTACATAAGTTATTTGCTTCCATAACACAAAAACTAGGGGTCATCACATTAAATTAATGGGTAGTAGGTTTAAAACAAACAAAAGGAAGAATTTCTTCACACAATGCACAATCAACCTATGGAACTCCTCGCCATAGGATGTTGTGAAGACTGGGACTTTAACAGGGTTAAACAAAAGAACTAGATAAATTACTGAAGGTTAGGTCCATCAATGGCTATTAGACAAGATGGGCAGGAATGGTATCCTTAGCCTCTGTTTGTCAGAAGCTGGGAATGGGTGACACTTGATGATTACCTGCTCTGTCCATTCCATCTGGGACACCTGGCATTGCCTTCTGTTGAAAAACAGGACACTGTACTAGATGGACATTTCATTTGATCAAGTATGGCCGTTCTTATATTCTTCTAGTCTTAATGCTTTATGGGTACAGTATAAACCTCACTGTACTTGTAATGGCTTGTCTCCATCTTTTGTCAACAAGAGAAGCTCAACTCAGAACTTTCAGAGCTGAAAGTACCTACGCTGAGGCAGACGCTACAGCTGGGGCCAGTAACAAACTCTCGCCCTCTATGGACTGAGTACAGAAGGGGATACTTACACTGTTACAAAAATGCATGTACATTTCTTGACACATGACCTGGGTATATGTAATAGAAAGAAGATGGTGTTTTTCCTGTAAGTAGTAGAAAGAAGTACAATAAAACTCCATTGGTCTGGCATCCAATGGTCCGGCACTCCTGGTGGTCCGGCACCATCTGAAACCTGGAAGTGCTCCGGGCAGCCAGACCATTGGAGCTGCTCTGCCCCGGACTTCCCTGAGTCAGCTGCTGGTCAGTTTCAACAATGGCTGACTCAGGGAAGTCCGGGGTAGAGCAGCTAGGGTGCTGCCGGGTTGGTCCCCTAGTTCCAAGGGGTGCATCCCCCAACCCCCCGCTCCCTCCCAGACCCCTCATAGCCCCCCCTTCCAATAGTCCGGCATATCTGATAATCCAGCATCCCCTGGGTCCTAAAGGTGCCAGATTATCGGAAGTTTACTGTAAGTAACTATGGTGTAAAACTCACTTGCCTCACCAAATTAGCCTCCTCCCCATCCCAGGCAATGATGTGGCTGTTTCCCCAATGGAAGGGATTGGTTTGTTAATGAATCATGTAAGCCTGCATCAGAACCCATCTTTTAATTTTGTACTCAGAGGGCTCAGAGTTCCAGTCCTAGGTGACACCTTACCTGATGGAAAATAAAGTTTTTTTCCTCAATGTCAATTTGAGTAGTGGGACAGCATTCTGAAATGTAGTCTCTTGTCAGACAAAGGGAATGTCTTGTCATCGGGGTGAAATGTTAAACTCAAAGCTGACTGCAAGTTGTTCCTCCATTGTTTATTCTACCAGAAGTGTATATGCTTTGTCTAGTACATGTAGTTGAATTGCTGAGCCTGAACCTAGGACAAGGACTACGTAGGTCAGACCTTCCCGGCCATCTGTGATAGAAACCCACAGTTTAATTTTAAAAAGAGTATTAGGGATCTGAAACAGAAGGACTTTTAGCTGTATTCTGTATTTACTTAGCTCACAGAAAATCTGCTGATGTAAATGCAAGTGCTGCATGCTGACAGAGCTCAGCATTTGTTTTTACCCAGTGTGATCTATCAGTGTATTTATTATTTAGTAATAATAATGATTTAATATCAACAATGTTTCATTCTGTTCAGAATATGCAAATAGGTCATGATACAGAGTTCATGATAGGTAATCTTATAGGTATCTAGGATCTAATCATTATCCAGTAGGTCTTTTTTAGCTCACTAAAAACCGCATGAGGTTCACATGGAAGAAAAGAATGAGCCATTATGGAATAGATCTCTGAAAGAAAGTGCAATTTGTTCTCTGAGGCTCATACCACTAAATAAAGGACAGTTGCATTCTGTGCTAATTGTATCTTCAGAGCAGCCTTCCAGGTTAGCCGTATAGAGTATATTACAGTTCTCCAAGCCCTCTATATGTAACAAAGGTGGTGTTCACTGCTTGGAAAGCCATACTGTGAGGGGGAGGGTGCACGTTACAAACATCCATATAAATGCAGAATGAAGGAGCCACTTGCTGATACCTTCTGTTTCTATTACCCTACTAACATTACCTGGAGTGATTTCCATCTCCCCTACCCATCCAAAACCCTATACTGGCTGGATACTGAAAAACTAATTACTTCAGCATATAACCAAATGTTCATATGATGTCTCAGTTACAGGACTGTTAATAATATATATATAAAAAATACTGATATGAAGTGTTGTGATCATTTTATTCAGTGACTTTTATTCATTAACGGGTTTAATTTGAGCTGTGTTGCTACAGAGTGAACTAGATGCGACACTGGTCTTGGCATTATTTAACAGTGTAGCGTGATGTTGCATAAACTATTTTCCAAAATATTGCTTTTGTACTGTAGGGTGTGTGTGTGTGTGTGTAATGCTATAATTTTTGTGAATTACCATTTGTAATCAGCCTAGATACAAATCATTTTTTCATTTAAATCAATATTTTATTTAATGTGTATATACAAATAATCCCATTTAAAATTAAATTTGAAATCTTCACAATTTATGTTAAGCCCTAAATTTACCATCATCTATTAAGATAGTTTAAATAAACTAGAAGATTTACCCAGCTGGGATAAATCAGATTTGTGTGTGTGTGTGTGGGGGGGGGGGGTCATTTAAATCATTGCTCTGGGATGGGGATGAGCGGTTCAGTATGCAGACTGCCCTAGGGAGAGAGAATTCCCCCAGCCCTCTCTTACTGCAACAGCTTGGGGCCAGGTGAAAAGCACTCCTCCATGGCTACTACAGCTCCAGTGGGTACAGCTGAGGGAGGGGTGCATGTCCCCCATCTGGGAGAGGTCCAGGTTCAACTGTCCCCTGCATCCCTCAGCAGAGTGAGGAATTCAGCAAGCTGTGAACTTTCCCCTCACTCCTTGACAAAGGGGAACCACTAGCAATGTTCCCAAAGAAATCAGGTGTGTGGGGGGGAACTCCAGCTCCCCTGCTCTCTTTAAAAAGCTCCTGGTGGGGGGACTCGGGGCTGGGACAGTCCCAACTTCGGGGTGGGGGGGTCACCCCCAGCCAGCTCCTTTCACCTGCCTGGTGATTCTGTGTCTTTTCTGTGTGGTTTTATGAGAAGCAATCCCATTCCAGGCACATCCCATTTTCCTGGCACAGACAAACCCTTGCCTTGGTTTAAGTTATGATAAGAGGAAGCTGCATACTGAATTTGGTAGTCGTAGCTCTTGGCGTTTAGGAGGAGTTCTTAAACAGACATTTGCATAGACAGACAGACTCATGCACAGAAGGATACATTCTCTCAAATATATAGTAGATTAAAAATGCTGCATCCATGAACCCTTCTCAAATTGTAATGAATTAAAGAGTAATTTTTTAAAAAATTATATACAGGAACAGAGGAAAACATCTTTTACTTTTGAACACAGTTCAAGTTTTGTAACTATTTCACAATGCTATGTATTATATTAAAACTCTTTATTAGTTTCAGTCTTTACAAAGGAGTGAATGATGGTACTTCCAGTCTCAGATGTCCAGAAAATCTTTGGCTTAAACCACTTTTAGTTTTAGTTTAACTAGCAGTAATAGACTATTTTCATCATTTGGATTAATTCAATTAAAGTTGAGAAACAAGTTTGGAGCTGAAAAAGCAGGAAAGTTTGGTTTTCTCTTCCAGTTTATGAATAAAAACCATTTGGTAGAGGATGAAATTACTAATTTTCAAAACTTGAAGGATATGGGGCCAGATAGTCAAAGGGATCTTCTTGTACAAAGGCTGTTGTCTGGCTATACCAAAAGGAGAGAAGACAGGTGACATTGGTTTAGTCAGGCCAGAACTTTATTATTAGATGTCAGGGACTACTCAGTAGATAAGTGAACAGTGCCAGTAACTCCATGTTTATTCCATAATTATCTGGGGGCTTTTACCAGCTCCCCCTTTTTCTATCCAGGTTCCTCTAACAAATCCATTGTCTGGGACCTTACCATCCACCCTCCCGCTCATAGAAAGGTTAAAGTGGGCAATAAAACTGGGGGATTGGCTCCCTTCTGTAGCAGTCATACTAACCAAACCAACTGCCCCCACTTATTTATTCCTTTAACAAATACTTCTTTTTAAGACCTTTTCCTAGCCATTTATCTGGTCACTACATCTTTTCCCTATGGAATATCTAAAAGGAGGTCTTCAGGCACAAAGCTACCCCTTTTAAATCCAACATTCCTAAGGGTTGAGTCAGCTACCACAAGGACCTTTTTGCAGCAGTTTTCGTCTCTCCACCCCTCCCCCATCCATAAAGCTTTGTTCCCTTCATTCAGCCCAGCCAAATAAACCCCCCACCCTTTGCTTATAGGTGTAGAGTTGTCATTCTGTACAATCCTCTGCTAACCTTTACAGGTAACTAATCCTTCCGCTCCAACCAATATTCTACATGCCCATCTGTTCTTTTCCTGCCTCGTGTCCTTCTGCCATCAATTTTACCTTCTAGTGCCTATAAACATTCCTCACCTGCTGAACCCTGTGCCTTGCAAATCGAATCTTTCTTTTTATAAGACCTCTGGCTGAATAGTACTTGCCAAGTCCTAATGATCTCCACTACTTTCACGCTGGTTATGCGTCTTCCATGATACTTCCAGAATGCTATTATAACACCATAATTCAAAGGATTGTAATTTCTTTATAATTGATTGTTTGAATGGCTGTGTTTCCTAGCCATAATTTAACACGGATCAAATGTAAGTTTTTAAAAGAGTCTGGACTTAATCTTTCGATGTATTTCTCTTCACATCAGATTCCAGAATGTGTCTTTCTCTCTTGCCGTTCTGGGGCTTATTTCAGAATCCAGTACCTTTTACAATGAAAACTAGATGCAGCTAGGTGCCTAAGGGGATTATCAAATGCACCTAAGAAGCAGGATAGGCACCTAACTCCTATTTGTTGCAATGGATGTTAAGTACCTGTCTGCTTTCTTTAGAAATCTAAAATCATTTGAAAATCTGGCCTAGAATGACCAGAAAAAATCTGCCAATTCAAAAACTGCAGTCAATAGTTCTTTTCTTTAATAAGACAGATAGTTTAAACATAAAACATGTTTTAATAAATTGTATTATATGCTCTTTTCTTCCTTTCTAATTGATAGAAATCACAGCTCAAAAATTTTCTAAGTAAATAAGAAATGCAACAGTTACTATTTTCAACATAAACAAATGTATTGAGATTACTTTTACATGTTTACTAAACTAGGAGATTGCTTAAAAGAAATGTGTATGGACAAAGTATATCCTAGTTAACAACCACCTCCCCCCAAATTTAGTGTAAATGCTATATTTGATCACAAATCAACATGTTTTAAGAATTATTCCAACTAATGAGAATGACCTTTCTTTAGGGAAATAACTGAAAAGTCCATATGCAAAACAAGATTAAATCTGACTGTTTAACTCAAGGCTTTCTGCATGCTGATTGAAATCATGATTGAAATCACTGTGATGTAAATCAATCCACCCTGCTTTTAAGCAAATGTTGCAGTTAATTTTAATATTTCCTTCCCCTGAATAGATCGGTGAGGCTTTTATTTTTAGATTGCCACAGCTATCTGCTCTTGTATCACTTAAAACTAAGATGTGCTTGTCATGATGTCATTTACATTATAATACTTCTAAGTTACTTCTGAAACTGTACCATGAGAACTGGTACAGATCATAAAACTCCATTTGGGAAAACAGGTATTGTTCTTATCTGTTCTCATTGATGTCTCATACTCAGTATGTGAGTTTTCCAAATAATTAGAATGAGGACAATGTTAAAATGCTTCTAATTTTTTGTGTTTTTGTTTTTTGCTATTCTCCAAGTTGGAAACAAATGTGCATTTGAAGAAAACTGTCACGCTAGCATGAGGAGACTATTTGTGGCAAGAACAAGCCAAACTAAACAAATTTGATGAACAAGCCAAACTAAACAAATGTTTTGTATACTTTCTGGCAGTGGTGGGCAACCTGTGGCCCAAGGCAAGATGCAGCTCCTTAGGGTTCTATGTATGTCCCAGAAGACCTTTTGTTTTCCTGTTGTCCATGTGCAGAGTTGCCAGAGTCCACTGGTTTCCACCTGGGCATTTTTTTCCTATCAGTATAACTAAAGTGATAGGCACATTGCTGATTGCACACGTTGACTATGAGCCATGCGCTCCCTCTGCATCCAAACAAAGTGTGGCGATGGTTCAGTTGGCTCCTCCTGCAAATTCTAGGTACACAAGCGCAGTTGTCAAAACTATTTCTATCCTGAAAGACTGTCTTGGTTACAGAAATCTTGTGGCCCACTGAGATGAAGGAAGGCTACTTATGTGGTCCACTCACTAGCTTAAGTTGCCCATTGCTGCTTTATAGCAAATATTCTTGAATTATTGGAAAAGGTGTGGTGTGCTTTTAAGACAGCCGTAAATAGCTCTCAACTCATAGATACAGTTTCAGCAGATTACTGTAGGTTATTTTGATATTAAAGCACTGTGCTTCCCTGGTGGAAGACAGACTAGTGCAAAAGAAGTGGGGTTCCCTGACAGTGTTCCCTCTAAACTGCGCAGCAGCACAGCTTCACAGGTGATTAATCAACCCTTCCCAGTCAGAGGCTCAGGGCTCTGTGCACGGAACTGACCGACTGGGCAAGGTTGATTAATCACCTGTGAAACTGTGCTGCCTCCCATCTTAGAGGGAACACCGGACCCTAATAACACCAGCCGCAGGAGCAGATCTCACTTATGGGTCACCAGGATCATGAAGCAGCTGACCAGCCCAAATTTTATGTCTGCTCTTGCAATGCATGGCACATCTAGGAGAAAACAACTCCCTGTAGAGCTTCCAATGAATGTCACCCTAGCCTTGAGCAGCATGAAGCTAGTCATGAGAGAATGGGTGGGGAGGGGAAAGCAGAAAAGAAACACATGAAAAATGAGTTAAAAATGAGAGGGGGAAATGAATAGAGACATAAAGGGAAATCAGAGGGTCGAAATGGGCATAAAAAGGTCAAGGTACCATAGCTGGATCTGATAAAAATAATGGTTGTAATGGGGGAGCAACCATCAACCAAGTTGGAGGAGCAAGTTTGCTTCCAACTAAAAAGGTTTGGGAATCACTGGCGTTAATAGGAGTTTTTGCTAGTGACCTCAGTAGAACAAGATTGGTCCCAAGTATATTTTCACATTATCATTGCTTTAGCAGGCATAAACAACTCTTATCACCACTTGTGCTTTCATTTTTCTTCAATTAACATGTATTTTGGCTTTTTATAGAGATAATCCCATTCTTTATTAATGTTGTAGGAGGGGGAATATTACTATTAAATATTTTCAGTGCATGTATTTTACAGTTTTAGGTTGATGTTGAAATGGTTTCCCTTAACAATTCAAGTGCAGTTTTGCAATTGTCAGAATTTCTGGCTTTTTTTTCTGACAAGAGTCCCATTTTGTTTTTTTCATGTCGGAGGGAGGATTGATTATACTCGTCTTGTTATATGAAGACAGTGTGTCTTCCATGCAACTAACAAATACACGTTCAAATGGAAAATCCCTGGAAATAAATACAGAAATGTTTGGCTAACAAAACTGCATTTAAAGTTGAAGGGGACAGAGAAGAAACCTGGGAAAAGCAGGCTGGAAATTTCATTTTGAGGCAATAGTAGAAGAGATGTTGGGAAGTCAATAGTTACGTTCATTTAACTATACTACAACATAGTGTATGAACTGCTCCCTGACCTTTTTATTTAATAGAAGATTTTTATTTAACAAAACATTTGACAAATTAGAACTGTAACTATATCAGGGATGTTGGATGCAAAGGTTCACATTGGGAACCAGTCCTGTACAATGTGCCCTTTTCAATAGTGCAAAAATACACTAAAAATACATATGAAAATGAGCTATTTGCTCACAAATATTTATCTGAAGCTATTTCTTTTCAAAAAGTCTCAAAATAAAAGTTATACACAAGGTACTGTATAAAGTATAGTTTATGATTCTAACAGAAACCACAGAAGTACTTTCTTTCTTACAATAAATTCCTAAATTATTTGAAATGTGAGCATTCATAGGAGACCTAAGCCTAGGGAACAATGGGTGTTTACCACTGATTTCAAAGGGCACAGCATCAACCCAACAGTGACAGAAAAGATTTTGTAATATGAGCAAATGAAGCTATGTTTTAAGGCATACTTATCTTGTTCTGTTCACTTAACAAGAATTTCTATGGGGGTGTGTCTAAACTACATGGCTCCGTCGATGGAGCCATGTATATTAGGCTGATCGGCAGAGGGAAATGAAGCCGCGATTTAAATAATCGCAGCTTCATTTAAATTTAAATGGCTGCTGCACTCTGCCAACCAGCTGATGATCAGCTGTTTGTCGGCAGATCCGGGCAGTCTGGATGCGCCGCGGTCAACAATGAACCCTTTGTCGACTGGCGTAGGTATGCCTCGTGAAACCTTGTTTTGTTTTGTTTTTTGTCTGTTTTTGCCTTTTTCCTCTGCCCACGTCCCCCCCCCCCCCCCCCGAGGGACAATGATGCCACAGAAGTCCTGCTGGACACACTGGCCCTCTGGAGGGGTACTCCCGGATGCAGTTTCTGAATTAGGGCCTTCTGTTCTTTTTTTGTGCAGATAGCTGTGCTTCCTATAGTGGGAGTTTTGTTGTTCTGTGGGTTCTTAATTTTTTTACTTATTCAAAGTAACAAAGGCTTTCTTGTCGACCGCGGCACGTCCAGACTGCCCCGATCTGCCAACAAACAGCTGATGATCAGTTGGTCGGCAGAGCGCAGCAGCCATTTAAATTTAAATAATCGCGGCTTCATTTCCCTCTGCTGATCAGCCTAATCTACATGGCTCCATCGACGGAGCCATGTAGTTTAGACACACCCTGGGTGTGCCTCGCTAATAAAAATCAGTGGTCCAAGCAGCTGATGCAAACTTTCCTTAGCGTAGACTGTGCTGGTTTCAAATGTGAACACAGCTGCAAATAACCTGAAAGCTAAATTGTATTTTTACATCAGCGCTGTTAGACAAAAATGAATTATTAAGTAATTGCTATTGTGACATAAGCTTGATGCAAGTAGTGGGATTACTTGACAGAGCTGTAACCTCAAACTACCTTGAGAATTTACAACATTCCTTAATTTTCTGATTGATTAAATGGATTATTTGACATTTTGGCAGAGCTTTGAAATCACGGCATAACAAAGACTCCTTTCATTGCTCATTATTTGCTCTCTTCAGGCTTTAACACAGATTCCCCGAAACAAAGATTGTGGATGCTTCTTTCTTGAGTAATTTTTGTTTTAATTCACATTTTTATTAGTAGTGTCACATTTTCGACTAAACCTCTCCGGGTGTAGAAATGCAATTCTCAATCATTACAATAGAGCATATGGAGAGAGGTAGTCTTAAAATGCCCAGACATTTATATTCTTATCACTCAGTGCCAATAGAAGAATTGAACTTCACAATGATTTGTTGTCAGAAATGGTCTTAACCCTTGCATCACTGATATTTTCCAGGCTGCCTGCCAAACAAATGCCTGGGGGGATGTGCTTATGTGTCTGCTGAAACCAGTAGGTTAATAACAATTTTAGCTTCAATTTTCTGTTGTCCTCTGTTCTCACTGGAAGAAGTAGGTGCGTTAATGTCAAGTATTTATGTATACAATGTAATGGGTCCAGCTTAGATGTTGCCAGATAGGTTGGAGGTCACTTGTTTTTACCAGCTCAACATGGATCAGCCAATGCATCATCAAAATACATTTCACATCAGGTAATGAGGAGCAGCTGGGGAAAGCTCTCACTTCAGCTGCAAAGTCCTGTTCTATTAAAAACTTGCAGATGCTGAGGATGCCTAACTGTACATCCTGTTCTGCTTCACGGTACTGCTGGAAGACAAGCATGCTGGCACTCTGTGGCAAGCATCCAAACAAATTGACACTAGAGTCTTGTTAGTGTGCGTTTTCCTGACCAGACTCCCCTGTAGGGATGTGTAGAAGGACAAATCTCAGTCTCGAGGATTTCATAACATTTATAAACTATTTGAGCCTCATGCTTCACCCTCATGAAATTGCCTCTGATCTTTCCCACTGAGAGGGTTACCTGCCATGTCTCAGTCGTGAAAATAATTCTCTGGGTATCACTCACCATGTTAAGAACATACCTTTCTTTTGCAGTGATAACATATCCTAACTATTAGGGGCCACACAAACATGACCGTATATAAAGTGATTTGAAATCCAAGGCTGAAAAGCACTATATAAGCACTAAGTCTTGTTATGATGATAGACAGCATAGGTAGCAATGCCTTTCATTAAGACTGCCTGACATTTTACCTCAGAAAACCCTATTTTCTAATAATGTTGCTAACTTTTAACTGTTTAGGCTGATATTTTCCATGTTTGGTGACTGCCCGATGGTGATGTATTTTTATTTATTTTAAAATTTATTTTAGTTTAGCAAAAATGGTTCAGCCATTTTGAAGAATGAGTTTGAGGGACCAATACATTGTTTCCTGCCATCTTAACCATTTCTAGTGACCATTTCATTGAGATGCTCTAGGGCTTCCATGCTTTGGAGCAGTTATTTGAAATTTGGCGGAGGAGGGAAGGCACGTTTCTATCAGACATGTTTTTTGCTGCCCCTGCCCCATCAAAAAAGCCCTCACGTAATGAGCCTTTGAAAATCATAGTTCGCTTATTTTCACTAGAGATGTAATCTCTTCATCTGTCAAATGGGAATAATACTATCACCGCCTCACCTCTCAAAGGGGTTGTGAAAATGCAATCATATTTGTGATGCACTCAGATAGTGTAGTGGTGATGAGCAATAGAGAAAATCTCACAAGGAAGTTAATAATTCTGCATTAAAAGGTGAGGTTTGAATAGTTTAAGTAAATAAAGTGTAGGGCCACACACCAAACAATGGGGATGAAGTGAAATACTGAATAGCGGTTCGTTCTGGAATTGTCGTACATTCCATTATTGTCCAATGAAGAAGGGATTCTCTCTCAAAAAAAAAAAAAACCCAGCATGTGATTGTGGAATTATGATTGTATCATAATTCATACACATGGGATGGTGGGATATGGGGGCGGGGCATGGACAACCTAAATTCTGGCATTTTCTAACTTTCAAGTATCTTCCCTAATGTTATGTTACAGTTAAGTAAGAATGAAGTTTTAGGTGTATCAGTGCTATATGTATGACTTCTACATATTAACATTCTACAGGAAACCCTTGCATCCACCACAAATGGTGAAATTCACAAATCCTAGAAGCCATGGCTCCCATGAATTCCCTGCAGTTCCTGAACTCACCGCAGGTGCCAGGAGCTACACTGAGTTCCCCACAGCTAATTGTGGCTCCTGACAGCTCCTGGCAGCTACAGAGAACTCACTGCAGATGCCAGGAACAGCAGGGAACTCACCACAGATCCTGGCAGCTGTTGTGAGTTCCTTGTGTCTTCTGGCCCCTGCTGCTGCCTTCCAGGTGAGGACAGGAAACCTGCAAATATGCCAAACCATGAATAGCAATTCTGCGAATCGTGAGGGTCTGTCTCCTGCACAGTGTATGCTCACTATAATAAAAGAACTATTGGTTTGTAAAAAACAAATATGTCCCACCACAAAAAACAAACAACAACAGATTTTAGCAGTTTAAATATAACACAATCAGATATGCCATATTTCTTTTTCAATCTGTTTACAGGGTATTTATAAATATGCCCTTATATTCAAGCTGCCAAATTCATCAAGGCTGGAGTAAGGAAGTAAAAAATATTCTCCAGTTATGTATCCATATCCAGTGCCTGCTAACCCTGTTTCTCTAGAAGGGAATTAATTCCCATTTGGAGAGCAAGCAGTATTTCTACCTGTCAGCTGCCTCAGTTCTGGAAAGAGGAGGAACTTCAACTTTAATTTCCACCATAATTGCAACATACAGCACAATCATCTGTGATAGCATCTCCAGGAAGCCGTTGAATAAGCATTGATTCTGGCTAGGCTGGTCACACCTTTTTGTCATAATTTCCCAGTGTAAAATCCTAGTGGAGTCAAGTCATAGGTAGCTTTTATCTCAATGTAATCAGTTAGCCCTATAGCCCCATCTGGGTTTCACCTTGACTAGTTACACTAAGGTAAAAGCTACCTGTGATTTATCTCCACTAGGATTTTATACTGGGAAATTATGGCAAAAAGGTATGGCCAGCTCAGCCAGAATCAATCCCGGTATGAATAGTGTTGTTTAAAACAAACAAATAATAGTATTTGTAGAGTAGTTTAGGTTTATAAGGCAATAATTTATCGCTGTGCGTAAGCACTCATTCTATGCAATATAGTGCATGAAACCTTTTATTAGTAAAGTTTGGAAAATTACCTGGGTAATTTTACTGGCAAATAATTCAGTAATTAGGAATTATTTATCCTATGCATAATGATACTTCATATCATTTTAAGAACAGCTTAACTTGTTAATTACACGCTCTCATGAGACTTGCAAAAAGTTGTTATCGTGATGATGTGTTATTAATTCTCCAGGAATGCTGCTTTTTGGTTCAACACCTGCAGAGAGAAATTCAAATGCCAAGTCAACTCACAATATTAGGATTTTGTTTCTTTTTTTTTTTCTGTTTGAACTAATCAGTGGAGACACTGGAATCCTCACCACTCATATCAGTCACAATGATTTTTGTTCTTTTAGGGTTGATGCCAATTTAGTCCTTATAACAGTGAGAGAGCTGCTTCTACTAACTAGACTCAATCATAGTTCAAGTGTCATCACACTGCTCTATCGGAGGGGATAGTAATCTTGACATGAAAACATACTCTGTCATTTGATCCCATCCACTGCTGTGCATTCTCAGTCAACTGTGGTATTTTGGGGATCTTTTTGTGAGATACCTAAACTTGTATGCAAAGTTTGAGTGAAGATACCAAATTTAGATCGGTTTAAACCAGTTGATAGAAAGAGGCCTGTGCGCGGCCTCGCCACCTCCCCTCAGTCAGTCTCAGAGCCCCGCCGTGAAATCAGGGCAGGGTGAACAGACAAAGAGTGGCAGTTTATAAGCCCAGGCCCTGGTTCAGGGCAAGGCTGCAGGCAAGCAGTTTATGATTCAGGCCCTGGGGGCAGAGCAGGGCAGGCAAACAAACAGTAAATAATCCCAAAGGGTCCAAAGGCAGAGGCCTGTCTGCAGGCTGAGCCAGGGTTCGGGTCTCCTTGCTGGCAGAGAGCTGACAGGTGCAGATGGTTTCTCCCTTTAGGGGGGAACCTGCCATCTGAGGGAAAAGGGTGGCAGGGGATGGGGGACACAGGCCCACCTGTTCCACTGTCCCAGACCAGGGTCCTATCAGTGGCAGTGCTAGTTGCTTCTGGGTCGGTGGGACTCTTGGCTGCACCATGCTGGTCCGGTCAGTGGGGTAGCGGGGGTCCAGGCAACAACCCACAGCCCAGCTGACCTCCATGTCCTTGGTCAATGCTAGGTTGGCTCCTCTGGGCAACTTTCCAGCCCCCGTGGGGTCCTACCTTGCTCCACCTCTGGCCAGCAGGCTCTGCGAGGGTTGAAGGAGGTGGCAGAGTGTCCACAGGTTCCTCCTGGGTTGGCTCAAGCAGAGGCCCAGGGGACCCAGCACACTCATTGGGGTTCGGTCTGGATCCTGGGGTCCAGGGTAGGCCTCAGGCCTTAGCAGGGGTCTCTGAAAGCCTCTCATAGTTACAGAGCTCCCGCAGCAGTCACAGCAGCCTGGAACAGTCCCCGGGGCACAGCAGTGGTTCCGGCGGCCCAACCCAGTCATCCCACTGGGGTTGGCAGGCTAAGGCTCTCTGTTGCCTCTGGAGCTTCGTCTGAGCCTGCTCAGCTGTTGGGCTCCAACTGAGCTGGGAGCTTCCTCTCTTATACTTCCAGCCCCGCCCTTCTGCTTCCTGGGAATTGGGCTAGGGTGCTCTGGCTTTGCCCACCAAGAGATCTTTAGGGGAACTTCTTCCTCCAGGTCATCAGGAGGCCATGCTGCCTTCTTACATGGCCTTACATAGTTAGATTAACCACTGGCCAATAGGGTACATTGTTTCTAGTTACAGTTGAGTAATATTTTGTTATACTATACAGTGCATACCTAATGTGTACAGAACATTGTTATTTTTACAAACTCTTCAGAGGTCTTCATAGTGAGTAATGGCATTTGACATCGATGGTGTATTGGTGCATGGTTTTCTAGTACCTCCACTAATGGAGAAGTTAAGAGTTATCTTCCAGCTGCAACATGCCATTGTAGCTGCATATGCTAGTCCATATGATAGCCCCCACACAAGACTGTATAAATGACAGAGTGAACAAAAAGGTTAAAAGTTAAGTAGTTACAAGCAGCACAGTCTCAAGCCATGACATTCTTGCACAAACATTTAGCCACTCTGATTGCTGCCTCAGTCCTTCCTATTTTATAAATGCCACTGATCTCTTTGTCAGAAGCGACAGATACTTTCCTTCTTTTAAAGAAATGTTCCCCCTAGCCTTTTTCAGCTTGCTGATTGGGAGATACCGAGGTGCAAAACCGTTCATCCTATTTGTGAAAATGTCCTTTGTCAGAGGCTCCTGCCATAACTTAGCACCACAGAACAGGATGATCCGGCCTTCAGTTTTCACTAAGTTAAAGAATGAAACTCTCAGCATCTTAGAATGAGTTGGAAAATCGCTGGCTTCTCTTGCAAAATGATGGTTGGTTGTTTTTGTTTTTGTTTTTTAAACCTAAAAATTATCCAATTTTGTTCTATCTACAATTATACATAATATTTAGACTAGTGTAGCAAGGATAATAAGATGAAGAATAGCGCATCAAAGAGATAATGATATTGGAAGACCAGTTAGAAATGAGAGAAAGGAAAATGAAGTCTTGAGAAGTAGCTGTGTTAGGCACATCATATGCAATTTATGCAGCATAGAAAACCAAAATCATAGATCATTGTTCAGCTGTATTCAAAATGTACCAAACAAAGATTGAATACTGCACTCATGTTATTAGCAGAAGAAATAAAATTGCTTGTAGTGGTTCATTTGGGGTCATCCCAGGCGTGGGTACATTTATCACGGTAAACCTGTATCTGTGTGTGTGAAACACTCCAAAGGGAGGGAGTATCTGATTAAGTTAGACAAACTTTAATAGATGATGCTTCATCTCTAGGCCAGTAAATTAAGAGAACCATTCTAGCCAAGCAGAAAAGTTTATAAATGAATAACTTTGTGCAATAGCAAAATTTATCTCTTAAACTAATGCTGGGAAGGAAAACCTGGGGAAAATTAGGGAATCCCCAGAGAGATTAAATTCATGATTGGTTTCCAAATTTCCACTTACAAGCAATGCTAGGAGTCAGTGGCTTTGACAGATGGGGAAGTGCAGTAATAGATCATGTGGAATTAAATGGTGGTGCTTGCATCCGTAGATCAACCTCCCAATTTTGCCTGTGAGGAAGGGATGCTTAAAGCTCAATAACATATAATAAGTAAATAATTGAAATAACATTTCTAATGGATTATTTCTTAGTGAAAAAATATACCTGTCTGGGATATACTGTATTTTAAAAAGCTGCTAATGAGTAATTGAAGATTACACACTTGTTGATGTCTAAGGGACTGATGCTCTACCCTCTAGACACTATAGCAGAACAATATACTATAATTTTTTCTGGTATTATTTTCCCTGTTTCTATAAGATGTTCATGAGGATGCCCTAGGAGAAAAAATCTGACATGAATGCTAACCTTTGTCAGCTCGTTGTGTAGCTACTGGATGAAATTGCCTAGTGGCAGAATCAAAATGGATTCAATATCTATGTTGTACAAGAGTACAAAGTGCTTGAAAATAAACTGGATGTTTAATATATTTACACATCTCCTATGAGGTGAACTTCATTATAATTAACATAAGATAATGTCTTTGGACACCTGACATACAGGTGCATATTAAACATAATATTGCATTGCAGTGATATTTCCTAAGTGTTTTGCTAACTTGTAGAAACACAAGTTGGAGTTTAATTTTTTTTTCATCTTTGTATGACCTCACTTAATCTCTTACATTTCTAACCATATTCTTCTTTTTCCTTTCCATTCACT